>NC_064648.1:122572916-122877291 GCF_023864345.2 Schistocerca serialis cubense | reverse complement strand
AAAGATATGGTCGCGATTTTTGGGACAAAGGTAAAGGATACTTAATACGCTTTTGCCGTCGCGTATAATTCTGCACGGTCGTAAATGCGGCTTACATATACGCCGACCATAATCAAGAAAAAGGTTCCTACGCACACGCAAATGTCAGTAAAAATGGGTACAGTTTTGCTTGTAATTGTCTAATTATATTATCCCAACTCGCGGCTAGCTGAAAGATAGTCACAAGTAGTATGAAATTATAACTGTTACTGCCTCTTAAATTAATTGTTGCAAAGAGAGTGCCGATAAAACTACCTACGTTGCGAAAGGATTTGCACTCACGACAAATAATTTCATTGCTATCACACTGGCCTCATTTTAGTTTAAGAATTTCCTCGACAGAAATGAATTTAACGACAAACTCAAAGATATCGTGAAGCAAATCTAGTCTTGTTGCCTACTACACATGCAATTCCATAAAAAGTCTGATAAAATGAACTTTCCAAATATTATTTCTTGAAAATCATTATCAGTATTCAAAGTAGTTATTATGTTAACTTGAGGCCCTTATATTTAATATTTTATTAAATTCCACGTAATGGCCGCCTTTGCGCAATTGTTGCCTACTATTCATGCAATTCCGTAACAATTCTGGTAAAATGAACTTTCCAAACAGTAGTGCTTGAAAATTATTATCAGTGTTCAAAATATTTATTATGCTAATTTGAGGGCTTTGTAGTTAATATGTTAATTAAATTCCATGTAATGGCCGCCTGTGAGCATTTACAATAAAAGAAAGCCATATGGGCAGTCTTCTATATAAGTCACTTTAAATAATTATTTTCATATAAATATTTCCGCAGGTGGCTGTAGGGAGGAGGGGGGGGGGGGAGAGGTTTTGAATAAGAAGAAAAATTCAGTTTTTTCCACATATTGTAACAGAAAATACGTACAGGAGCTACTTCATGCGTCAGAACATGTAAGCGACTTAATTCTCCAACAGCAAAGACAAAAGTAGTACTCGATCTCTGAATCAAGTCTTTTTAACGATAATGAGATAAAATGTCTTTACATTGTCTAGTTACTCTTTAATACTAAAATACATGTTTTATTAATATTTTTATGAAAAAAGGACATTTTGTCAATGGAGTGAGTGATTGATTATTTTATAAAATGTTTTGTTTATTTATAGACGCAATCACATTCTTATGACACAGTCATAACCAGTTTCGGCCATACAATGACCATCTTCAGATTCTAGAACAATACAAAAGAAAATTTATATTGAAACCTAAAAATAAGTGCAATATTTAGCCAGGCCTATTAGCAATCTACTGAATTTATGCGAAATACATATAGTTCAGATATGTGAAATACATATAGTTCAGATCTAAAGGCGGCATACATTGAACACAAGTTCATGCGTTGTCAAACTAGCTCTCTTTGAGAGGGAACAAAATCTAACAAATTTTTATATTTATAAAAGTCCGGGGTTTTACATTTTATAGCTAGTTTGACAACGCAACGTTCAGTGTATGCCGCCTTTAGATATGAACTATATGTATTTCGCATAAATTCAGTAGATTACTAATAAGCTCGGTTAAATATTGCACTTATATTTAGGTTTTAAGATAATTTTTTTTGTATTGTTATATAATCTGAAGATGGTCATTGTATGGCCGAAACCGGTTATGACTGTGTCATAAGAATGTGATTGCGTCTATAAATAAACAAAACATCTTATTAACATTTTAACAAAAAAATTCGTATTAATGAATTGTAAATTTCTTAGTTATCAGTCGTATTAACTACGGTTTTTATCGGCAGAAGTACTGTCAGTTTCGTACTTACTTTAAACTTCACGTTACACGTCTGCTATCGGTTTAATTTAATTTTTGTAGGGTTTTTCACGAGACGTCCACCATGACTTTTGTCACCTCGCAGTGTGTAAAACTAAGTAGGACGTACTGACCCGAATTGGAGGAAAAAAGAAATTTGTGGCACAACTAGAAGTAGGAATTGGTTGGTAGGACATGTTCTGAAGCATCAAGGAATCACCAATTTAGTATTGGAGGACAGTGTGGGGAGTAAAAATTGGAAACGAAGAGATGAATACATTAAGCAGATTCAGAAGGATATAGGTTGTAGTAGGTACTGGGAGATGAAGAAGCTTGCACAGGATAGAGTAGCATGGAGAGCTGCATCAAACCAGTCTCAGGACTGAAAGAGTGCCACCAGCACAAGAAAGTCAGAAGGATTGTATCTTCCCATCTGAACCGGAGAGAGTTTGTGGGCAGCAGAAATTAAAAGACGCGTGACAAGAAAACGGCTGCGGACGATTTTTACACAGTTGCGAAACATTTCGTGGGATGCATGGTTGTAGAATATAGCTATTGTCAGTCTCAGACTGTGTATTTAGCGTGGACTACCAACACGATCAGTGAACTTTGGGACAAAAATCGCCATTTTAATGTGGACCAAGACGCGTTACTGACAACACAGTGTTGAAGGCCTTTTGTTTGTCGCTCATTCCGAGGAAATTATAGTCGAAAGTTCTGGCAGTAACAACGTCCTTTAAAACAAAAATTATATAGCGACCTCATGTTGCAAAATGAGCACTTCAATGGTAGAACCCTGTACTGTTGCCAGAGCCCATTCCGTTAGTATGAGACTACGCCTGACTTAAAAACAGCTTCTGTAAATACCCAATACTCCGCATTTAAATATTATTTTTCGCTTTGTCGCATTTTCTGAAGCTTGTTTATCCGCTTAATATTAATGTACATTTTCATTGTTAACTAGCTGATTATGCGTTGTTGTCCTGTTACATATTTATCCCAATTTTATATTAGTAAAGGAAACAAAGCTGTATATAGTGTACAAACAAACTTAGTTTATGTACATGTTTTACAATTATTTTATAATTATACACTTAGATCTTTTAAAAATACCTTCAAACATCAGTGTTGCAAGAAACATGATTAAATGCAATTGCTGTCAATATAATTCTTTTGGGTGTTTGACCATGCTGTCGATATCTAAAATTCTCCGACGTTTCGGCCACTGTTCGAAATGGCGTTCCCTCAAGGTGTCTTGCGTTGAACTAAGCAACACAGTTTCTCGCTGTTCTCATGTTTGCTATTTCTCACTACTTGTGTCTTTTTCCAGTTTACTTCCAGTCTACATTCTGCCCTCAGTAGGCTGTTCATTCCGTTCAGCAGATCCTGTAACTCTTCTTCACCTTTACAGAATATAGTAATGCCATCAGATGATCTTATCACCTGAATTTTAATTACACTCTTCAAACTTTCTTTTATTTCCGTCTTTGGTTCTCAATTTATAGATCAAGACTGCATCGCTGTCTTATACTCTTTTTAATCCAAGCACTTCATTCTTGGTCCTCCATTCTTATTGGTCGCTCTTGGTTCTTGCATATTACGTCGGAGCATCAGTTCATTGCGTTCTTGTTTTGTATGCTGGTATTCCGGATGCTATGGGCTTATTTACCGATTGTCATGTTTTAGTTTTATTTCACTTTTGCTATTTGAGTTTACATTTTGTCACTTTGTCATTTGGAGATAGTGGGCGGAGCAGCGGACATTAGAATATGGAGAGGCAAGTGGAGAAATCGGGACGTTCCCGACATATTCGTCTATTTAAACATTTCCACCACTGAACAGAACAAGAAAATGGTTATTTCATTTTAAGGAGGATCACGTTCAGAAAGACCTTTGGGGTTTAATGAAGATCGTTTAATTAATCCACATTGATCCATGTCATTGTACTGGAGAACTGGAAAATAAATTGAACTACAGGTGTGATCAGTCCTCCATCGGGCGACGTTTGCATGTAACGGGGAAAGTTAGAAAATCAGGTGAATGGGTGCAACGTGCTCTAAGCCAAAATCGCAAAAATCATCGGGTCGCCATATGTGCATCTCTTGCTCGTCACTAATTGGTTTGTGAACAACACCGACCATTCTTATTCTGTACTGTTACTGCTTACAAGAAATGGTGCCTTAATGCTACCATAAGGAATGGCTGAACCCAAACAAAGTAGCAACGCGCCGTACAAAGACCTGCGCACATCCACAAAAGATAATGTTGTGTATCTTGTGGGGCGGCGGGTAGAAAATTTACTGTTATATAAATGTTTGAATGTTGAAACACTTCCCGGCCGGCATATGTGGGGTGGCGGTTAGAAAATTTACTGTTGTATAAAATGTTTGAATGTTGAAACACTTCAGTGGGGCGGCTGGTTGGAATTATTGTTGTTTATGATGTTCCTATTATTTATGCCGTTCTCAACACTGGCTCTCTAATTACAATATTGGCAACCAGAAAGTGATTAGCAAAACGTGAAGCCTGAAATAGAATTCCTAGTGCCCACTTCATCTGAGAAATATACTTATAGCTACAGCTTATAGCTCTGAGGAATTAGGAGATTGCCTGGGATTCATAATTAAAAACGATCGTGAAAAAAAACTTCGTTGTATTCTGAAAGTCACAGATGAAAAAAAAAGAATCCACACAACCTGACTACCAGAGCAGTTCATAGTCTAATGCGCTGATGCAACTATAACTGTTCAAATTAAATGTATAAGTGGATGTTCGCCATAATTTGATGATAATGTTCATCAAACGCCACGCTAAATAATGGTAGAATGTTTGTCCAGCGACGGCACGTGAAAATACGACATACGCAAACTGAAGATAGATAATTAAAGTCATCCCAGAATTAACACTTCACTCGAAAATGATTTCATGGTTACGCGTATCCCGAGTGACTTAATACGGCATCCGAGGCTGTTTATAGCAATGATACCGACGCGACGCGACTCCCGACACAGATGGTGTGCTATTCAGCGTCTGGAGAGAACTGGGGCCTTGCTTCCTCGCGCCGCGTTCTTATATATAAAGCCGCGGTGCGGACGGCTAAGGGAACGCCTGATCAAATCTGCTCTCCCGACTAGCCGCTGGGCTAGTAATGCAGCACATTAAGTTATTGAGTAAGTCATAGCTTCTTTTGCTGATGGCCGATGAAGCTCTTAATTTAAATGTGCATTCAGCACACAGGTAAGTAATCATAATAAAAGTCTGACGTAGCTAAGTCAAATATTTTGGGCGAGAGAATTAATTTAATTACACTACACGCAGTAGAATTCTACTTAAATTTAAACATCCTAGCCTTATTTATTCGCCTACTTAATCTATCTTGCTTCCTTAATTTTTAAGACAAAAACCAAAAAATCATGAATTTCAACTAAAATCTTAATTTGTGAGATCCACAAGACTGTTTCTATTAAATAATTATGAAAAAGGAGTCTAAATATAAATTTTTAAGTCTCTAGCTCTTTTCTGTTGCGCCAATGATTTTTACAGAAAAACGTCCAGGTTACGAAAATAGTTAAAGTTATCGAACTGATATTCAACACATATTGATTTAGTATTACTCCTGACATGCTAGAAACGTTTTAGGTTATTTACTTGATTTTTAAAGTATTGCGCAACATTTATGACACTCGCATTCGGGAGGACGACGGTTCAATCCCGCGTCCGGCCATCCTGATTTAGGTTTTCCGTTATTTCCCTAAATCGCTCCAGGCAAATGACGGGATGGTTCTTCTGAAAGGGCACGGCCGACTTCCTTCCCCATCCTTCCCTAATCCGATGAGACCGATGACCACGCAGTCTGGTCTCCTTCCCCAAACCAACCAACTAACCATTTATGACGTCAGAGCTAGTTACAGTGGACTGGCTGGCACACAATGGAAAGACTGATGTGAATGATGTGAATTTTATACAGCGTGAGTAGGCCGCTTCCCTACAATCTGGTGGAACAGTGACGGTGTGGTGTGCTACGAATTGCTTCGCCGAGGTGTAGCCATCACGGCTGACATCTGTTGTCAACAAGTGAGACGTCTTGCAGATGCAGTCCACGAATAACGACCAGGAAGACTGCGTGAAGTGATACCATTCCACGCTAACTCTCACCCGCATTCTGGAAGAGTGGCATAAAACACTGTACAAGATTTGGATTGGTGTGCCATTCCGTACCCACCTTAGATCTTCCGCCCTCAGATTTTCACCTCTTCCGTTCCCTATCGAACTACCTTCTAGGAACAACCTTTCCAGATGAAAATGCGCTCCGAACATGGCTCTTCACCTCTTCGCCTCAAAACCACTTGATTTCTACAGTCGCATAATCGAAAAGTTGCTCCAGCTTTGCCAGACTGTTGTAAACAATGAAGGAGAAAATATTCTTCATAAATAAAGTCATTTTTATGTGTATCTCTTCTGTTTATTAAACTTATGGAAGAAAAACAACGGACTTAAGGACCAATCTAAAACACTACTGGCCATTAAAATTGCTACACCACGAAGATGACTTGCTACAGTCGCGAAATTTAACCGCCAGGAAGATGCTGTGATATGCAAATGATCAGCTTTTCAGAGCATTCACACAAGTTTGGCGTCGGTGGCGGCACCTACAACGTGCTGACACGAGGAAAGTTTCCCACCGATTTCTCATACACAAACAGCAGTTGACCGGCGTTGCCTGGTGAAACGTTGTTGTGATGTCTCGCGTAAGGAGGAGAAATGCGTACCATCACGTTTCCGACTTTGATAAAGGTCGGATTGTAGCCTATCGCGATCGCGGTTTATCGTATAGCGACATTGCTGCTCGCGTTGGACGAGATCCAATGACTGTTAGGAGAATATGGAATCGGTGGGTTCAGGAGGGTAATACGGAACGCCGTACTGGATCCCAACGGCCTCGTATCACTAGCAGTCGAGATGACAGGCATCTTATCCGCATGGCAGTAACGGATCGTGCAGCCACGTCTCGATCCCTGAGTCAACAGATGCGGACGACTGCAAGAAAACAACCATCTGCACAAACAGTTCGACGACGTTTGCAGCAGCATGCACTATCAGCTCGGAGACTGTAGCTGCGGTTACCCTTGACGCTGCGTCACAGACAGGAGCGCCTGCGATGGTGTACTCGACGACGAACCTGGCAAAACGTCATTTTTTCGGATGAATCCAGATTTTGTTTACCGCATCACGATGGTCGCATCCTTGTTGGCGACATCGCGCTGAACGCACAATGGAAGCGTGTATTCGTCATCGCCATACTGGCGTATCACCCGGCGTGATTGTATGGGGTGCCACTGGTTACACGTCTCGGTCACCTCTTGTTCCCACTGACGACACTTTGAACAGTGGACGTTACATTTCAGATGTGTTACGAGCAGTGGCTCTACCCTTCATTCGATCCCTGCGAAACCATACATTTCAGCAGGATAATGCACGACCGCATGTTGCAGGTCCTGTACGGGCCTTTCCGGATACAGAAAATGTTCGACTGCTGCCCTGGCCAGCACATTCTCCAGATCTCTCACCAACTGAAAACGTCTGGTCAATGGTGGCCGAGCAACTGGCTCGTCACAATACGCCAGTCACTACTCTTGATGAACTGTGCTATCGTGTTAAAGCTGCATGGGCAGCTGTACCTGTACACGCCATCCAAGCTCTGTTCGACTCAATGCCCAGGCGTATCAAGGCCGTTATTACGGCCAGAGGTGGTTGTTCTGGGTGCTGATTTCTCAGCGTCTATGCATCCAAATTGCGTGAAAATGTAATCACATGTCAGTTCTAGTGTAATATATTTGCCCAATGAATACCCGTTTGTCATCTGCATTTCTTCTTGGTGTAGCAATTTTAATGGCCACTAGTGTATATCAATTTGAGGTAAAGGTCGCTGGACTGGTAATGAACGAGTCGAAAGTTGACAGCAAAATCTGTTCTGATACCTCTGACAGTGGAATACAAGTATTGGTGCTGTTGTTGCTAAGACTGAAGGGGAGACAACTTTCAGTTGTGGTATTATCGACGAAAACAATAAAAAAGTCTAGTAAAGAAGGGCTCTAAAATGCAAACCTGAGGAGCTATGAGCACCTGTTCATCTTCGCAGTTGTGAAACATATCTCCTCTCCTTGCTCATAGCTTCTAAGGTGTCCGTTTTAGAGCCCTTGTTTACTATACATTTTTTGACTTGTTTTGGTCCATCCTACCATGTCTGAAAGTTGCCTACCCTAATCTTAGGATGGTTTTCTCTTGTATGGTTCAAAATAGCTCTGAGCACTATGGGACTCAACTGCTGAGGTCATTAGTCCCCTAGAACTTAGAACTAGTTAAACCTAACTAACCTAAGGACATCACAAACGTCCATGCCCGAGGCAGGATTCGAACCTGCGACCGTAGCGGTCTTGCGGTTCCAGACTGCAGCGCCTTTAACCGCACGGCCACTTCGGCCGGCTTTTCTCTTGTATCTTTCGATTCGTTCGCTTTCGGTACAGGGTGCCTTATCTCGAATTCATACATTTATACTTCTCCATCATCCTAGAAAGTCTGCAACATCACGGAATCACCTCATCTATACATACATTTAAAGGCGCTGTCGCCTGTACCTTTGACGCTCTGTAGCGTCGTTGGATGACGTTTCTTGACATGGGTAAAATTTGATATAGTAAGTCCCTCTACAAACCTCTAGATGAGTGTAACATGATTTGTGAAACACACTGTATATGTAATATATAAAGAAGAAGCGTAGTTAGCACGAATCATGAAAAGTTCTTGACAGACTTACTTCAAATTTGTTATTACACTACTGGCCATTAAAATTGCTACACCAAGAAGAAATGCAGATGATAAACGGGTATTCATTGGACAGATACATTATACTAGAACTGATATGTGGTTACATTTTCACGCAATTTGGGTGCATAGATCCTGAGAAATCAGTACCCACAACAACCACCTCTAGCCGTAATAACGGCCTTTATACGCCTGGGCATTGAGGCAAACAAAGCTCGGATGGCGTGTACAGGTACAGCTGCCCATGCAGCTTCAACACGATACCACAGTTCATCAATAGTAGTGACTGGCGTATTGTGACGAGGCAGTTTCTCGGCCACCATTGACCAGACGTTTACAATTGCTGAGAGATCTGGAGAATGTGCTGGCCAGGGCAGCAGTCGAACATATTCTGTATCCGGAAAGGCCCGTACAGGACCTGCAACATGCGGTCGTTCATTATCCTGCTGAAATGTAGGGTTTCGCAGGGATCGAATGAAGGGTACAGCCATGGGTCATAACACATCTGAAATGTAACGTCCACTGTTCAAAGTGTCGTCAATGCGAACAAGAGGTGACCGAGACGTGTAAGCAATGGGACCCCATACCATCCCGCCAGGTGATACGCCAGCATGGGGATGACGAATACACGCTTCCAATGAGCGTTCACCGCGATGTCGCCAAACACGGATGCGACCATCACTCTGCTGTAAACAGAACCTGGATTCATCCGAAAATATGACGTTTTGCCATTCGTGCACCCAGCTTCGTCGTCGAGTACACCATCGCAGGCGCTCCTGTCTGTGATGCAGCGTCAAGGGTTACCGCAGCCGTGGTCTCCGAGCTAATAGCCCGTGCTGCTGCAAAAGTCGTCGAACTGTTCGTGCAGATGGTTGTTGTCTTGAAAACGTCCCCATCTGTTGACTCAGGGATCGAGACGTGGCTGCACGATCCGTTACAGCCATGCGGATAAGATGCCTGTCATCTCGACTGCTAGTGATACGAGGCCGTTGGGATCCAGCACGACGTTCCGTATTACCCTCCTGAACCCACCGATTCCATATTCTGCTAACAGTCATTGGATCTCGACCGACGCGAGCAGCAATGTCGCGATACGATAAACCGCAATGGCGATAGGCTGCAATCCGACCTTTATTAAAGTCGGAAACGTGATGGTACGCATTTCTGCTCCTTACACGAGGCATCACAACAACGTGTCACCAGGCAACGCCGGTCAACTGCTGTTTGTGTATGAGAAATCGGTTGGAAACTTTCCTCATGTCAGCACGTTGTAGGTGTCGCCACCGGCGCCAACCTTGTGTGAATGCTCTGAAAAGCTGATGATTTACATATCACAGCATCTTCTTCCTGTCGGTGAAATATGCCGTCTGTAGCACCGTCATCTTCGTGGTGTAGCAATTTTAATTGCGAGTAGGGTACTTTTATGTTGATGGACGTGTACTTGTATGGAGACAACGTCATGAATCCATGGACCCTGCATGTCAGCAAGGGACTGTTAAAGTTTTTGGAGGCTGTGTCGTGGTGTGGGGCGTGGGCAGTTGGCTTGATATGGGACGTACAGATACGAGTCTGCCAGGTGACACGTACGTAAGCATCCTGTCTGATCACCTGCATCAGTTCGTGTCCATTGTGCATTCCGACGGACTTGGGCAATTCCAGCAGGACAATGCGACAACCCACACGTCCAGAATTGCTACAGGAACACTCTTCTGAGTTTAAACACTACCGCTGGCCACCAAATTCCCAAGAAATGAACGTCATTCTGCAAATCCGGTATGCCTTGCAACGTGCTGTTCAGAAGAGACCTCCACCCCCCCCCGTACTCTTAAGAATTTGTGCTCAGCCCTGCAGGATTCATGTTGTCAGTTCCCTCCAGCACTACTTCAGACATTAGTGGAGTCCATGCCACGTCGTGTTGAGGCGCTTCTGCATGCTCGCCGGTCCCTGCACGATATTAGCCAGGCGTACCAGTTTCTTTGGCTCTTCAGTGTATATTTAATAGATAAAAAGGGCAGCACAGATGTCGAAAAGATCTTGACGGATTTGCTTCAGATTTTTACTCGATCCTCTAATGGACACGCAGGCGGAAATGCACTTGGAGAGTGAGTGGAAGGAGATCGGTGGTGAGGGGGGAGAAGGTTGTCTAGAGAGAGTTGGGTGGGAAGGGGGGGGGGAGGAGGAGATGTAAGGATGGAGAATTGGAAGCGAAGAGTGGCAGAGAGAGGGGAAGGGCAAGAAATTTAGAAATTACATGGAATTCGCATACATGTTTGGCAGTTGCGATATATTGCCGCATTCGCTAGTAGATAATAAAATCAAACAGAAACATAAGTCATACCGGTTTGGCGACTACTCCTACTCCATAGAAAAAGTTTTGAGTGTGTAAGACTATGGTATGTATGTGAGTATGAGAGAGAGGTAGAGGGGGTGGGGAGAGGGAGAGCGAGACCGCACGCGCCCGCATAAGAGGGACAGTGAGAGGGAGAGAGAGGGGGAGAGAGAGAGAGAGAGAGAATGTTCTGGCACGCGGACTCACATGGGAACCTCCCCATCGCACCCCCCTCAGATTTAGTTATAAGTTGGCACAGGGACAGGCCTTGGAAAACTGAACACAGATCAATCGAGAGAAGAGGAAGAAGTTGTGTGGAACCATGAAAAAAATAAGCAAAATATACAAACTGAGTAGTCCATGCGCAAGGTAGGCAACATCGAGGACAATGTGAGCTTACGAGCGCCGTGGTCCCGTGGTTAGCGTGAGCAGCTGTGGAACGACAGGTCCTTGGTTCAATTCTTCCCTCGGGTGAAAATTTTAATTTTTTATTTTCAGATAATTATCAAAGTTCGGCCACTCACACATAATCAACTTCGCTCTCCAAAATTCCAGGACATGTTCAGATTTGCTTGGACATATGCAGGATTTGACGGTCTACACATGGAAAAATTTGAAAACGTTAGAAACATATGTATGACAGAGCACAGGGAACAGTGTGCGACTGTGAAACTGTTGCATTCATTTGATGCAGTTTATGTGACAAACTCTTATGTTTTCATAACTTTTTTTGGAGTGATTATTACATCCACAAGAAAACCTAAATCGGGCAAGGTAGAAGAATCTTTTTACCCATTCGCCAAGTGTACCAGTTAGGTGGGTCGACAACATATTCCTGTCATGTGACGCACATGCCGTCACCAGTGTCGTATAGAATATATCAGACGTGTTTTCCTGTGGAGGAATCGGTTGACCTATGACCTTGCGATCAAATGTTTTCTGTTCCTATTGGAGAGGCACGTCCTTTCGTCTACTAATCGCACGGTTTTGCGGTGCGGTCGCAAAACACGGACACTAAACTTATTACAGTGAACAGAGACGTCAATGAATGAACGGACAGATCGTAACTTCGCGAAAATAAAGAAAGTAAAATTTTCACACAAGGGAGGACTCGAACCAAGGACCTTCCGTTCCGCAGTTGCTCACTCTAACCACGAGACCACGGCGCTCATCTGCTATCATTCTCCTTGATGTTGCCTATGTTACGCATGGACTACTCAGTTTGTATATTTTGCTTATGTTTTCATAGTTCCACACAACTTCTTCATCTTTTCTCGATTGATCGGTGTTCAGTTTTTCAAGGCCTATCCACTATGTCAATTTATAACTAAATCTGAGGGGGGTGCGATGGGGAGGTTCCCTTGTCAGCGACCAAAAGGTTGATAGTTCATCTCGCGTCCGCCGGCCACGTGCGGCGCTGCAGTGCGATATGGCAGGCGGCGTGAGTGCACCAGCGCTGATATGCAAAGAAGGCCGTGGGGAGGGGGGGGGGGGGGGGGGGGCGAGATAAGTTGGGAACGCCTTCTGCGCTCCACTGGGGAGGGAGGACTCCTGTCCCATGACGGCAGTAAACCGCGCACACGGTCGTCTTGACTTTTGTCTGTGGGTCGAGCCACAGGCGCCGAACGATGCATTAGTTTACAAGAGCAAGAGCTGATACGGGAAGAAACCGTGATGTACGTGTCACTAAAAAGTACCCTCTGTGGTCACCGCCAGACACCACACTTGCTAGGTGGTAGCCTTTAAATCGGCCGCGGTCCGTTAGTATACGTCGGACCCGCGCGTCGCCACTATCAGTGATTGCAGACCGAGCGCCGCCACACGGCAGGTCTAGTCTAGAGAGACTCCCTAGCACTCGCCCCAGTTGGACAGCCCACTGTGCTAGCGGTGGTTCACTGTCTACATACGCTCTCATTTGCAGAGACGACATTTCAACATAACCTTCAGCTACGTCACTTGCTACGACCTAGCAAGGCGCCATGTTCACTTACTATTGATACTGATATTGTGAATCATGTGCCGTCAAGAGCGACGTTCATCATTAATGGATTAAAGTTAAGTATCAAACTAATTACGTCCGCTTTCTGAACTCTAATTCCTTGTCATGTTCCAGACCTCACGTCTGTATAGTTTTTCCCTCCTCATGCCAGCCTGCTTGAGCTAAAACGCGTGAAATTTCGGCCTCCTCTAGTAACACGGTGTTGGCTCTTCTACCAACACAACACCCTCTGCCTCTCACATCACATTGGACCGTAGTGTGCAGAAGTTCTGCAGATATCATAGGTTTTTTGAAGGACATCATCTTTCCGCCAGTGACTTTTGTAAACTTTTATTACAGTATTGCAGTTTCGGCCGTAGGCTATTATCAGGTGCTGATATTATGGCTTTAAGCCATGTCAACATAATGTCAGCTGACACATTTGTATGTCGTTGTTTATACTATTAAATACACTCGTGACGTTGTTACACAGTGTATTTAACAGTATTGACAACAACATACAAATGGACGGCCATAGTGGCCGAGTGGTTCTAGGCGCTTCAGTCTGGAACCGCGCGACCGCTACGGTCGCAGTTTCGAATCCTGCCTCGGGCATGGATGTGTGTGACCTCCTTAGGTTAGTTAGGTTTAAGTAGTTCTGAGTTCTAGGGGACTGATGACCTCAGCTGTTAAGTCCCATATAGCTCAGAGCCATTTGAACAACATACGAATGTGTCAGCTTACATTAAGTTGACATGGCTTAAAGCCATAATATCAGGACTTGATAATGGCCTAAGGCCGAAATCGCAACAGTGTAATAAAAACTTACAATAATCACTGGCGGAAAGATGATGTCACGCAGGATTCGAGCCTGCGACCGTAGCGGTCGCGCGGTTCCAGACTGTAGCGCCTAGAACCGCTCGGCCAGAATTTCATCGATACAATGTAGCCGCCAAGCGATGCATTCACGTGCGAACAGTTATACATGGTGAATCACCTAAAACTTGCTCCGCAAATATCGCGGAAATGGAAAGCGCTGTTGATGTGCGGTTTTCAAAGACTGGGGCGGTAGCCAGAGGCTCATATTGTTAGCCAATAAACAGATCCTAATAGTACTCAGAAAGTGTATATTTTTGTGCAAACACACGCTTTTTGAATGGAACAATGCCTGTTGACATTAACAAAATAAACGTAGGGTAAATTCAGAATGTCAGTGGTGTTCGTTGCGGGATTCTAAAAAATGGTTCAAATGGCTCTGAGCACTATGGGACTTAACATCTATGGTCATCAGCCCCCTAGAACTTAGAACTACTTAAACCTAACTAGCCTAAGGACATCACACAACACCCAGCCATCACGAGGCAGAGAAAATCCCTGACCCCGCCGGGAATCGAACCTGGGAACCCGGGCGTGGGAAGCGAGAACGCTACCGCACGACCACGAGATGCGGGCGCGGGATTCTAGTGCGAGTCGTTAACGAGATATCGTATTTTGAAAAGTTTCCTCGCCAACAAGTACGATGTAGCTATGTTTGCTTACATTGTGCTTGCGCGGTCCTTGAGTGCATTGTGAGTTGCTAGTCAGTGAGTGTGTGTCAGTCCAGGCAGTAGGCTTTAAGTGGACGTTGGGATTTACCAATGCACAAAAAACCAATGTGCTCATGGTGTGTGGAGAGTGTAGGAAGAATGCAGTTGGTTCTTGTGCGGTGTATGCGACAAGATATCCTGATAGACGTCAACCATTTGGGCAATTTATTTATCAGCCTCGTCAACCAGTTACGTGAAAGTGGTAGTGTAACACCCAGACGACGTAGCAGAAGGAAACAAATGGCAATGTTCTTGTGCAATCACATGAGGAAGCGGCAAGAGTCAGGCAAGTGTTCTACGCATTTCCTATCGACATACACTCCTGGAAATTCAAATAAGAACTTTATTGACACATTCCTGGGGTCAGATACATCACATGATCACACTGACAGAACCACAGGCACATAGACACAGGCAACAGAGCATGCACAATGTCGGCACTAGTACAGTGTATATCCACCTTTCGCAGCATTGCAGGCTGCTATTCTCCCATGGAGACGATCGTAGAGATGCTGGATGTAGTCCTGTGGAACGGCTTGCCATGCCATTTCCACCTGGCGCCTCAGTTGGACCAGCGTTCGTGCTGGACGTGCAGACCGCGTGAGACGACGCTTCATCCAGTCCCAAACATGCTCAATGGGGGACAGATCCGGAGATCTTGCTGGCCAGGGTAGTTGACTTACACCTTCTAGAGCACGTTGGGTGGCACGGGATACATGCGGACGTGCATTGTCCTGTTGAAACAGCAAGTTCCCTTGCCGGTCTAGGAATGGTAGAACGATGGGTTCGATGACGGTTTGGATGTACCGTGCACTATTCAGTGTCCCCTCGACGACCATCATTGGCACCAAGGCAGAAGCGACTCTCATCGCTGAAGACGACACGTCTCCATTCGTCACGCCTGTCGCGACACCACTGGAGGCGGGCTGCACGATGTTGGGGCGTGAGCGGAAGACGGCCTAACGGTGTGCGGGACCGTAGCCCAGCTTCATGGAGACGGTTGCGAATGGTCCTCGCCGATACCCCAGGAGCAACAGTGTCCCTAATTTGCTGGGAAGTGGCGGTGCGGTCCCCTACGGCGCTGCGTAGGATCCTACGGTCTTGGCGCGCATCCGTGCGTCGCTGCGGTCCGGTCCCAGGTCGACGGGCACGTGCACCTTCCGCCGACCACTGGCGACAACATCGATGTACTGTGGAGACCTCACGCCCCACGTGTTGAGCAATTCGGCGGTACGTCCACCCGGCCTCCCGCATGCCCACTATACGCCCTCGCTCAAAGTCCGTCAACTGCACATACGGTTCACGTCCACGCTGTCGCGGCATGCTACCAGTGTTAAAGACTGCGATGGAGCTCCGTATGCCACGGCAAACTGGCTGACACTGACGGCGGCGGTGCACAAATGCTGCGCAGCTAGCGCCATTCGACGGCCAACACCGCGGTTCCTGGTGTGTCCGCTGTGCCGTGCGTGTGATCATTGCTTGTACAGCCCTCTCCCAGTGTCCGGAGCAAGTATGGTGGGTCTGAGACACCGGTGTCAATGTGTTCTTTTTTCCATTTCCAGGAGTGTAGATTCCATCGCTATCACATCTCTCTCCATCAAGAGGTGCATGGAAACGATTACCAGGACCATGTTAACTTCTGTGCATGGGGTTTAAGACATGGTACTCCAGCTGTATAACGTATCTTGATTGGTTGGTTTAGAGTGGGGGGAAGGGACCAAACTGCTAGGTCATCGGTCACGCAGGTATCTTGTTTAGTGATAAAGGAGCATTTGGTCTGTTGACAATCCTCGTTGGCTTAGCCTGGTGGAACGTCGTGAAGTGCAAACGTGTGGTGCGTCATGCTGAACTATTAGCTCATAGGCCTTTTGCATATACGGAAAACTGAACATACACTAGTATCTCAGCCTGCCAACAAACCGCCTTCCATATATGCTAGAAGACGTTCCTCTGCTGACAAGGAGGAACCTGTGGTACCAACGTGATGGCCCATAGTGCACGAAGTACGAGGGCAGTTCAATAAGTAATGCAACACATTTTTTTCTGTAACAGGGGTTGTTTTATTCAGCATTGAAATACACCAGGTTATTCCCCAATCTTTTAGCTACACAACACTATTTTTCAACGTAATCTCCATTCAATGCTACGGCCTTACGCTACCTTGAAATGAGGGCCTGTATGCCTGCACGGTACCATTCCACTGGTCGATGTCGGAGCCAACGTCGTACTGCGTCAATAACTTCTTCGTCATCCGCGTAGTGCCTCCCACGGATTGCGTCCTTCATTCGGCCAAACATATGGAAATCCGACGGTGCGAGATCGGGGCTGTAGGGTGCATGAGGAAGAATAGTCCACTGAAGTTTTGTGGACTGAAGTTTTGTGAGCTCCTCTCGGGTGCGAAGACTTGTGTGAGGTCTTGCGTTGTCATGAAGAAGGAGAAGTTCGTTCAGATTTTTGTGCCTACGAACACGCTGAAGTCGTTTCTTCAATTTCTGAAGAGTAGCACAATACACTTCAGAGTTGATCGTTTGACCGTGGAGGAAGGACATCGAACAGAATAACCCCTTCAGCGTCCCAGAAGACTGTAACCATGAGTTTACCGGCTGAGGGTATGGCTTTAAACTTTTTCTTGGTAGGGGAGTGGGTGTGGCGCCACTCCATTGATTGCCGTTTTGTTTCAGGTTCGATGTGATGAACCCATGTTTCATCGCCTGTAACAATCTTTGACAAGAAATTGTCACCCTCAGCCACATGACGAGCAAGCAACTCCGCACAGATGGTTCTCCTTTGCTCTTTATGGTGTTCGGTTAGACAACGAGGGACCCAGCGGGAACAAACCTTTGAATATCCCAACTGGTGAACAATTGTGACAGCACTACCAACAGAGATGTCAAGTTGAGCACTGAGTTGTTTGATGGTGATCCGTCGATCATCTCGAACGAGTGTGTTCGCACGCTCCGCCATTGCAGGAGTCGCAGCTGTGCACGGCCGGCCCGCACGCGGGAGATCAGACAGTCTTGCTTGACCTTGCGGCGGTGATGACACACGCTTTACCCAACGACTCACCGTGCTTTTGTCCACTGCCAGATCACCGTAGACATTCTGCAAGAGCCTATGAATATCTGAGATGCCCCGGTTTTCCGCCAAAAGAAACTCGATCACTGCCCGTTGTTTGCAACGCACATCCGTTACAGACACCATTTTAACAGTTCCGTACAGCGCTGCCACCTGTCGGAAGTCAATGAAACTATGCGAGACGAAGCGGGAATGTTTGAAAATATTCCACAAGAAATTTCCGGTTTTTTCAACCAAAATTGGCCGAGAAAAAAAGTGTTGCATTACTTATTGAACTGCCCTCGTACTACAGCATGCCTTCAAGGACTGTTTCCAAATCGTTGGATTGGACGCTGAGGTCCTGTACGTTGGTACGCCCGTTCCCCGGATTTCCTGACTCTAGGCTTCTTTCTGTCTGGGAAGCTGAGAGACGCTGTCTGCAAGGACGTACACTATGTGATCAAAAGTATCCGGACACCTGGCTGAAAATGGCTTATAAGTTTGTGCCCTCCGTCGGTAATGCTGGAATGCACTATGGTGTTGGCCCACCCTTAGCCTTGATGACAGCTTCCACTCTCGCAGCCATACGTTCAATCAGGTGCTGGAAGGTTTCTTGGGGAGTGGCAGCTCATTCTTCACGGAGTGCTGCACTGAGGAGAGGTATCGATGTCGGTCGGTGAGGCCTCGCATGAAGTCGGCGTTCCAAAACATCTCAAAGGATTCAGTTCAGGACTCTGTGCAGGCCAGTCCATTATAGGGATGTTATTGTCGCGTAACCACTCCGCCACAGGCCGAGCATTATGAGCAGGTGCTGGATCGTGTTGAAAGATCCAATCGCTATCCCCAAATTACTCTTCAACAGTTGGAAGCAAGAAGGTGCTTTAGACGTCAATATAGGCCTGTGCTGTGATAGTGCCACGCAAAACAACAAGGGCTGCAAGCCCCCTCCATGGAAAGCTCGACCACACCACAACACCACCGCCTCCGAATTTTACTGTTGGCACTACACACGCTGGCAGATGACGTTCACCTGGCATTCGCCATACCCAAACCCCGCCATCGGACCGGCACATTGTGTACCGTGATTCGTCACTCCACACAACGTTTTTCCACTCTTCAATCGTCCATTGTTTACGCTCCTTACACCAAGTGAGGCGTCGTTTGGCATTTACCGGCGGTGATATGTGGCTTATGACCAGCCGCTCGACCATGAAATTCAAGTTTTCGCACCTCCCGCCTTACTGTTATAGTACTTGCAGTGGATCATGATACAGTTACTATGCGCATGCATGGTTTGGTTCAGCGTGGAAGCTCACTTTCAGTTCGATGCGTTCATCAATATGCAAAATTGGCACATTTCGGAGACTGAGAATCGGCATTTGGCGATCGAGGAGTCTATTCACCCTCAACTGGTGACTGTGTGGTGTGCAGTGTCCAGTCACGAAATAATCGTCGCGATTTCCCTTGATGCAACAGTTGACTACCGAACGGTACGTGAAAGTTTTGGAAGATTATTTCATCCGCGTTGTCCAAATGGACCCAGAATTCGACAAGATATGTTTCCTCTAAAATGGAGCTCAACCCCACCGAAGCAGGAGTGTGTTTGATGTCCTGGAGGAGCACTTTGGGGACCGCATTTGGCTCTGGGGCACCCAGAGGCCACTGGAATGGGCCTCGACTGGCCGTGATATTCTCCGGATCTGAACACATGTGAATCCTTTTTTGGGGCTATATTAAAGAGAAGGCCAAAGGCCTTGCAGCAGTGCTAACACCGGTTCCAGTCAGATCACCGAAGTTAAACGGTGTCGGGCTGGGCTAGCACTGGGATGGGTGACCATCCGGTCCGCCGAGCGCTGTTGGCAAGCGGGGGCACCCAGCCCTTGTGAGGCAAACTGAGGAGCTACACCATGTCAGCAAATGTATCCGGACAGCCGAAACACCATACATTTTTCATATAGGTGCTTTGTGCTGCCACCTACTACTGGATACTCTATCAGCGACCTCAGTAGTCATTAGACATCGTGAGAGAGCAGAATGGGACGCGCCGTGGAACTCACGGACTTCGGACGTGGTCAGGTGATTGGGTGTCACTTGTGTCATACGTCTGTACGCGAGATTTCCACACTTCTAAACATCCCTTAGGTCCGCTGTTTCCGACATGATAGTGAAGTGGAAACGTGAAGGGACACGTACAGCACAAAAGCGTACAGGCCGACGTCGTCTGTTGACTGACGGAGACCGCCGACAGTTGAAGAGGGTCGTAATGTGTAATAGGCAGACATCTGTCCAGACCGCCACACAGGAATTCCAGACTGCATCAGGACCCATGGCAAGAACTATGACAGTTGGGCGGGAGGTTAGAAAACTTGGATTTGACGGTCGAGCGGCCACACATCGCGCCGGTAGATGTCAAATGACGCCCCGCTTGGTGTAAGAAGTGTAAACATTGGACAATTGAAGAGTGGAAAAACGTTGTCTAGAGTGATGAATCACGGTACACAGTGTGGCGATCCGATGGCAGGATGTGAGGGTGTGGGTATGGCGAATGCCCGGCGAACGTCATCTGCCAGCGTGTGTAGTGCCAACAGTAAAATACGGAGGCGGTGGTGTTATGGTGTGGTCGTGTTTTTCCGGAGGGGGCTTGCACCCCTTGTTGTTTTGCATGGCACTATCACAGCACAGGCCTAAAGCACCTTCTTGCTTCCCACTGTGGAATTCAGGGATGGCGATTGCATCTTTCAACACGATCGAGCACCTGTTCATAACGCACGGCCTGTGGCGGAGTGGTTACACAATAACATCCCTGCAATGGACTGGCCTGCACAGAGTCCTGACCTGAATCCTATAGAACACCTTTGGGATGTTTTGGAACGCCGACTTCGTGCCAGGCCTCACCGACCGACATTGACACCTCTCCTCAGTGCAGCACTCCGTGAAGAATGGGCTGGCATTCCCCAAGAAACCTTCCAGCACCTGACTGAACGTATGCCTGCGGCAGAGGATGCTGTTATCATGGGTAAGGGTGAGACAATTCCAAGATTAGCGATGGAGGGCGCCACGAACTTCTAACTCATTTTCAGCCAGTTGTCCGGATACTTTAGATCACATAGTGTACTTGACTGAGAAGTAGCGGCTCCGGTCTCTGACATCCGGCCGGGAGAGCAATGTCCTGACCACATGCCCCTCCATTTCTCATCCAGTGACGCCAGTGGACTGAGGATGACATGGTGGCCGGTCGGTACCGTTGAGCGGAGTTTAGTGTAGTTTATATTAAAGACAAGGTGTACAGTAATAACCCCAAAACCATTGCTGAGCTGAAGACAGCCGTTCAGGTGGTCATCGACAGCCTCGATGTTCCGATACTTCCGCAGGTGATGCACAATTTCGCTATTCGACTCCGCGACATGGTGGCAGGCATATCGAACATGTCATAACCTGAATCCGAATATCTGTCGTGACGTTTATGTGTTGAAGAAAGTGTGTGGACGCCGCATTTTGTAACTAATTTACGCTTTTTCATATAGCTCAATAATTGCACCATCTACATTCTAACAGCTGTGTCACTGTAATCAGTAAAAAATGTAAGCTATATACAAGACTGTTCCTACAGTTGCCTGCATTGTTATAATTACGCTACGGCCAGCGCGACAGGATGATGTAGAGGGTGTTACGCTACCGTTACAGGGCAGGAACAGTTTATAAGAACAAGTCAAGAGACTCGCGATGAATAAGCCGGCCGCATACCGTCGAAACGTGCCGCCTTTAATCTCGGCAGCAAATTATCCGCTAAAACAGCAGGCAGTGTTCATTTCCGGGGAACAGAAGTAAGAATCTCGGGGCACCAGCACACCTTACGGGATAAAAACACAAGACTGGGGCAGCGCCTAAAAAAAAGAAGGAACCTGTGGAAAGATAAAGAGACTGCGTTGAAATGGGAAAAGTTTCGCGAAATATGTAAAAAAGAAATATCGCGACTCTGGTCCGTTTACTTCCCCCGAGATAACACCCACTTCTTTCATCTCGTAGTTTCTCTTTTCTTAATTTTTAATGCCGGACTGGGTGACTTAATGTTCTTACGGCTACTTGCAGGTCCGTGCGCAAAGAATAAACGACTTTTGCGCACAATGTAGAGGGAGGAATTGGCCAAGACGTCTTATTCAAAAGACCCATTGTACGCAAGCAGCGATTTGTAAGTTTACTGAGCACGTAATTAACTCTGTTGATGATAAAATATCGCCGATTGGAATCTTCTGTGACTTTTCGAAGATTGTGCCGACGAGCTATATTACGAATCGCTAAACCCGGTTGTTGGTTGACAATTCAAGTTGCGGGTTGTCTACCTAACGGCTCGCAGGGGAAACAGAAGTTTGATTTTCAATCTATATACGAGCGTAATCCCAAAAGTAAAGTCTCCTATTTTTTTTATAAGTACATAGACCTGTTTATTTCCAGAATGGTTTACATCAGTTTACAGGTTGAACATTTAGCTATTTTTCGACATAATCATCATTTCTGTCGATACATTTTTGTAGACGCTGTGGCAGTTTTTGTATGCCCACGTCTTACCAGCTCGCCGCCATGGTGTTCAGAAAGTTATGAACCTCTTCTTTCACTTCGTCGTCGGCGCTGAATCGCTTTCCGGCCAAATGTTCTTTTAACCTAGGGAACAGGTGATAGTCACTGGGCGCCAAGTCAGGACTATAGGGTGGGTGGGTGATTGTGTTCCACTGAAACTGTTGCAGGAGAGCAACGGTTTGCCGAGCGATGTGTGGGCGAGCGTTGTCATGGACAATGTGTACGCCCTTGCTCAACATTCCTCTTCTCCGGTTCTGAATTGCCCGTTTTAGTTTTTTCAGAGTCTCACAGTACCTGTCAGCGTTAATTGTGGTCCCAGCGATTCAGCTCCGACGACGAGGTGAAAGAAGAGGTTCGTAACTTTCTCAACAGCATGGCGGCGAGCTGGTATGACACGGGCATACAAAAACTGCCACAGCGACTACAAAAATGCAACGTCAGAAATGGTGATTATGTCGAAAAATAACTAAATGTTCGAGATGTAAACTGATGTAAACCATTGTAGAGATAAACAGGTCTATGTACTTATAAAAATAAGTAGGAGACCTTACTTTTGGGATTAAACGTCGTAAATAAAAATGTGTTGCCGTATTTATGAAAGGTCCATCACTTGTGCACGGTTCTACCGATCCGGTTGATTTTCTTTTTTAGTTGTGTTCGTAATGGCCAGGAGAAGGTCTGTACGAAAGAGAAGCTTTGGAAAATCCACCGGAAAAGTCGGATATTTGGGTGGTGTTTTGGTATGAAAGTCGCAGTGAAAGAAATGTGACAATGGTTTTACAATTCTGCTGTGATATGTTATCATTACAAAAAAGAAGTAAGGCTCAGTTTTATAGTTCCTGCTGTCGTATGGTTTGATAGGAACAAATTCCGCACTGAATACTCATATTTTGCGAAAAAATATATTCAATGTGTTGTCGGTGGTGACCATATTTTCGGTGTGTGTTGCAAAGACTGAATTGATGTCAGTTCGTGGTAGTTTGGTGTGTTGCAAGCATTCACCTGATCTCAGTTAGTGGTTTATTTCTTTGGAAAAAAGACCACCGGCAAGGTATGCAAAATATAGTGGTTTATTTCTTTGGAAAAAAGACCACCGGCGAGGTATGCAAAATATCGGCCAGCGTACGCGCAATGCGGCCCAACTACACTACTGGCCATTAAAATTGCTACACCAAGAAGAAATGCAGATGATAAACGTATATTCATTGGACAAATATATTATACTAGAACTGACACGTGATTACATTTTCACGCAATTTGGGTGCATAGATCCTGAGAAATCAATACCCAGACCAACCACCTCTGGCCGTAATAACAGCCTTGATACGCCTGGGCATTGAGTCAAACAGAGCTCGGATGGCGTGTACAGGTACAGCTGCCCATGGAGCTTCAACACGATACCACAGTTCATCAGGAGTAGTGACTGGCGTATTGTGACGAGTCAGTTGCTCGGACACCATTGACCAATCGTTTTCAATTCGTGAGAGATCTGGAGAATGCGCTGGCCAGGGCAGCAGTCGAACATTTTCTGTATCCAGAAAGGCCCGTACAGGACTTTCAACGTGCGGTCGTGCATTATCCTGCTGAAATGTAGGGTTTGGCAGGGATGGAACGAAGGGTAGAGCCGCGGGTCGTAACACATCCGAAATGTACCGTCCACTGTTCAAAGTGCCGTCAATGGGAACAAGAGGTGACCGAGACGTGTAACCAATAGCACCCCATACCATCACGCCGGGTGATACGCCAGTATGGCGATGACGAATACACGCTTCCAATGTGTGTTCACTGCGATGTCGCCAAACACGGGTGCGACCATCGTGATGCTGTAAACAGAACCTGGATTCATCCGAAAAAATGACGTTTTGCCATTCGTGCACACAGGTTCGTCGTCGAGTACACCATCGCAGGCGCTCCTGTCTGTGACGCAGCGTCAAGGGTAACCGCAGCCACGGTCTCCGAGCTGATAGTCCGTGCTGCTGCAAACGTCGTCGAACTGTTCGTACAGATGGTTGTTGTCTCGCTAACGTCCCCATCTGTTGACTCAGGGATCGAGACGTGGCTGCACGATCGGTTACACCCATGCGGATAAGATGCCTGTCATCTCGACTGCTAGTGATACGAGGCCGTTGGGATCCAGCACGGCATTCCGTATTACCCTCCTGAACCCACCGATTCCATATTCTGCTAACAGTCATTGGATCTTGACCAACGCGACCTTTATCAAAGTCAGAAACGTGATGGTACGCATTTCTCCTCCTTACTCGAGGCATCACAACAACGTTTCACCAGGCAACGCCGGTCAACTGCTGTTTGTGTATGAGAAATCGGTTGGAAACTTTCCTGATGTCAGCACATTATAGGTGTCGCCACCGGCGCCAACCTTGTGTGAATGCTCTGAAAAGCTAATCATTTGCGTATCACACCATCTTCTTCTTGTCGGTTAAATTCCGCGTCTGTAGCACGTCATCGTCGCGGTGTAGCAATTTTGAAGGCCAGTAGTGTACATGATCGTCAAGTCAATGAGATTGACGGAGAGCGTAGACAGCGTTTGGGGGCAAATCGAATAAGAATTTCTCAAGCTCGATGCATTGTGCCTCCGGAACGACGGATACAGCCGAGATCGACTAGCTCAGTTGGATCTTACGTACAAAATAATTTGGGACGTCGTCAGAACACGCGACAAACTTGTCCAGCTGCCGGCCGGTGTGGCCGCGCGGTTCTAGGTGCTTCAGTCTGGGACCGCGTGACCGCTACGGTCGCAGGTTCGAATCCTGCCTCGGGCATGGGTGTGTGTGATGCCCTTAGGTTAGTTATATTTAAGCAGTTCTAAGTTCTAGGGGACTGATGACCTCAGAAGTTAAGTCCCATAGTGCTCTGAGCCTGTTGAACCATGTTCAGCTTCCGGTTCGCCTTGCATTCGCAATGACGATTAATAAATCGCAAGTGTGTGGAATAAACCTCGAACTGTTGCGTTTTCTTTCCCCATGGGCAGCAGTACGTGGCGTGATCAAAAGTCAGTAAAGCATCGGCGCTATTCGTTTTCTCTCCGGACGGTAAGACAAAAAAATATGTAACACGAAGTGTTGCGACGGCCTCATTAAAAATACAGATTATTATCGAGACAATGGATTCCGATTTATCTGATTTCAATAAATTCATAATCTTACTGAATTTGTTTTGTTTCACTTGACACAAATTCAAGGAAAGATTAGTTTGGGTGAATCCCTTCCCGACCAACTGACTGACAATGCACAGCCTAAGCCAGTTTAATTAGAGACATGTTACACGATAAACACTTCCTGATAAACCGGTTATGAGAATGAACATGTTAAGCTGTGCTGGGAAAAATGTGTGGTTTTGTTTTCATTTTCGCAGTCATTTTCAAGGGAAAAGAGGAAAGTTTTGTTTATGGCAAACTTTATAATCTTGCCAGTTCGTAGATTAAAACCGTGCGTAATGCTGTCATTGAATGCTATCCTCACATACCCAGCAGCTGGAAGTTCTCGCTCATACCCCGTGTACTAATGATTCCAAACGGTTTACCCATTCATTTTGACTGCTATTTCCAGCCAAGGTTCCATTTGTAATAACAATAAATAAGGTGAGAGAGAGAGAGAGAGAGAGAGAGAGAGAGAGAGAGAGAGAGAGAGAGAGAGAGAGGATATGGATAGAGAAAGGGGGGGGAGAGTAAATGGATATAAAGAGGGAGAAAGACGATATGGACAGAGAGATGATTGGGGGATGGGATGGATAGAGAAACTGTGGGATAAGAGATGTACAGGAAGTGGGGGGAAGGTAATGGACAGACATAGGGGGGAGGAGGAGGGGCAGACAAAACGAGGAGCGGGGGGAGAAGGTGAGGGATAGAGGCGAAGAGAGAGAGAGAGAGAGAGAGAGAGAGAGGGACGGTGAAGGATATTATGACATACATCCAATTCCCGTACACACTTAGGAATTGCGAAGCATTACCGAGTTCGCTAGCATTTCGTATTATTATTGACAGAATTTAAAAATTTCAATAAGCCAGCTATGAAAGCTGGCAACTGTGCATACGTTTTGAGGCAGGCGTAACTAACGTTGCGAAATTATCCAGATTTGATTCACCCAGCTTTTGAAAATGAGTGGACTTAAGAACTTGCAAGAAACATTAATCATCATACAATGTAGGCTTTCACGGCCGTTGTTGTCTTCAGATGAAACTTCCGGGCTGAGAGACCGTGGTCGATGTATAAAATTTCCACCTGACGTTTCGTCTCCACCTGCGGGAGACATCTTCTGAGGTCGTCCGGCTACTGCCACTGAGGCTGCAGCTACTCTCGCAGCAGCAGTAAAACAACGGCTCCAGACACTTGTTTTCTTACACGGGCACGCCGACCGCAGCGCCGTATTCTGCCTGTTTACCTATCTCTGTATTCGGATACGCATGCGTATGCCAGTTTCTTTGGCGCTTCAATGTATGTACCTTCACTCTTACCGTAAATTTTGATAAGGTTAATATTTAGCTAAGAAAATGAAAACTGCTCGCAAAAAAAAAAAAAAATCAGATGGACAGTTTCGATAGTGGGAAAAATGTAACGTTTACCATGAACAATTACACTCCTGGAAATTGAAATAAGAACACCGTGAATTCATTGTCCCAGGAAGGGGAAACTTTATTGACACATTCCTGGGGTCAGATACATCACATGATCACACTGACAGAACCACAGGCACATAGACACATGCACAATGTCGGCACTAGTACAATGTATATCCACCTTTCGCAGCAATGCAGGCTGCTATTCTCCCATGGAGACGGTCGTAGAGATGCTGGATGTAGTCCTGTGGAACGGCTTGCCATGCCATTTCCACCTGGCGCCTCAGTTGGACCAGCGTTCGTGCTGGACGTGCAGACCGCGTGAGACGACGCTTCATCCAGTCCCAAACATGCTCAATGGGGGACAGATCCGGAGATCTTGCTGGCCAGGGTAGTTGACTTACACCTTCTAGAGCACGTTGGGTGGCACGGGATACATGCGGACGTGCATTGTCCTGTTGAAACAGCAAGTTCCCTTGCCGGTCTAGGAATGGTAGAACGATGGGTTCGATGACGGTTTGGATGTACCGTGCACTATTCAGTGTCCCCTCGACGACCATCATTGGCACCAAGGCAGAAGCGACTCTCATCGCTGAAGACGACACGTCTCCATTCGTCACGCCTGTCGCGACACCACTGGAGGCGGGCTGCACGATGTTGGGGCGTGAGCGGAAGACGGCCTAACGGTGTGCGGGACCGTAGCCCAGCTTCATGGAGACGGTTGCGAATGGTCCTCGCCGATACCCCAGGAGCAACAGTGCCCCTAATTTGCTGGGAAGTGGCGGTGCGGTCCCCTACGGCACTGCGTAGGATCCTACGGTCTTGGCGTGCATCCGTGCGTCGCTGCGGTCCGGTCCGAGGTCGACGGGCACGTGCACCTTCCGCCGACCACTGGCGACAACATCGATGTACTGTGGAGACCTCACGCCCCACGTGTTGAGCAATTCGGCGGTACGTCCACCCGGCCTCCCGCATGCCCACTATACGCCCTCGCTCAAAGTCCGTCAACTGCACATACGGTTCACGTCCACGCTGTCGCGGCATGCTACCAGTGTTAAAGACTGCGATGGAGCTCCGTATGCCACGGCAAACTGGCTGACACTGACGGCGGCGGTGCACAAATGCTGCGCAGCTAGCGCCATTCGACGGCCAACACCGCGGTTCCTGGTGTGTCCGCTGTGCCGTGCGTGTGATCACTGCTTGTACAGCCCTCTCGCAGTGTACGGAGCAAGTATGGTGGGTCTGACACACCGGTGTCAATGTGTTCTTTTTTCCATTTCCAGGAGTGTATTTAAATACTGAATTAATTCAGTGCAAATTATTTGGTGTCCAATCTGTTCATTAGTACTTGTCCTATAATGTGTTGATCTGTAAGTTGACTTCTTTTATCAGAAACAGTATCGTTCAAAGACGATATCAGCCTTCGAGAAGCGATAGAATACCCTATCAGACTCGCTCAAAAAAAAAAAAAAAAAAAAAAAAAATAGTAGAATTTCCCTAAAACCAAAAATTTCAGCACCAGTGCTATGGCAAATTCTTACATGAGTGTTATACACGGTTATCAGGCAAGACGTAAAAATCATGTCGTATTCGAGACCAAATAAGTAATGAAAAATACCGGTTATTCGTGAATGAATAGAGAAACCGCTATCGGTTTTAATAGGTCTGTGTTTTACCGTCCCCGGTCGGCAGTAGGTGGTGTCTGGAAGTGAGTGCCGGCAGCTGCGGCTATTGTCTCCCAGCGAGAAACGCCTCGCCGCCCGGATGTGGGATCGATCTTCGTAGTCGTGGCCTCGCTGTTTGGTTTCCATGGAGACGCGCCGTGCCGCGTCACGACGCCCGCTGCTAATTGGTGCGGCCTTACGTTACACGGGGCCATGCGCTCCGCCCGCATCTCCACCCACAAGATTTCTGACGCCGTTCGGAGTCACTTGGCGGGCGTGTGGGTGTAAGGGATCTGTCGCTTCCAGCGGATGGCTGCAGGGCAATTCTATTTAGTCTGATTTCCTACCCCCCCATTCACCTTTGTACAGAACTGCACATTAGAAGTGCAACACCACGCAAGTGACGTGCTGCAGACGCGAAATTTAACCGACAGGAAGAAGATGCTGTGATATGCAAATGATTAGCTTTTCAGATCATTCACACAGGGTTGGCGCCGGTGGCGACACCTACAACGTGCTGACATGAGGGAAGTTTCCAACCGATTTCTCATACAAAAACAGCAGTTGACCGGCGTTGCCTGATGAAACGTTGTTGTGATGCCTCGTGTGAGGAAGAGAAATGCGTACCATCACGTTTCCGACTTTGATAAAGGTCGGATTGTAGCCTATCGCGGTTGCGGTTTATCGTATCGCGACATTGCTGCTCGCTTTGGTCGAGATCCGATGACTGTTAGCAGAATATGGAACCGGTGGGTTCAGGAGGGTAATACGGAACGCCGTGCTGGATCCCAACGGCATCGTATCACTAGCAGTCGAGATGACAGGCATCTTATCCGCACGGCTGTAACGGATCGAGCAGCCACGTCTCGATCCCTGAGTCATCAGATGGGGACGTTTGCAATACAACATACCATCTGCACGAACAGTTCGACGACGTTTGCAGCAGCAGGGAATATCAGCTCGGAGACCATGGCTGCGGTTACCCTTGACGCTGCATCACAGACAGGAGCGCCTGCGATGGTGTACTCGATGACGAACCTGGGCGCACGAATGGCAAAACGTCATTTTTCCGGATGAATCCAGGTTCTGTTTACAGCGTCACGATGGTCGCACCCGTGATTGGCGACAACGGGGTGAACGCACTTTGGAAGTGTGTATTCGTCATCGCCATACTGGCGTATCACCCGGCGTGATGGTATGGGATGCCATTGGTTACACGTCTCGGTCACCTCTTGTTCGCATTGACGGCACTTTGAACTGTGGACGGTACATTTCAGATGTGTTACGACCCGCGGCTCTACCCTTCGTTCCATCCCTCCCAAACCCTACATTTCAGCAGGATAATGCACGACCGCACGTTGAAAGTCCTGTACGGGCCTTTCTGGATACAGAAAATGTTCGGTTGCTGCCCTGGCCAGCGCATTCTCCAGAACTCTCACCAATTGAAAACGATTGGTCAATGGTGGCCGAGCAACTGGCTCGTCACAATACGCCAGTCACTACTCTTGATGAACTGTGGTATCGTGTTGAAGCTGCATGGGCAGCTGTACCTGTACCCGCCATCCGAGCTCTGTTTGACTCAATGCCCAGGCTGTTATTACGGCCAGAGGTGGTTGGTCTGGGTATTGATTTCTCAGGATCTATGCACGCAAATTGCGTGAAAATGTAATTACATGTCAGTTATAGCATAATATATTTGTCCAATGAATACCCGTTTATCATCTGCATTTCTTCTTGGTGTAGCAATTTTAATGGCCAGTAGTGTAGCTTCACCAAAGCTACATCTACAGTGCCGGAAAAAAATTAGTACACACTTTTAGAGATTTCCAGTTCACTTAAGATTAGTGTTGTAACAGTGCATATGGAGTACATGAAATGATTACAGGTCAGTGGCACAAGGGGTTCTGTGATACCAGCTATCGGCGCCTGCTGGAACACTCATATTAGTAGTGGTGTACCTCCAGGGGTGCCAATGCAGGCCAGTCGGTCGTAGGGATGGCGGATAGTGTCCTGGGATATGTTACACCACCGCTGCTCGACATTTCCTCGTAGTCGTGTATCACCGTCAGTTGACGAGTTGCACGGGTCACTTCTGGTTCCATCAGACCGGTGACAAGCCTGGAGAATGTGATGGCCAGGAACGTCGCTGCACTTCTGGCAGAGCACGTTGAGTTTCACGGGCAGTGCGTGGACGAGCGTTATCCTGTTGGAACAGCACATGATCTTGCTGCGGCAAGAACGGCATTAGAATGGGTCGAATGACATTCAGCGCATGCCGAGCACTGGTCGGCGTCCACTCCAGAAACACTGAGGGTGTGAATCAGAGTAGCAGCTCGTCGCACCCCAGGCCATTGAGTCTGTTGTTTGGGCAGTGTGTTTAGCAAGAATGTACTCTACGAGGCAGCGCTCACCAGGTCTACATCGCACGTCCGCCTGACTATCACTTGCGTGCAGGCAGAGTCTGCTTTCATTGCTGAAGACCACAGGGCAATCCATCTTCCAAGCGATGCTCTGACGGCACCAGTCTAGCCGTTCACAGCGATTCTGTGGCATGAGTGGAAGACGGGCTAGAGGTGTGCGTGCCCATACTCTCTGTGCCAATAACAGGTTCCCGATAGCTCGTGTTGATACGTTTGTGCCACTGCTGTCCTTACATTATGACGATCCTGGCGGGCGTCTATGCTTCTTAACGGTGCAGGCTAAAAGGTACGTTGTCCAAGACGCGACGCACACTAGCGACTGCGACGGGTCGCTACGTGACGTCAGAGGTTGTCCGCTGGCGCATGCGCAGTTCGAGTTTGGGATGCGACGCGCGACTGTTGCGGCAGCTGCCGCAGCACTGCACCAGTGAGCAGTGTTGCGACGGAAGTCGCACGACACAAAGACGTACGGCTGCCAGAAAGATGTCGAGCCAGTCAAGGAAAACTGAAGTGAGCCACTCACAGGATGTGATGCTCTGTGAGCTGGTCTCGCAACATCCTTGCCTTTACGATTTGAAGAACCCTAAATATAGAGACACTACGTTCAGAGACAGAATTTGGGAAGAAATTGGTGCACAGTTCAAACTGGCAGGTGAGAGAAATGTATAATATTTTCCCATTAATGCAAATTTTTCAGGCCTGTTATGAAAATCAGTATAATCCATGCAGAAGTAGAATTAGAATGATGAAAATGAACTTGAAGGTCAATTTTTGCATTACTCTTTTTTGTGACGTTAAAAATTGAAAACGGCAAGTAAATTATAAAATGAACAATCTAAAGTACAACGAGAAAGTTACATTTTACAATACCTTCACTTTGAAAGTAAACGGTAGATTGGTGTCTTGATGATACCTTCTAGTTGTGAAAAACCACCACCAGATTGTTGTACAGCTTTCTGTAATCAATAGATGCTCGTTTTTGAGGAAGGCGTTTCTCAACAGATTGCGCAAACAGTATGCTGCAATAAGTAATTTGTCACATTCACTTCAATTCATTGGTAGAAGATGGTGCTCAAAAAACTTGTGCCAAAAGTACACTACAGTTTTACAAGGCCCTTCTGGTCTGACACAGTTCACAATTGAAATTCGTCTTTTGTAAATCCTGGAGTCATCTTTTGAGTGCAGCTTGGCAAGATTAAATGTTCATGTCATCCATAACGATGTATGCTGTCAGAATACAAGAATATGGAAGTTCATTTCGATGGGAATAAAGAGTCAGTCGGCTATGAAAGTTGCCTTAGCTTGTTCCAAAAGTTTCTGCATGGGAGAAACTGACAAGTATAATTTGTGGAAATTTTGTGAACAAGCACGGACATTATTTCTTCCACATTTCTGCCAGTGTATACTGTAGACGTTCAGAATCAAAATTCTAGAGATGTTTAAGGTGTAACTTGAAACAATGCAATGACGCTAGCGTGCGCTTATTGTTAATAAACTTATTTTTCATTGGAATTTTAGGTGAAATGTGCAAAAACAGATGGAGGAATATTCGGGACTTGTATCAGAGAAATGAACGAGAAAGAAAGCTTGGAACAGGTTCAGATGCCTCAGCAAAACCAAGAAAATGGGTTCTGCTTGATCACTTGGCTTTAAGAAACCTACATTTCGTGGCATTTTAAATGAAATTGTCAAGAGCATATGGAGAAATATTAGTAACTCATACCGGAGAAATGTGAGATAAAATGGTTTTCATTAGGTCCAAATGTGTCAGCGAAACAAAACAAATGCATTCTCTGCCGTGTGATGACCACACGATTCTCGTTGCGCGTCGACAGAACTGGCGGGTAGTCGCGACGCTCCCGGAGATATATGTGCCCAAATCTCGGAAACGGAGATCGATATCTTTCTGATCTCAACTTTAAAAATAATTTCGATATGTTAGCTTCTGTTCATCGGCAACGATGTATGACCTACCGTGAACCATACGTAAAGTAGCCAGCGACCACATTTTTCACTGTACACAATTCAAATTTTATGCAGTAGGTTACTTGTAAATTAAGTATCGGAATAACTGTGACGAATATCGGAAAAATAGACACCTCATTATCAAGCTGTGATGTGAAACTGTAAGATACGCAAACATCAATTTTTTGTGCCTTTTACTTTCCTCACAATTGATAGAGAAGTAATATACAGCGAAAAAAACACGCAAAACCGGAAGAGATACTTTTCAATTTTTTAAAGTAAAAGGAGAATCTGTATCGAAAAACTAACTCTGGGAGCCGATGTAACTTTGTTGCATTAACATACAGTATTTTTTACAGCAAGAAAATCGGAATTCTTATTTTTCTTATGTATTTGAATCCGCCGCCCCCGACCGGAGCTTGGGAAACAGCGGCGACTCCTGTCGTGTTGCGGCCGTGTCGCCGTCTGCCAGGCTGCGGAAAGAGGAGAGGTGAGGAGGGGGCGGCGTCGCAGTCGCAGCCAGCTGTCGCGTCAGTCATGGTGTGTGCGGCTGGTCCCGGCAGAGGTTCGAGTCCTCCCTCGGGCATGGGTCTGTGGGTTTGTCCTCAGGATAATTTAGTTTACGTAGTGTGTAAGCTTAGGGACTGATGACCTTAGCAGTTAACTCCCGTAAGATTTCACACACATTTGAACATTTTTGTCTATGCTTCCTGGACGTCCAGAACCTCTTCTACGGGTTGGCAGAACACTTAGAACGTGCGACAAACCCGCTAAAGAGACAGCCTACATTACACTTGTCCGTCCCCTGCCGGAATACTGCTGCGCAGTATGGGATCCTTACGAGGTAGGATTGACGGAGGACATCGAAAGGGTGCAAAAAAGGGCAGCTCGTTTTGTATTATCACGTAATAGGGGAGAGACTGTGGCAGATATGATACGCGAGTTGTAGTGGTTGTCACCGAAACAAAGGCGGTCTTCTTGGCGGCGAGACCTACTTACGAAATTTCAATCACCAACTCTTTCAGAATCCGAAAATATTTTGTTGACACACACCGACGTAGGTAGAAAAGATCTTCATAATCTACATCTACATCAACATAAATACTCCGCTAGCCACCAAGCGGTGTGTGGAGGAGGGTGCAATTCGCGCCAAAGTCATATTTCCCCCCCCTCTGTTCCACACGCGGATCGCACGAGGGCAAAACGACTCTCTGAACGCCTCAGTACGAGCTCCAATTTCACTTATTTCTGAATCGTGATCGTTGCGCGATTTGAAAATGGTTCAAATGGCTCTGAGCACTATGGGACTTAACAGCTGTGGTCATCAGCCCCCTCAGGACTACTTAAACCTAACTAACCTAAGGGGATCACACACATCCATGCCCGAGGCAGGATTCGAACCTGCGACCGTAGCGGTCGCGCGGTTCCGGACTGAAGCGCCTAGAAGCGCTCGGCCACACCGGCCGGCCCGCGATTTGAAAGTTGGTGGTAGTAATACATGCTCTACACCCTCGGTGTACATCGGATTTTGGAATTTAGTGAGCAGCCCCTTCTGTTTAGCGCGTCGTCTGTCTGAAAGTGTGTCCCACTTCAAACTTTCTATGAGATTTGTAACGCCCTCGCGATGGCTAAATATACCAGTCACGAATATTGCCGCTCTTCTTTGGACTTTCTCAATCTCTTGAATGAGACCCAACTGGTAAGGGTCCCATACAGACGAACAGTACTCTATCACTGGACAAACTAACGTATTGTAAGCTATTTCCTTTGTTGAAGGACTGCATCGCTTCAGGATTCTACAAATAAACCGCAATCTAGAGTTTACCTTACCCCTTACTCGCCTAATCTGATCATTCCATTTGAGATCATTTCGATTTGTCACACCCACATACTTGACTGATGTTTCCGCTTCCAAACACCCGGAATTTATTTTGTACTCGTACATTAATGGGGATTTTCACTTTGTTATACGCAGTAGGTTACACTTACTAATATTGAGAGATAACTGCGAGCCATTACACCAATGATTTATTTTCTGCAAATCCTCATTGACTTGCTCGCAACTTTCGTGTGATACTGCTTTCCTGTACACTACAGCATCATCGGCAAACAGCGTAAGGCCGCTGTCAATACCATCGTTTATGTAAATCGTGAAAAGCGGAGGACCTATAACGCTGCCCTGGGGCTCAGCTGATGTTTCGCTTGTTTGTGTTGAAGTCACGCCGTTCAGGACGACATACTGCTCCCTGTCTGTTACAAACCTTTCTATCTATCTGCATATAATAAAGTAAGATAAATCAGAGCTCGAAGGGAAAGAGTTAGGTGTTGCTTTTTCGCACGCGCCATTCGAGAGTGGAATGATAGAGAAGTAGTATAGGGAATGGTTCGATGAACCCTCTGCCAGGCACGTAAGTGTGAACTGCAAAGTTGGGTTGTTTGGGGGAGGACACCAAACAGCGACGTCATGGCCTCATCCGATTAGGGAAGGACGGGGAAGGAAGTCGGACGTGCCCTTTCAAACGAACCATTCCGATGTTTGCCTGGAGCGATTTTAGGGAAATCACAGGAAACCTAAATCAGGATGGCCAGACGCGGGATTGAACCGTCGTCCTCCCGAATGCGAGTCCAGTGTCTAACCACTGCGCCACCTCGCTCGGTCTGTAGATGTACAGGGTTATTACAAATGATTGAAGCGACCTCACAGCTCTACAATAACTTTATTATTTGAGATATTTTCTCAATGCTTTGCACACACATACAAAAACTCAAAAAGTTTTTTTAAGCATTCACAAATGTTCGATATGTGCCCCTTTAGTGATTCGGCAGACATCAAGCCGATAATCAAGTTCCTCCCACACTCGGCGCAGCATGTCCCCATCAATGAGTTCGAAAGCATCGTTGATGCGAGCTCGCAGTTCTGGCACGTTTCTTGGTAGAGGAGGTTTAAACACTGAATCTTTCACATAACCCCACAGAAAGAAATCGCATGGAGTTAAGTCGGGAGCGCGTGGAGGCCATGACACGAATTGCTGATCGTGATCTCCACCACGACCGATCCATCGGTTTTCCAATCTCCTGTTTAAGAAATGCCGAACATCGTGATGGAAGTGCGGTGGAGCACCATCCTGTTGAAAGATGAAGTCGGCGCTGTCGGTCTCCAGTTGTGGCATGAGCCAATTTTCCAGCATGTCCAGATACACGTGTCCTGTAACGTTTTTTTCGCAGAAGAAAAAGGGGCCGTAAACTTTAAACCGTGAGATTGCACAAAACACGTTAACTTTTAGTGAATTGCGAATTTGCTGCACGAATGCGTGAGGATTCTCTACCGCCCAGATTCGCACATTGTGTCTGTTCACTTGACCATTAAGAAAAAATGTTGCTTCATCACTGAAAACAAGTTTCGCACTGAACGCATCCTCTTCCACGAGCTGTTGCAACCGCGCCGAAAATTCAAAGCGTTTGACTTTGTCGTCGGGTGTCAGGGCTTGTAGCAGTTGTAACCGGTAAGGCTTCTGCTTCAGCCTTTTCCGTAAGATTTTCCAAACCGTCGGCTGTGGTACGTTTAGCTCCCTGCTTGCTTTATTCGTCGACTTCCGCGGGCTACGCGTGAAACTTGCCCGCACGCGTTCAACCGTTTCTTCGCTCACTGCAGGCCGACCCGTCGATTTCCCCTTATAGAGGCATCCAGAAGCTTTAAACTGCGCATACCATCGCCGAATGGAGTTAGCAGTTGGTGGATCTTTGTTGAACTTCGTCCTGAAGTGTCGTTGCACTGTTATGACTGACTGATGTGAGTGCATTTCAAGCACGACATACGCTTTCTCGGCTCCTGTCGCCATTTTGTTTCACTGCCCTCTCGAGCGCTCTGGCGGCAGAAACCTGAAGTGCGGCTTCAGCCGAACAAAACTTTGAGTTTTTCTACGTATCTGTAGTGTGTCGTGACCACATGTTAATGAATGGAGCTACAGTGAATTTATGAAATCGCTACAATCATTTGTAATAGCCCTGTAGACGTAGATGTAGATGTAGAACGTTCACGTGACCGGTGATGACAGCATCATTGCTCAGCTGACACAGCACCTTGTGTGGCAGTTGTCCGAAATGACCATCCCGCCACTCGTAAGACCACAGTTTGACCCCTTTCAAACTCTCTCAGTCGGCTGTAGGAAGCACGAGTGCATCTCAGTGGCACGGTCGCCTGTTTGCTTCACAGTTTTTGCACCACACTAAACCTTCTGGATGCGAGCATTCCCTGTTAAAGGATAGTTAGATACAGATGGCGCTATGGTAGCTATGTCAGTACGCCATCTATGGACGGATGACGTTGAAACCATTATCAGTACATCTACTATGTCCCACGTGGCATATGCTGTCATCGGATAAAAATCGACGTCGTCTTTACATGTGTACTAATTTTTTTCTAGCAGCGTATGTGTATAAAAAAATATCATGTTTTTGCAGAACCTGCAGTGTTCAGATTGATGATTATGGTGATATCCTGTCTTTAATACAGTAAAAAAATTAAAGGAAACTGCATATATTAACGTTTACAAAAATGTAAGTATAAAAAGAGTAACAAATTTTATGGCTACGAAATATAACTTTTGAAATTATGGAATGTGTCACGCGTAAAAGACATTATGGCGTTTACATCATTTCTGATTAAGTTAACTATCACTTTGTTGTATAAAAATAATTCTTTGGTTAGTGACCAGTTTCGTTCAGTATGATATCGTGTAAATTGTGGTTCAAATGGCTCTGAACACTATGGGACTTAACTTCTGAGGTCATCAGTCCCCTAGAACTTAGAACTACTTAAACGTAACTAACCTAAGCGCAACACACACATCCATGCCTGAGGCAGGATTCGAACCTGCAACCATATCGGTAGTGCAGTTCCAGACTGTAGTGCCTAGAACCGGTCGGCCCGCGGTAGGTTGTGTTTGGAAAATAATCGTATACAAGTAGCACTTGTTATGAACGATATCAAGAAAGAATGATAGCCAAGTCACATTTTGGACAGCTATCCTATTTTGAATTTAAGTCAAGTAGACTAATTATTTTTCGTGGGACAGCATTATTTCAGAACAGAAACATACACAATTGTTATTATGTTAGAGATGGAAAGAAAAAATATTTGTAAATACAACAACGTGCAGTGTAATTATGTCACAATCATGCATCTCACACTTCGTAGCTAAAAATCGGAATAAACAATCGATAAAACCTCGCTTTAAAAGCCACGTCATTTCGAATAAGACACTCGAGCTTTCGATAGCTGACTGCCCCATAGTCATCAGGAGTTGAAACTAACTGTCGGGGCTGATTTTTTTTTTCTTCATTGTCATTTTGACATTTCTACATGAAAGGTAGGCCGGCAGCAGCCTATGTACGCCGCTCTTCGGCCACAGATAACCCAGACAGTATGAAGAGAGACATAAAAACAAAACAAACACGGTGGAGGATAAAAACGGTAGACAGACATATTAAAATACATGTAGCCGTTCAAAGGCGCATTTTGCGAATAAAAAAACGTTGAGCACTTGTACACAAACGGAAAAGACAGAAATTATACACGTGAACGATGGAGCAAAAACAGTGAGACACTTAAGCACTAAGACGAAGACACACACAAAAAAAAGGCGACGATCTCCAGCGCACGAAGGTTCGCTGTTCACGCACAAAGGCAGGGACCTGCCAAAGGGAAGAGGTGCGGGTAGGAGGGAGAGGCAGAGGGTGTTGATACCAGTGGCAGAGGAGAAGGGAGGCGGAGGGGAGAAGGTAGGGGGGCTAGTGGCAGCCCATGGGAGAGGGGAGGGAGGGAGTAAAAGAGGAGGGAGAGAGGGTGCCCTGGGGGAAAAACACAGGGAGGAGATAGGGAGGATCAGAGTTGGTAGGAGGGTTAGATGGAGGGGATGAGGGCATCATCAGGGAGGGGGAGTTGGCGGGAGTTGGGCAAGGGTATGGAGTGTGGATAGATGGAGAGCAGGTGGGATGTGGGAGTACAGGTGTAGCAGCGGACATGGATGGGAAAGGATGGGAGAGACAAGCGGGTGAGGGGGATCTAGTTTGTGGGAGGTGTAGAGGATCCGTATCCATTCAAGGAAAAGGAGGAGGTGTGGGAATGGAGTCATACAGGATCCGCGTGGGAGAGGTGAGGTGGATGCGATAGGCGAGATGGAGCACATGGCGTTCCAGGATTTGGAGGAATTTGGGGAAGGTAGGAGGGGTGGAGATACAGGTGGGAAGGGCATAGCAGAGGATAGGTCGGATGAGGGATTGATAGGTGTGGTGGAGGGGTCCAGACCCCATGTGCGGCAAAAAAGGAACTTGAGGAGTGTGCCTTGGCTTGGATTGTCTGGAGATGGGGGGGCCAGTAGAGGCGACGGTCGAGGGTGACGCCAAGGTACATGAGGGTGGGGGTGAGGGTGATAGGACGGCCGTAGATGGTGACATAGAAGTCGAGGAGGCGGAAGGAAGGGGTGGTTTTGCCTACAATGACCGCCTGGGTCTTGGAAGGATTGACCTTGAGCAACCACTGGTTGCACCAAGTGGTAAATCGGTCAAGTCGGGCCTGACGTGGTGTTCTGCTTATATAGATGTAACGGCAGCGTCTGGAACATTCCAGAGAGGGTCGGATCGCGCATGCGCGGAAGGCAACCTGGGCACCTCCTAGCTCCTGGGCAGCTCCGTCCCGCCGTGGGACCCCATGACGTCACACGGCGCGAGCGGCCGGCGTCAAGTTTCAAACTGCCGTTCCCGCCTCCCTATAAGTGTCGAACCTAGATCTTTGCTTGCGCTCACTGTACAAATTCCTCCTTCATCCCCACTAGGTATGTACCCCTGGTCTCCGCTAAAATTGTTGCTCCACTTCTTTGATAAGATATGGTGTTCTTTGAGCCAAAACTCTCGTTCTCCTTCCAAATTGTATTGCATGCCCGTTTTCTATGCAATGTTGAGCCACGGCCGACTTCCCAAGTTCCCTTTGCTTGACGTATCGTTAATACTCTGCACAACGCTCGGCAACAGTGCGAAAGGTTGGATCTGTGTAAATACTACCGCATTCACAGGGGACACCAAACATGCCAGGAACTCTGAAGACCCATGTTGTCTGTAACGGGGTGTAATATATCTCTTATCCTCGAGGCGGGCCGAAACACTTGTCTTAGGCCATGTCTCTTTAACACGCGCCCCACTTTGCTAGTAGTTGCTCTACAGTATCAAAGAAACACACCCGGCTTAGCCTGTCCCACCGATTCGTGAGACATCTTTCGTCGGTGGCACTTGAAAGCTTTCAGAATTTCTCCCTTGCTGCAACCATTTTCTCTGAACAAGCGCTTGAAATGCTGAAGTAACTCTAGATGGTCCTCGTCAGAAATAATCTTTGCCTTGATTAGTAACGTGTTCTGTACCGCTTCCTCCTGTACATGGTGGTGAAAGCTGTAAGCGATTAAGTACCGGTCAGTGATTTCGTCCACAGTGAATGACCAAACCGGCCTACTGACTTCCTATCTGCTAAAACATCCGAGAACAGAAGCTTTCCATCCCTCTCCAACTCGACAGTAATCTTAATGCTGGGACGGACACTGTCATTTGATAGACGAACTGCCGCAGTGCATAGACACTACTGAAACGAAGGTGGTATCGCAAACTTCGGTTAACCCAGAAACTAACTCTTGATTCGTTATAAACCTCACTGCCAACTATTGTTCCTCTCGCGCCGCTTTCGCAGCTGTTTGTGGGTTCGACTCCTTACGCCCACTACTCCCCAAAATGCTTTTCTCCTTTTTTAGGGCCTGCACTGATTTTCCGTGAGGCGGACACACTCCTCTGAGCGTTTCGCAGCTCTGGTGGATGTGACAGCCGGTGAAATCTTAATAATAAACTGAGCGACGGGGCGGGAATTGGGCATCTGCCTATCGAATTCGCTTTGAGCAACAATTTCGGCCGCGGTAATCTGTCGCAGTCAGCCGCCATCGCATTTAATGGGATGCAGTGTGCTGGCGGATGGAACAGTTCCAGCCCCATTACGGCGGTAATTTTCGACGATTCCGCCCAGTAAATGCTGTACGCGGACCGCCGCTTTTGTGCGACTCAGCATCACCTCGTCACACATGTCATTCAGTTTACTCCGTATGCTCCCGAAAAACTACACTTCCACTCAGCACCAGAGATACGCTTGTTATCGAAAGTCAGATCGTACATAAGAATCAAGCGAGGTTTGTGGCGCATGGAATTGTTTCCAGACCTTTCTGCCCGTGCTACATATTAATTATCTTGCAGGCAATGTTAATACGAGGCGCGGTTTTTAAGTAAGTACCGTTTTGAAATTAAAAAAAAAGACGTGCTAAGATATCGCAATAATTTTATTTTTACATGAAAGCCTGTACCTTAATCTACGCACTGACGCCATTACTGTCTGGTTCATCCTCGTTTACGTTGTGTACTGAGTGTTTAGGATGCCTCCGATAATCGTGAGTCCCGCCTACTGTGAAGTACGGCCTGTTATAAGATTTCTTAGTGCTAAAGGCCTAAAAGGGATCGATATTCGTCGTGAGATTTTTTTCTTGTTTTGGCCCATACTGCTACGCCCCAAAACGTGGAAAACAAAGAGCTTGCAGTAGAAGAGATTTGGTTCACAGCATCGAACATAAAAAATTGCTCATAGCTTTTAAGATATGCATTTTCGACCCTATGTTTACTGAGACTTTTTTGCTTCTACCCGTAGTATGCGTTTGCGCCATTAATTATGATACACTCTGTATATAAGACTTGACGTCCTCCATTTGCAGCTCTCGTAAGAAATTTTGTTGTATGCTTTTATTATTTCGACATAAAACCCGCGGCTTCACCCATGTATGTTTCTTTTTTTGCCGCCAAACCTCTTCCAAATGCAGACACGATGCAGTCTATATATATATAAAAGGAAATCTTGTTAGTTACACTATTTATAAATCAAGAACGGCTGGACAGATTTGGTTGAAAATTAGTGGAGAGGTGACTTAGAACCAGGAGACGGACGTAAGAAACTTTTTATCCCGTTCGAGCGCTATAAAACGTGGTATGACAAAAACGCATCTGACATGGAATAACAAAACGCAAATAACAGCTAAACGTCTATCGTTAAGTATCAGTATATATCATTAATTAAAAATTTAAACATGGGAGTTGCATTGCTTAGTGATACATCTGCTGAAGATTTCTCTGAGCAATTGCTGACTATCGTTAATGATCGAGTACCTGTCGAAGAATCGAGCAGATTCATTTCATTTCCTCATAATTTCTGTAACTTTGTCTCATCGAAAGACGAACTTATCAACAAAGTATTCCCAAACATCATCACTAAGTACAAAAGTAATGAATGGTTGAGTGAGCGAACAATTTTAGCGGCTGACAATAAAGAAATAGATGACCTAAACTACTTAATTCAGAGTGAGATCATTGGCAAAATGCATTCATTCAAATTTATTGACTGTGTAACTCCGGCCGGGGTGGCCGAGCGGTTCTAGGCGCTACAGTCTGAAACCGCGCGACCGCTACGGTCGCAGGCTCGAATCCTGCCTCGGGCATGGATGTGTGTGATGTCCTTCGGTTTGTTAGGTTTAATTAGTTCTAGGTTCTAGGGTGCTGATGAGCTCAGATGTTGTCCCATGGTGCTCAGAGCCATTTGAACCATTTGACTGTGTAACAAGTGAAGATGAAGCCACCAACTATCCAATTGAATTTTTAAACTCCTTGGATGTGCCTGGCTTACCACCGCACAATTTACGCCTAAAAGCAGGCTCCGTAGTAATCATGCTTCGAAACATAAACCAACGAAAACTGTGCAACGGTACGCGTTTGGTGGTAAGTAAATTGAAATATCGAGTCAAGTTGATTTTAGGATCCGGCAGCAAACCCGAAGAGACTTTCATGATGAAGAATGTTATATACGCGACGACACTCAAAGGAAAATTCGAAGGTGAGGAAGTTCTCATTCCGAGGATGCCGATGATCCCAACCGATATGCCGTTTGAGTTTAGAAGACTTTCAATTTCCGATCCATCTTGCATTCGCCATGACCACTAACAAATCACAAGGCCAATACATGAAAGTTTGTGGTTTACATCTGGAATATCCATGTTTGTCACATGGTCAGTTATATGTGGCATGTTCACGGGTCGGAAGACCATCTGCGTTGTTTGGTTTTGCGCCTGATAATAAAACAAAAAATGTCGTGTATCACAAGGTACTTAATATGAAGAGTGGAAGCTATGCGCCAAAAAACATAAAGAATCATTAAAATACTTAATTTTTGTTATTTGTATTTCCTAATAAAAAATTGAACTTAACTTCCAAAATCTGATTATTTATTGGCTTTAAGGCTGAACAGAGTTCGCCGGGTTGTTGTATAAGAAACTGCAGCGCATAATAACAAATTGTTGTTGTCCGCCATCTCGAACTTTGACGAAAAATACGACATTGTAATACCTTTTCTAAGACTAGTATTACACTATCGTATTTCTTTGTCACAGTTGCTATGTGAAATACTTGTATCAAAGAAATTTGATGCTCTATTAGGGAACTATGTGAAATCTCGCCTGTCGTCAAATAAATATGATCAAATCTACGGCCTCGCCGTAGATTTTATCAGAAAAAGTCGTTCGTCTTCTGTTCACTGCAATGTGAAATGTAACCGCTTGGAGCGCTGACGTCGCTACAGATATTTGACGTCTGTGTAGTGTGTATGTAAACATGGCTACATAGTTGGTGTGTTCCTGCGGCTCCCTTTTTGGATAAACGTGTTTCGAATAGGGGGTGGGGGGTGAGCAAGGGGCGCTACAATCGTCGATCTCTGCATCTGGAAACATCCAGGCAGTTTTTTAACAAGCTTTTCATCCTACTTCGTCTGTTTTTGAACTCTGGACGGCACAAGTTAAAAAACACTTCATCTCTTTCGTACTCTTTATTAATTTTGTGGTTGTTGGAACACTAATTCCATTAACTAAATTATTCACAATTAAAAATACTTCATTTTGAACCACCTGATGACTCCCCAGGTCTTATCCAGCACCCTGCGTCTACAGAACATATACGCCACTCTGGTTGGACCCTAGACGACTGGAAACCGCTGCGTCGTCAGATGACTCCCGATTTCACTTGGTAAGAGCTGTGGTAGTACTCCGTCCACGAGTGGCCCATCGGGACCATCCGACCGCCGTGTCATCCTCAAGGAGGAGGATGCGGATAGGAGGGGTATGTATTCAGCACAACGCTCTCCCAGTCGTGACGATGGTTTTCTCTGACCGGGGCCGCTACTAAACTCCTGGAAATTGAAATAAGAACACCGTGAATTCATTGTCCCAGGAAGGGGAAACTTTATTGACACATTCCTGGGGTCAGATACATCACATGATCACACTGACAGAACCACAGGCACATAGACACAGGCAACAGAGCATGCACAATGTCGGCACTAGTACAGTGTATATCCACCTTTCGCAGCAATGCAGGCTGCTATTCTCCCATGGAGACGATCGTAGAGATGCTGGATGTAGTCCTGTGGAACGGCTTGCCATGCCATTTCCACCTGGCGCCTCAGTTGGACCAGCGTTCGTGCTGGACGTGCAGACCGCGTGAGACGACGCTTCATCCAGTCCCAAACATGCTCAATGGGGGACAGATCCGGAGATCTTGCTGGCCAGGGTAGTTGACTTACACCTTCTAGAGCACGTTGGGTGGCACGGGATACATGCGGACGTGCATTGTCCTGTTGGAACAGCAAGTTCCCTTGCCGGTCTAGGAATGGTAGAACGATGGGTTCGATGACGGTTTGGATGTACCGTGCACTATTCAGTGTCCCCTCGACGATCACCAGTGGTGTACGGCCAGTGTAGCAGATCGCTCCCCACACCATGATGCCGGGTGTTGGCCCTGTGTGCCTCGGTCGTATGCAGTACTGATTGTGGCGCTCACCTGCACGGCGCCAAACACGCATACGACCATCATTGGCACCAAGGCAGAAGCGACTCTCATCGCTGAAGACGACACGTCTCCATTCGTCCCTCCATTCACGCCTGTCGCGACACCACTGGAGGCGGGCTGCACGATGTTGGGGCGTGAGCGGAAGACGGCCTAACGGTGTGCGGGACCGTAGCCCAGCTTCATGGAGACGGTTGCGAATGGTCCTCGCCGATACCCCAGGAGCAACAGTGTCCCTAATTTGCTGGGAAGTGGCGGTGCGGTCCCCTACGGCACTGCGTAGGATCCTACGGTCTTGGCGTGCATCCGTGCGTCGCTGCGGTCCGGTCCCAGGTCGACGGGCACGTGCACCTTCCGCCGACCACTGGCGACAACATCGATGTACTGTTGAGACCTCACGCCCCACGTGTTGAGCAATTTGGCGGTACGTCCACCCGGCCTCCCGCATGCCCACTATACGCCCTCGCTCAAAGTCCGTCAACTGCAGATACGGTTCACGTCCACGCTGTCGCGGCATGCTACCAGTGTTAAAGACTGCGATGGAGCTCCGTATGCCACGGCAAACTGGCTGACACTGACGGCGGCGGTGCACAAATGCTGCGCAGCTAGCGCCATTCGACGGCCAACACCGCGGTTCCTGGTGTGTCCGCTGTGCCGTGCGTGTGATCATTGCTTGTACAGCCCTCTCGCAGTGTCCGGAGCAAGTATGGTGGGTCTGACACACCGGTGTCAATGTGTTCTTTTTTCCATTTCCAGGAGTGTATTTGGTCGAGTAGCTCTCACGATGCTGAATGCAGCCCGAAAAAGGGCAACAGCGCATGGCAGCTGGATGGTCACCCATCCAAGTGCCGACCACACCCGACAGCGATTCACTTCGGTGATCTGACGGGAACCGGTGTATCCACTGCGGCAAGGCAGTTGCCATGGCCCATATAGTGCACTAAACATTTATTTACCGTCACATATTCCCCTTTCAGTGCTCTATAAACCGCTTCACACGTCTCTCGAATATTCCTGGTCAATGTGCACTGTGGCATTCGAGTGTTACTACAGTAGCTCTGTCCTATATCAAGAAATCGTAGTGTTACGTTGAGCCTGTCTTCTGCACGTACAGCATTTCAGGGCCGCGAAATGTTGAAAATATTTAATTTCTCAAGCGATTGTTCTGTTTTGTAATATAAGAAGTCACTCTCATCCATTCGTAAGTAATTTATATGAGACTTGAAGTCCCCCATGTGCAGCTCTCGTAACAAATTTGTCAAAATGGTTCAAATGGCTCTGAGCACTATGGGACGTAACTTCTAAGGTCATCAGTCCGCTAGAACTTAGAACTACTGAAACCTAACTAACCTAAGGACATCACACACATCCATGCCCGAGGCAGGATTCGAACCTGCGACCGTAGCGGTCGCGCGGTTCCAGACTGTAGCGCCTAGAACCGCTCGGCCACCCCGGCCGGCCAAATTTGTCCGAATGCTTTTAGTATCTCGTCATAAAAGTCACGGGTTCGCTCAAGTATGTTCCTTTCTTTTCGCCAATTCTCTTCCAAAAGCAGACACAATGCAAATATTGTAGAAGCAACTGCAGCGCATAATAACAAGTTGTTGTTGTCCGTCTTGAACTTTGGCGAAAAAAATATGATGGCAGCGTAATACCCCTTTTTGGCGCCACGTCATAGATCTTTGTCAAAACATTTTGACGAATAATTGATCATATTTCCTTGTCATAGAAACGTGATCGTGCAATACTGGTCTGTGGGCTTGCCGGCCTCTGTGGCCGAGCGGTTCTAGGCGCTTCAGTCCGGAGCCGCAGTGCTGCTACGACCGCAGGCTCGAATCCTGCCTCGGGCATGGATGTGTGTGATGTCCTTAGGTTAGTTAGGTTTAAGTAGTTCTAGCTGACTGATGACCTCAGTTGTTTAAGTCCCATAGTGGTCAGAGCCATTTGAACCATTTGAAGCCTGTGGGCTACAGGCTACCTTGAGGTGTCTAATTTCGTGACGGCTAGTTATTTCGGATCTCTGGGAACGGCTGCTGGCATTAGTAGGTAATTCGGAATTCTTGTGTGGCTTTCTGGAGCTTGTTACGACGTCAGTGGCAGGATTCGAAGGGTACATGAGTTCAAAACTACGCCCGTTCCCACTTTCTTTGGCCTACATCTCCTTTGCCCAGGGGGAGAAGTTGGCGAGCGCGAGACAGTTGGAAGAATACCGGCTCTTTCCTGGAAACAGCGCCCGGACGTATTGTTTCCAGCTGGAGGGAGATCGCGGCGTGTTCTCCAGCCGCGCAGAATTCGGCCGCTGCATTATGCACGCTCAAACTCTCGCTGCGACGGCGAAGGGTTGTCGGCTGGTCGGACAGCCGGGCTAGCAGAAACACGCAACCCCGGGTCCCGCGCAACAGGCCTACATTATTCACGCGACCGGCGCTCCGGCAGAGTACAGGGTGTCTCAAAAACTACTTCACAACTTTAAAAATTCGTATAAATTTATTGAGAAAAGATACAGAGCTGGGTTTAGTGTTATTTTGTTGGGGAACACATCAGTCTTTTTTTTAAATTATTATTATTATTAAACTAAAGATGTTGTATGTGGTTTCTGTGATGTCACCGCCAGACACCACACTTGCTAGGTGGTAGCCTTTAAATCGGCCGCGGTCCGTTAGTATACGTCGAACCCGCGTGTCGCCACTATCAGTGATTGCAGACCGAGCGCCGCCACACGGCAGCTCTAGTCTAGAGAGACTCCCTAGCACTCTTCCCCAGTTGGACAGCCGACTTTGCTAGCGATGGTTCACTGTCTACATACGCTCTCATTTGCAGAGACGACACTTTAGCATAGCCTTCAGCTACGTCACTCGCTACGACCTAGCAAGGCGCCATGTTCAGTTACTATTGATACTGATATTGTGAATCATGTGCCGTCAAGAGCGACGTTCATCATTAATGGATTAAAGTTAAGTATCAAACTAATTACGTCCGCTTTCCGAATTCTCATTCCTTGTCATGTTCCAGACCTCACGTCACTATAGTTCTTCCCTCTTCACGCCAGCCTGCGGGAGCTAAAACGCGTGCATTTCGGCCTCCACTAGTAACACGGTGTTGGCTCTTCTGCTAACACAAAAGCTTCCATTGGGTATTCTGTACACATCCCATCGAAAGTCAATTTCTTCCCAAACGCGCTGCAGCATTGCAGGTGTAGCTTGCTCAGCGGCGGCGTAAATTCTTGCTGTAAATTAGCGTAGAATGACCGGCACAGGAGGTACAAACACGATATTCTTGATGAACCCGCATGAAAAAAAAATCAAGAGGTGGCTGGTCTGGGGAACGTGGCGGCCATGCAATTGGCGCATCACGGCCAATCCATTGACCAGGAAAGCAGTCTCTGGGAAAATCCCGGACTTCAGCCAGGGAGTGGGATGGTGCACCATCTTCCATGAAGTAAAGATTTCGGTCTTGGTCATCCTGATAGATAGGCTCCAGTGGAAGACTGCAACAGAATTGGTCAGTAGCTCAGTGCGGGCTTTTGTTGAAGTTTCCAGGACATACCTTCACCGAGGAGTCAAGCCGTATATCGCTCCCTCCACACGTATATCTCGCAAAGAAACCATGAGGATAAAATCAGAGAGATTAGAGCCCACACAGAAGCATACCGACAATTTTTCTTTCCACGAACAATACGTAATTGGAATAGAAGGGAGAACCGATAGAGGTACTCAAGGTACCTACCGTCACACACCGTCAGGTGGCTTGCGGAGTATGGATGTAGATGTAGATCCTCATCGATCTGTGGTATCAGAAATTGTTGTTACATATCCAGGTGCACAACACCGTCGATGGTTCTGTCATGAAAAAAAAAGGGGCCGTGCACTTTGTTCTTGCTCAATGCACAAAAAAGTTTAGGATAGGGCTATCACGAAGATTTCGCAAAGTTTTATGTGGATTTTCATTGCTCAAAATCCTACAGTAGTGAGTGTTAACCTTGCCACTTAAGTAAAAAGTCGACTCGTCAGAAAAGATGATTTTGTCCAAGAAATTTTCAACCTCATGTAATCGATTTAACATATACGCACACAAGTTCTTGCGAGCAATTTTATCAGCGTCTTTTCTTGCTTGTACGATCGTCAATCTGCACAGTTTCAAATGCAAACGGTTTCTCAACATACGCCAGTCGTATGTGGGATTTGCAGTCCGCACGATGCACGCAGGGTCGATTCCGCAGGGCTGTTGACGAAACGTTGTCTCACTCGCTCAACGATGTTGCCAGATGTGCTTGGACCACCTGATGATTCCGCATGTCTTACCGAGCAGCCTGTTTCTACCAAACATTTATGCCACTGTGGTCGGACCCTAGACGACTGGAAAACCGCTGCCTCGTCAGATGAGTCCCGATTTCTGTTAGTAAGAGCTGATAGTAGTGTTTGAGTGTGGCGGAGACCCCACAAAACCTTGGACCCAAGTTGCTAACAAGGCTGGTGGTAGCCTCAACAATGTCAGGCGTATTCACATCCAATGGACTGGGAGGTTCGGATACTTCGAGACCATTTGCACCCATTTATGGGCTCCAGGTTCCCGAAAAACGATGGAACTTTTATGGATAACAGTGCACCATATCACCGGCTCACTATTACTCGCGATTAGTCTGAAGAACATTCTGGACAGTTCCAGCGAAAGGTTTGGCTACCCAGATCCCCCGACATGAATCCCATCGAACATTTGTGGGACATAATCAAGAGGTCAGTTCGTGCACAAAATTCTGCACTGGAAACACTTTCGCAATTATGGACGGCTATAGAGGCAGCACGGGCCAATTTTTCTGCAGGGGCTTGCGACGACTTGTTGAGTCCATGCCAGATCGAATTGCCGCAATACGGCGGGAAAAAGGAGGACAGACACGATATTAGGAGGTTAGGAAGTATCGAGTGACTTTTGTCACCTCAGCGTAAGGTAAGCGCCCGCCCCCCGCCCCCCCCCCCCCCCCCCCCCCCCCCGCCCAGCAGATTAGTGTCGAGGTCCGGTGTACCGGCCAGCATGTGGATGGTTTTTGAGGCAGTTTTCCCTCTGCCTCGGCGAATGCAGGTTGGTTCCCCTTATTCCATCTCAGTTACACTGTATACTTATCTGGATATGGTGTCCATTTTAATACCTTCAACTGCTGACGGGCGTTGATATAATTCAACGGGGACAGGTGAAAATGTGTGCCCCGACCAGGACTCGAACCCGGGATCTCCTGCTTACATGGCAGATGCTCTATCCGTCAGAGCCACAGAGCGCAAAGAGGATAGTGCGACTGCGGGGACTATCTCACGCACGCCTCCTGCGAGACCCATATTCTCACCATATATGTCCATATACTACATTCGTAGTGTCCCTGCCCAACAAACTCATTACTCGTGGAAGACATTCTTACCAAGTCCCGTAAGAGTTCGGGTAATATATGTGCATCCGCACAGAAGAAGGAGGTCATGGTCGGTATTGCCAGAACTATATACATATATGGATATGGTACCATCTGCCGGCCGAAGTGGCCAAGCGGTTAAAGGCGCTGCAGTCTGGAACCGCAAGACCGCTGCGGTCGCAGGTTCGAATCCTGCCTCGGGCATGGATATTTGTGATGTCCTTAGGTTAGTTAGGTTTAACTAGTTCTAAGTTCTAGGGGACTAATGACCTCAGCAGTTGAGTCCCATAGTGCTCAGAGCCATTTCAACCATTATGGTACCATATTCATATATATGTTGTCGTTGTTCTGGTCTTCAGTCCCGAGACTGGTTTGATGCAGCTCTCCATGCTACTCTATCCTGTGCAAGCTTCTTCATCTGCCAGTACCTACTGCAACCTTCATACTTCTGAATCTGCTTAGTGTATTCATCTCTTGGTCTCCCTCTACGACTTTTACCCTCCACGCTGCCCTCCAATATTAAATTGGTGATCCCTTGATGCCTCAGAACATGTCCTACCAACCGATCCCTTCTTCTAGTTAAGTTGTGCCACAAACTCCTCTTCTCCCCAATTCTATTCAATACTTCCTCATTAGTTATGTGATCTACGCATCTAATCTTCAGCATTCTTCTGTACCACCACATTTCGAAAGCTTCTAATCTCTTCTTGTCTAAACTATTTATCGCCCATGTTTCACTTCCATACATGGCTACACTCCATACAAATACTTCCAGAAACGACTTCCTTACACTTAAATCTATACTCGACGTTAAGAAATTTCTCATCTTCAGAAACGCTTTCCTTGCCATTGCCAGTCTAGATTTTGTATCTTCTCTACTTCGACCATCATCAGTCATTTTGCTCCCCAAATAACAAAACTCATTTACTACTTTAAGCGTCTCATTTCCTAATCTAATTTCATAATCATCACCAGATTTAATTGGACTACATTGCATTATCCTCGTTTTGCTTTTGTTGATGTTCATCTTATATCCTCCTTTGAAGACACTATCCATTCCGTTCAACTGCTGTTCCAAGTCCTTTGCTGTCTCTGACAGAATTACAATGTCATCGGTGAACCTCAACGTTTTTATTTCTTCTCCATGGATTTTAATACCTACTCCGAATTTTTCTTTTGTTTTATTTACTGCTTGCTCAGTATACAGATTGAGTAACATAGGGGAGAGGCTACAACCCTGTCTCACTCCCTTCCCAACCACTGCTTCCCTTTCATGCCCTTCGACTCTTATAACTGCCATCTGGTCTCTGTACAAATTATAAATAGCCTTTCGCTCCCTGTATTTTACCCCTGCCACCTTTAGAATTTGAATATACATATATATAAGGCTCACCGGCCATTTGACCATCTTCTCCTGTGCGGATTCACAAACAGTGCCCGAACTCTTACGGGAATCGGCGGTAAAGCCGCGAGTAATGAGTATAATGGACAGGTGCACTGTGAATATAGTGCGGGACAATAAGTTGGGAATGTGGGTCTCACGGGAGGCGTGCCAGAGATAAGTCCCTCCAATCGCACTATCCTCTGTGCCCTCGGTGGCTCAGATGGTTAGAGCGTCTGCCACGTAGGCAGGAGATCACGGGTTCGAGTTTCAGTCGGGGCACACCCTTTCGACCGTCCCCGTTGATATATATCAACGCCCGTCAGCAGCTGTAGGTTGTTGTTGTTGTTGTTGTTGCGGTCTTGTCCTGAGACTGGTTTGATGAAGCTCTCCATGCTACTCCAGCCTGTGCAAACTTCTTCGTCTGCCAGTACCTACTGCAACCTACATCCTTCTGAATCTGCTTAGTGTATTCATCTCTTGGTCTCCATCTACGATTTTTACCCTCCACGCTGCCCTCCAATACTAAATTGGTGAGCCCTTGATGCCTCAGAACATGCCCTACCAACCGATTCCTTCTTCATGTCAAGTTGTGCCACAAACTCCTCTTCTCCCCAATCCTATTCAATACCTCCTTATGTGATATACCCATCTAATCTTCACCATTATTCTGTAGCACCACATTTGGAAAGCTTGTATTCTCTTCTTGTCCAAATTATTTATCGTCCACGTTACACTTCCATACATGGCTACACTCCACACAAATACTTTCAGAAACGATTTCCTGCCACTTAAATCTATACTTGATGTTAACAAATTCCTCTTCTACAGAAACGCTTTCCTTGCCATTGCCAGTTTACATTTTATATCCTCTCTACTTCGACCGTCATCAGTTATTTTGCTCCCCAAATAGCTAAACTCCTTTACTACTTGAAGTTTCTCATTTCCTAATCTAATACCCTCAGCATCACCCGACTTATCCTCGTTTTGCTTTTGTTGATGTTCATCTTATACCCTCCTTTCAAGACACTGTCCATTCCGTTCAACTGTTCTTCCAAGTCCTTTGCTATTTCTGACAGAATTACAATGTCATCGGCGAATCTCAAAGTTTTTATTTCTTCTCCACGGATTTTAATTCCTACTCGGAATTTTTCTTTTGTTTCCTTCACTGCTTGCTCAATATACAGATTGGACAACATCGGGGAGAGGCTACAACCCTGTCTCACTCCCTTCCCAACCACTGCTTCCCTTCCATGCCCTCCGACTATTATAACTGCCATCTGGTCTCTGTACAAATTGTAAATTAGCCTTTCTCTCCCTGTATTTTACCCGTGACACCTTGAGTGCCCGAACTCTTACGGGAATCGGCGGTAATGAGTATGATAGTCAGGGGCGCTATGAATATAGTGCGGGACAATAAGTTGCGAATGTGGGTTTCACTGGAGGCGTGCCAGAGATAAGCCCCTGCAGTCGCACTATCCTCTGTGCCCTCGGTGGCTCTGACGGATAGAGCATCTGCCTTGTAAGAAGGAGATCCGGGGTTCGAGTTCCGGTCGGGGCACACATTTTCAACTGTCTTCGTTTATATATATCAACGCCCGTCAGCAGCAGAAGGTATTAATATATAATTCTAAACTCAGTTACACTATGTCGGCGACTGCTACGCAAACACTGTTTCCACATACGCGTACACCATAATTACTCTACCATGCCAACATTTAAGGGTGTGCTCATCAGGTATGAGACGTTGCTGGGGGATGGTCCACCGGGAGCCGAACCGCACAATAACCCTGGGTTCGGTGTGGGGCGGCGGCGGTGGGGTGGGTGGACTGCTGTGGCCTGTGGTGTGGTTGTGAACCACTCAGGGCTACGGCGGGGACGGAGCCTCTCCGTCGTTTCTAAGTCCCCAGTTCAGTACAGTACTATACAATACAATACAAGGTATTGTATTGTGTCGATTGAACGAGTGATATATATATATATATATATATATAACAGGATATATATATATATATATATATATATATATATATATATATATATATATATATAATAACGCATACGTACATGGCGCAACATTCCATCACAGTGGCAGGAGAATAGGAGGGGGTCACTCGTTCAATCGACACGTTAAAAAAAAAGAGGGGGGGTGCTACACTTGCTCCGACTCCAGGAAGTTGAAAAATTCAGTTTACCAAACTTATCCTGAGAACACTTTAAAACCATACGTTGTTGATAGCAAATTTTATCTGATATTGCATTCCTGGGGTGGATAAATTAATGTTGTCATATATGACAGCATGTTTATAGATCTACATCTACATTTATACTCCCCAAGCCACCCAACGGTGTGTGGAGGAGGGCACTTTACGTGCCACTGTAAGAACGACTGTCTGAAAGCCTCCGTGCGCGCTCGAATATCTCTAATTTTACATTCGTGATCTCCTCGGGAGGCATAAGTAGGGGGAAGCAATATATTCGATACCTCATCCAGAAACGCACCCTCTCGAAACCTGGCGAGCAAGCTACACCGCGATGCAGAGCGCCTCTCTTGCAGAGTCTGCTAAACATCTCCGTAACGCTATCACGCTTACCAAATTACCCTGTGACGAAACGCGCCGCTCTTCTTTGGATCTTCTCTATCTCCTCCGTCAACCCGATCTGGTACGGATCCCACACTGATGAGCAATACTCAAGTATAGGTCGAACAAGTGTTTTGTAAGCCACCTCCTTTGTTGATGGACTACATTTTCTAAGGACTCTCCCAATGAATCTCAACCTGGTACCCGCCTTACCAACAATTTTATATGATCATTCCACTTCAAATCTTCCTGCACGCATACTCCCAGATATTTTACAGAAGTAACTGCTACCAGTGTTTGTTCCGCTATCATATAATCATACAATAAAGGATGACCAGGTTCAACAGCCATGCACGTTACAAATGGTTCAAATGGTTCTGAGCACTATGGGACTTAACATCTGAGGTCATCAGTTCCCTAGACTTAGAACTACTTAAACCTAACTAACCTAAGGACATCACACAGACCCATGCCCGAGGCAGGATTCGAACCTGCGACCGTAGCAGCAGCGCGGTTCCGGACTGAAGCGCCTAGAACCGCTCGGTCACACGTTACAAGTAATACCGCCAAACTGCACACCTGTACACTACCCGTGTGATGTTTATTTTTATTGCCAAGGTAAAAACTTTGTTTCTAGCGCTCAGAATTGCAGTCTGCTTTTGGAAGTCCTGCGGCAATTGCACCACCGCGCAGATGGAACGACTCGTAACACAATTCATGACCAACTTTCAGCTCCGATATAACGGCTAATATAGTCGCACGGTATGCGCCAAAATTAATTCCCGGAAAAGAATATTTTTCAAGAAAAACGAAGTCTGTTTTAGGAAAATTTAGGCAATGTAAGAGGGTGAGTGAATGAGGCACTGTAAACGGGGGAGGTTAACTTTTCAGTTGCTTGTTGGTCCAAGTTATTTGAGTCATTTGTTTGCCTGCTATTATTCCTTATTGATTTTTTTACCTTATAAACCCTTCCATTCTTACCAATTTCGAAACCAAAAAGTATAAAAATGAAGAAAAACTGCAAAATTCATTCGGGAATTGTATGCGAGTTGTCCGTTCTGCAGACAGATGTCTCGGTCGCTATGCAAACGACGCTTTCGTTTAATGGCTTTTACGTCGGGTGGGTGCATAAGAGGTAGTCGTAAAAGATTCTTCCCTCTATTTCAGTGATTTGCAGACCCCACATATGATGATAAAAATTATGAGTTTTCAATTCTCTATCTGTAGTGTTGGCAGAAGAGCCAGCACCGTGTTTCTAGAGGAGGCCGAAATGCACGCGTTTTAGCTCACGCAGGTTGGCGTCAGGAGGCAAGGACTATACTGACGTGAGGTCTGGAACATGACAAGGAATGAGAATTCGGAAAGCGGACGTAATTAGTTTGATACTTAACTTTAATCCATTAATGATGAACGTCGCTCTTGACGGTACATGAATCACAATATTATCTGTTCAGAAGACATAGTAACTGAATATGGCGCCTTGCTAGGTCGTAGCAAATGACGTAGCTGAAGGCTATGCTAAAGTGTCGTCTCTGCAAATGAGAGCCTATGTAGACAGTGAACCAGCGCTAGCAAAGTCGGCGGTCCAACTGGGGCGAGTGCTAGGGAGTCTCTCTAGACTAGACCTGCCGTGTGGCGGCGCTCGGTCTGCAATCACTGACAGTGGCGACACGCGGGTCCGACGTATACTAACGGACCGCGGCCGATTTAAAGGCTGCCACCTAGCAGGTGTGGTGTCTGGCGATGAAACCACACAATCGTTCCCGTCAATTTTGAGTTGTTGCGCGTCATGAATTTTTCTCCAAAACGAGCAAGTGTTGAGCCAAATATCTCACAGTGTGGGCAAGCGGCATGCCAAATACGTGACGAATCTGCTGGCCTTTTCCCGTTGGGACACGGGGAGTACTCGGTAATCCTATATGACCTACTTACGTCGGATGATGGCACAGGAACGTTTCTGCCGGCGCACAAAGGATTCGTCCAGCTGCTGTTGTGTTCACCACGGGGCACAGTGGTCAAGGCTGAAGCAGATAGCGGCTTATCAGCTGCCAGTATTTGCCAGAATCCCACACGTGTGCAAAGCAATCAGCCGAAGCACAGCTATCTAAACTCTAACCGGGACTATGAACTACGCCAACGATTTTTTCTTGCGCGTCCTATTTCTTCATTTCCCTCGCGTAAGCTTAATAGGCCGTATTGTACGGCAATATGTGGCCGCAAAACTGTTGCCGTCAACAGTCCTGCAATGTTGCTGCAGTACTCCATGGTATTACTGTATCGCTGGACAGTACTAACTGTTCAAAGTTATTGCCGAGGTTTTAACAATGCTACTAATAGCACTACGTGATCAGACCCAGAGGACCGCACCCACCTACAAGTTTCCTCCTCTACTGTACTCTATCCGTTGCTGCTATCCGCCATCCGTCCACATCTATTGACACTTGGTTTAAGGGGCTCCGGAACGCCCTATACTTGCAATGTTAAAATAACGCTTATAAATTACATCTTTCCTCTCAAAGTATTTGACGTAGGAAGTTGAACTTTTTACAGATTATTTATTGGAATATGGGCTACAACTTAACACAGGGATTTTACAAAATTTTAATTCAGTTATTAAAGATGATTTTTTTTTCAATTGTAATGAAAATTCACAACATTTTTTTGCATTTTTTTATTTATATATTCAAAAATATACAGTTTCTTGGAAAAAGGCCGTGTTAAATTGTGCAGAAGGTACTGTGTAACATTTACTGAAAGTTTGAAACAAATATGTTTGGAAGATCCTTAGAAAACATGTAATTAGTATGAGAAAATAAAAGTTTTGCGAATCGAGCGACAAAGATTGGATTAACTTTTTAGTGCATTCCAGGTCCATAGGATGGATTATCTTCATCCTCTGCAAACTCCTCCTCCAGCTTCCTCTTGTTCCTCCTCCTGTTTACTCTTGCTTGTATTTCTAGACTCTTTACAGCCCTGTCTGCAGCCCGAAGGCGTTCCTTGTCTAAAGCAAGCATCGCTCGTTGTTGTGTTCGTAGATTTTGCTACCATTTTCTTCAGTTGCAGTTACTGCAACACTGTTCCAAAAGGTGGTCATGTGTGAACACTTATCACATTTCAGTTGTATTTCACTAGCAAGTCCTACGTGCTTTATTATGGAGAGTTCCAGACCAACTTCACTACAATGAATACATCTTACACAGTTTGAAAAAATTCCTTTGAGAACCGACATATCAAATATTTCATTCACATCCGATTCGCCCTTAAAACATTCATAGTTTTCACTCACTGAACCAAGCTTCTTCTGTGAAGTATTTTCTTTCCCACTTTGACTGCTATGGGCAGATGTACTTGAGAGGTTAGGTTCACTCACTTGGTTATCGTCTTTATTGTTTACAGTAATAACACATACCTTTGGCTTTGCAACATTTCTCCTTTTCTTAAAAGCCTTCAGGGGATTTCTAATAACTTTACTTTTACTCATTATTATGCTTCAACAAAACAGAGACTCAAGAAACAGAATTAATTACGAATATTTTCGAGATAACGACAGAGTAAATAAACACGAAACAATCGACAATCACACCAGCGATATATATATTGAACCATCACAGGTTAGCCACAGCACATACTTTATCTCACATCACTAAAATGTACCTGATGAACACGGACGGTAATAATAACAGCATTTGACAGCAGTTTAACAGCGCCACAGCGGGTCACGCCCATGTAGAACACATTTCAAAAGAAAAATTTAAAAATAGTTGTAGTCTTCGGAATTGAATAAATTATATATCTATTAAAAGGTAATAGTCTGCAGATTGAGAAAACGCAAAAAAGTAAAAATTGAACTTTTCATGATTTTGAGTCTTTCCCGAGCCCCTTAAATCTTCATGGAGTCCATCCCTCCAACGCTTCTTGGGTCTCCCTGGTGGTCTCTTTCCTGTAGGTGAGAAATCCAGGAGCTTCCGAGGCCATCTGTGATCCTCCATCACATGGCCGGTCCACTGCATTCGTTTCGCTTTGACAGTTCCTGCTATGTTGGGCTGCTGGTATAGTTCCTCGGGCTCTCGGTTGTATCTGAACCTCCATTCCCTTTGTATCTGCATCCAAAAGCAGACCGAAGATCTTACGAAGCACTTTTCTCTCAAAAACAAGGAGCTTGTGGAAGTCCTGTTTCCGGATACTCCATGTCTCACAGCCATATAGAACAACAGGCTGGATCAGGGTTTTGTACAGAACTTTTAACAATGGGCGCGCGGTTTGAGGCGCCATGTCACGGATTGCGCAGCCCCTCCCGCCAGAGGTTCGAGTCCTCCCTCGGGCATGGGTGTGGCTGTTGTTCTTAGCATAAGTTAGTTACAGAACGCAGCATGTCATTCTCAATGGAGAGAAGTCGTCCGAAGTAAGAGTGATTTCAGGTGTGCCCCAGGGGAGTGTCATAGGACCGTTGCTATTCACAATATACATAAATGACCTTGTGGATGACATCGGAAGTTCACTGAGGCTTTTTGCGGATGATGCTGTGGTATATCGAGAGGTTGTAACAATGGAGAATTGTACTGAAATGCAGGAGGATCTGCAGCGAATCGGCGCATTGTGCAGGGAATGGCAATTGAATCTCAATGTAGACAAGTGTAATGTGCTGCGAATAGTCAGAAAGGAAGATCCCTTATAATTTAGCTACAATATATCACGTCAGCAACTGGAAGCAGTTAATTCCATAAATTATCTGGGAGTAGGCATCAGGAGTGATTTGAAATGGAATGACCATATAAAATTAATCGTCGGTAAAGCAGATGCCAGACTGAAATTGATTGGAAGAATCGTAAGGAAATACAATCCGAAAACAAAGGAAGTACGTTACAGTACACTTGTTCGCCCACTGCTCGAATACTGCTCTCCAGTGTAGGATCCGTACCAGATAGGGTCGATAGAAGAGATAGAGAAGATCCAACGGAGAGCAGCGCGCTTCGTTACAGGATCATTTAGTAATCGCGAAAGCGTTACGGAGATGATAGATAAACCCTAGTGGAAGATTCTGCAGGAGAGATGCTCAGTAGCTCGGTACGGGATTTTGTTGAAGTTTCGAGAACGTACCTTCACTGATGAGTCAAGTAGTATATTGCTCCCTCCTACGTATATCTCGCAAAGAGACGGTGAGGATAAAATCAGAGAGATTAGAGCCCACACAGAGGCATACCGACAATCCTTCTTTCCACAAACAATACGAGACTGGAATAGAAGGGAGAACCGATAGAGGTATTCAAAGTACCCACCGCCACACACCGTCAGGTGGCTTGCGGAGTAGGGACGTAGATGTAGATGTAGTAGAAGTAGTGTGTAAGTGTAGGGACCGATGACCTAAGCAGTTTGGTCCCTTAGAAATTTACAGTGAAATGAATTCCCTTAGCTGCCTACAGGCGTTGATATACGAGAGCGAGTCAAATGAAGACCTTAAATATTTTTTAAAAATATTATTTACTGTGCAGAAGTGGAACAAAGCTGTATCACTTTTCAATATAATCTCCGCCATGGTCAATGCAAGTCCTCCAGCGCTTACACAGTGCATAAATTCCTTTAGAAAAAAATTCTTTTGGTAGTCCGCGCAACCACTCGTGCACCGCGTGGCGTACCTCTTCATCAGAATGGAACTACTTTCCTCCCATTGCCTCTTTGAGTGGTCCAGACATACGGAAATCACTTGGGGCAAGGTCTGGTGAGTATGGTGGATGAGGAAGACACTCAACGTGGAGGTCTGTGATTGTTGCAACTGTTGTACCGGCAGTGTGGGGCCTCGCATTGTCATGTTACAAAAGGACACCTGCTGACACCAATCCACGTCGCTTTGATTTGATTGCAGGCCGCAGATGATTTTTTAGGAGATCTGTGTATGATGCACTGGTGACAGTGGTCACTCTAGGCATGTAATGCTCCAAAATGACGCCTTTTTCGTCCCAAAAGAGAGTCAGCATAACCTTCCCTGCCGATGGTTCTGTTCGAAACTTCTGTGGTTTCGGTGATGGGGAATGGCGCCATTCCTCGCTCACTCTCTTCGTTTCCGGTTGGTGGATGTGAACCCAGGTTTGGTCCCCAGTAACGATTCTTGCAAGGAAGCCGTCACCGTCTCGTTCAAAGCACCGAAGAAGTTCTTCACAAGCATCAACACGTCGTTCTCTCATATCAGGAGTCAGCTGCCGTGGCACTCATCTTGCAGACACTTTGTGAAACTGGAGCACACCATGCACAATGTGGTCTGCTGACCCACGACTAATCTGTAAACATGCTGCAATGTCATTCAGTGTCACTCGGCGGTTTTCCTTCACTATGGCTTCAACTGCTGCCATGTTCTGTGGAGTCCCAACTCGTTGTACCTGACCTGGACGAGGAGCATCTTCCTCTGAAGTCGCACCATTTGCGAACTTCCTACTCCATTTGTAGACTTGCTGCTGTGACAGACATGCATTACCGCACACTGAACCTTCATTCGTCGATGAATTTCAACAGGTTTCACACCTTCACTACGCAAAAACCGAATAACAGAACGCAAGTCGCAAGTGGCGCGGCCATCTTTATACTGATACTTACGGTATGTGTGCATCTGCACTATGCTGCCACCTACAGGCCATTCTGCACGCTGTTTTTAGCACGCTTACCAACTGACAGGATAACGGAGCGAAATTTCGATTTGTGTGCCAGACGCACTATCCATCTCCTGCTTAAACGACAGACGCTGTAACCATCTGAGCCACCGAGGACACAGACGACAGTGCGCCTGCAGGGACTTTGCTCTGGCACACCTCCCGTGAGACCCACATTCACAACTTATTGTCCCGCACTATATTCACAGTGCATTATACTCATTACTCGCGGCTTTTCTGCCGATTCCCGTAAGAGTTCGGGCACTGTTTGTGCATCCGCACAGAAGAAGATGGTCAAATGGCCGGTGAGCCTTAAGTATATACTACTGGCCATTAAAATTGCTACTGCAAGAAGAAAGGCAGATGATAAACGGGTATTCATTGGACAAATATATTATACTAGAACTGACATGTGATTACATTTTCACGCAATTTGGGTGCATAGATCCTGCGAAATCAGTACCCAGAACAACCACCTCTGGCCGTAATAACGGCCTTGGTACGCCTGGGCATTGAGTCAAACAGAGCTCGGATGGCGTGTACAGGTACAGTTGCCCATGCAGCTTCAACACGATACCACAGTTCATCTAGAGTAGTGACTGGCGTATTGTGACGAGCCAGTTGCTCGGCCACCATTGACCAGACGTTTTCAGTTGGTGAGAGATCTGGAGAATGTGCTTCCCAGGGCAGCAGTCGAACATTTTCTGTATCCAGAAAGGACCGTACAGGACCTGCAACATGCGGTCGTGCATTATCCTGTTGAAATGTAGGGTTTCGCAGGGATCGAATGAAGGTTAGCGCCACGGGTCATAACACATCTGAAATGTAACGTCCACTGTTCAAAGTGCCGTCAATGCGAACAAGAGGTGACCGAGATGTGTAACCAATGGCACCCCATACCATCACGCCGTGTGATACGCCAGTATGACGATGACGGATACACGCTTCCAATGTGCGTTCACCGCGATGGCCGGCCGCGGTGGCCATGCGGCTCTAGGCGCCTCAGTCCGGAACCGCGGGACTGCTACGGTCGCAGGTTCGAATCTTGCCTCGGGCATGGACGTGTGTGATGTCCTTAGGTTAGTTAGGTTTAAGTAATTCTAAGTTTTAGGGGACTGATGACCTAAGATGTTAAGTCCCATAGTGCTCAGAGCCATTTGAACCATTTGAACCATAGGGTTCATCGAACCACCCTCACAATTCTCTATTATTCCAATCTCGTATAGCGCTGAAAGAACGAACGCCTGTATCTTTCCGTACGAGCTCTGATTTCCCTTATTTTATCGTAGTGATCCTTATCCCCGATGTAGGTCGGTGTCAACAAAATATTTTCGCATTCGGAGGAGAAAGTTGGTGTTTGGAATTTTGTGAGACGATTTCGTTGCATCGAAAAACGCCTTTCTTTTTCATGATGTCCAACCCAAATCCTGTATAATTTCTGTGACACTCTCTCCCCTATTTCGTGATAATACAAAACGTGCTGCCCTTCTTTGTACTTTTTCGATGTACTCCGTCAGTCTTATCTGGTAAGGATCCCACACCGCGCAGCAGTATTCTAAAAGAGGACGGACAAGCGTAGTGTAAGCAGTCTCCTTAGTAGGTCTGTTACTTTTTCTAACTGTCCTGCCAATAAAACGCAGTCTTTAGTTAGCCTTCCCCACAACATTTTTTATGTGTTCGTTCCAATTTAAGTTCTTTCCTAGGTATGTAATTAATAGAATATACGGCCTTTAGATTTGACTGATTTACCGTGTAACCGAAGTTTAACGAATTCCTTTTAGCACCCATGTGGATGACCTCAACTGCCAATTTTCGCACCAGTCAGATATCTTTTCTAATTCGTTTTGCAGTTTGTTTTGATCTTCTGATGACTTTATTAGACGATAAACGACAGCGTCATCTGCAAACAACCTAAGACGGCTGCTCAGATTGTCTCCCAAATCGTTTATGTAGATAAGGAACAGCAAAGGGCCTATAACACTATCTTGAGGAACGCCAGAAATCAGTTCTGTTTTACTCGTCGATTTTCCGTCAATTGCTACGAACTGTGACCTCTCTGAAAGGAAATCAAAAATCCTGTCACATAACTGAGGGGATATTCCATAAGCACGCAGTTTCACTACGAGCCGCTTGTGTGGTGCAGTGTCAAACACTTCCGGAAATCAAGAAATACGGAATCGATCTGAAATCCCTTGTCAATAGCACTCAACACTTCATGTGAATGAAGAGCTAGTTGTGTTTCACAGGAAAGATGTTTTCTAAACCCGTGTTGACTGTGTGTCAATAGACAGTTTTTTTCGAGGTAATTCATAATGTTTGAACACAATATATGTTCCACAATCCTGCTGCATATCGACGTTAACGATATGGGCCTGTAATTTAGTGGGTTACTCCTTTCTGAAAATGGAGCTATTTCATTGGCATTCAATGAAAGGAAGCTGACTGGTATACAATCTGGCCTTTACTAAGTAACTTGCCTCGCGAGACATAGGGCAGCTGATCTCGATTCGAATTCTGGAATATTTGCTGCGTCTTCTTTGGTACAAGAATTTTCGAAAACTGTGTTTAAGACCACGCATTTGTAGCTATGAAACATTACGCCATTTAACGGCAACAGAGGACAGATTATATGTCGATGTGGGCATATCATCTAATTTTTGTGTAATGTCACGTGATACCGCCCAAGCCGACGAAGGTAGCCAATCGTCAATAAAAAAAAAAGGCGTTTCTTTCAGATTGAGAGGCACCCACATGCCTTGCTCATACTGTGGCATCAAGCAGTCAGGCCTGCAAGATGAGTGGTCTGCCAAGCGAGTGGATTCATTCTTATTTATCGAGTAACATGAACTCTAGTACTCACACTTAAGTTACAAGTTATCCTCCTGTATGAATAATACGCAACGGAAACACGCATCTGACTATCAGTAATTTACAGAACTCTGACTGTTCACTACGCACTGGCAATACCACATTTTCTTTTTGTCTTTTATTTAACGGCTTTTGTCAACACGTGGCCACCACACTGAATATGAATGGCGCACTCATTATAAATTCGGGACATAATTACAACATACAATTCGAAGGAAAGGTCACCAATATTTTTCTTTTCACTATCTTATTTATTCCGATAAATTCTCTAACCTAAACACACAAATTCTATAACCTACAACAATAACACGTGAGAAATTCCGCCCAGTGGGCATGGCTTTACAATGGTGAATCTCTATATTATGATCTCGTAATTATTTTTAACGCTACAGTGCACTTTCTGGATAGGATGGTGGATCTTTTATTATACCTCACTCTTCGACTCTCACAATCATCATCACGAAACTTTCCTCCAGACCGAGCGGTACCGAAGGAACAAGAATATTTATCCCAGTTTCACACGACACTGCCCCACTTCGTAATTCTACTTTCCTACTACGAACTCTGGAGATATATGCACGTCTTCCTGTGCAATGCAAGCCAAGTGGCGTTGCTGGATAGATGGCCGACTCACCTTGCTTCTCTCTCAGAGTTTGAATCTAGCGTCACACGGAATCATATCACGCAAAGTAATATTAAGAACGTATTCATCACACACGCGAGTCCTCAACTGATACCATGGACGAGTACTTCTCTTTATCTTTTGTCTCATACACAGATTGAGACTCACACAGTACTCACCACGTGGAAGTACTCGTCTCTAATTTCAAGTCCTGCACACGCCATTTCTTAAATATTTCAACTTATGGTACACACGCTATTTCTTAAATATTTCAACTTATGGTACACACGCTATTTCTTAAATATTTCAACTTATTGTACACACGCTAGTAATTCAGCTTAACTTAAGCACACGGAAGTATTTCAACTTATTGCTACATGTGGTTTCATTGTGACCATTGGTCACTTCCGAAGATTACTACAATCCCTTTAATATTACCTGCCTGACATTTAATTCTCCCCACAAAAGTTCCTGAAATCGAGAAATTATTATTTCAAACTACTCTTAAATATTCCACATGCATACCATGTCTCCACTCTTTCGTCATTACGGAGCACAACTAAAACAGGTCTTAACAGCACAAGATCCAGCGGCAGAGTGCTGAAACATGGCCGTTCTTTTAGGTTCTCTCGCACCTCTGTCGAAGTGGGGGGAGCACCTTCTTACCGTATTGGTCAGCCACATTTCAGGCGCTCAAAGCTCAGGTAAATTTCATCTCTTTGGTCCCACCAAAGGTGGCCAAAGGATCGACTCAAAGATGATCATGTATCCACATTCACTATCTGCGGTTAGCAGATGACCATACATTCATTCATTTCACAGATCTCACCAAACTGGATGTAGGGATTTATTTTGTGGGAGTGCACATGTGATCAATTAAATAAATAAATTGTCATTCTTTCCCACACGGCTTCGCTGTATTAATTGTAATTGAGTTATTTTACAAAAAAAATGTGTTGTTCTGACAAAAATAATGAAGTATGTTGTACCTATTTTCAATGTCGGACGGTACTGTATCCTTTCGAGATTAAAAAGCAAAATCATGCAGCAAAATTACATTTTTCAAGAACTAAGCCTACGATAGACAGTAGGTTCTGTAGATGTAGTGCATGTCTTTTGTCACCTGTTTTCATTTAACTAATTATTATTCTGCTGTTTGATTTTTTTGGTCCCTTTCTCCGCAGCTAGAAACATTAAATATGTTTTGCAGTGTTTCCCAGTTAGTTCTTTTAGTCTTCTCGCTACACCAGTGTGAAGATCAATAGCGTTGTGGGGGCGTGTTAAGCTTGGGACACGCAACGAAGGTTGAACTTCGCTTCTTGTTTGTAGGCTGAAGATGCGACGGCAGACGACGGACGAAACGCAGTGGAATGGTGCGTGGTGAGCCCGACATCGTCACAAGAGGGAAACCTCTCAAATCTCCCCGGGTGCAGATAGAAATGTGGACTACAGAATTTCCGGTTCGTTAAAGCTGTAGGTAAAATAAAAAACCCTGCAGAACAATTTTTGTCGTGGGCTTGGCCGTCGGTGACGAAGGAAAATAAAAAACTGACACTAATTCCACAGGATCAGCTGTCAGACTGTTTTTAAGTCGATAAGTAAAAGAAAAAATATAAATAATATATAAACCTTAAACTGGGTTAGTCAGGTGAGGAATGTGGAAGACGCAGTTATGTTCTTGGAGAAGAAATGTGTAGAGTGAGTGGTCCCTGAAACTTTGTGAGACCATGTGTAGCTATTGTGAAATATTTTTCAGCACATGTCGCAAAACGTTGCGTATACTTGTCTAGTTGTGACCGGTGAGAGAGTATTTCCTTGAGGCATTTATAGACAGCCTGTGCAAAGGATTTTCTATTTGGAAAAGTGCTCTCTGATCTCCAACACAAATAGAGACTATTGCCGCTTTTACTGCCACGTTCCATTCATAAAACATCGAAGCATCCCTTTGGACCTCAAATCTTTTTTGTTCACTGTCGGTCTATTTTTGTAGCGTACGAATTAATTACTGGAGAGCGGACGCAATAAAACGTGGAGAGAACTGTGTTTATGGGTATGCGAGTAGAAAGTAAATATCCAGTGCGACAGTGAGCCGTCTGTTAATTTAATCTCCCACGCGAGTGAAAATTGCACAATGTCCAAACTTTAATCAAGTTGCGGACGGCTACACCACAGAAGAGCGGGCCAATAAAGCGAATGATTAAAAAAAATATATTGTGCGGTTTTGAGCCTTGCGCCGAGAAACGCTGTGTCTTTAACCGACTCAGCAAAAGCAGAAACGTTTGACAAAACACCAGGAAGGGAGAACGAAGTGAAGGAGGTTTTAATGCACGTTGGACAGACATTTGCGTTAAGTAAACCAGGAAAGTCTCCGTGAATACTCCATACAAATACTGAAATACGATATGAGTGCATTCAGTGCAGAATAAGGCAGAAGTCGGATGAAACCGACAAAGGAGTAAGCATGAGATGGAGAGATAGTGGAATTGACTAGAAGAGCAGATGGAAAAAGAAAAGCGGAAATATTTGGCGTAGCCCCTTTAAATGCCACATTGTCGGTATATCGGATTCGGCACCGGTTCTGGCAAAATTCAGATCTGAAAAGAAAAGGGAAAAAACAGTTTTTCTAACAAACAGTATTCACCAAAACTTATGTGCAATTGTAGAAAATTCTGGAACTTTCTGAGACTTTTATAAATTGTATTTTGTGACAGACTACTGTTATATTTAACACAAAGGAAGTTATAAAGTGCTTTTGATGAAATATGTATGAAGAAGGAAGGCAGTAAGCCTGAAATACCTTACAACATTCACTACAGAAAAATACAAATGTTTGCTACACTGTCAGTAACCCAGTTTTAATGAGGTTCAACTTTGATTGGTTCACAAATAGTGGACAGCGTTCCTATATACTGTGAAGAGCGCTAATCAAGTTGCTTGTAGCATTGCAGACATTTCTAATAAGGCTTTTAGGGCAGTTATGACAGAAAATTGTGTAACACTTTAGGAAAATGTACTAAGAGTGACATGGAAAACTAGTGGAAAAGCAAGTGACGTTCTGAAAATCCTTATTATAGGTCCGTAACTGCATGAAAGAAAAAAAATTGAAATGTAATATTTCTGGAATAAGAAAGTACCCATTTTACCTTAAAAAATCTAAAAGGTAGCAAGCAGCACTCTTTGGAATAAGTGTAACTGTTTTAAACTATGAGAGAGAGGTTAGTATTAAAGCTGGTTGAAGAAAAAGAATAGGTGAGAAAGAGATATTGTGGCTCAAATTGATGTGCAAAGTGTGAGAAGTTAAAGGAGAAATTGGTCAAGTGGCGCACTGTGAAAATGTAATGTTGGAAATTTCAAATAAATCACCATGATGAGCAAGTGGCGAATGTAAGTGATGAAATGAATAACTATTGTAGGAAGAATATTTTTGGAAGTAGTGAAGAGTGAGATTTGGCAGTGTATGATGAAAAGTTGTGTGGCAAATTGGAGTGAAGGTGGAGAGAAGGCTTTCAGCTCGAGAGTGGAGCGCTGAGCACAGAGCAGGTACAAACTGGGTCGTCAATCCTGCCTGAGGCCTAGGCTGACAAGGTCCCTATCGTTCAAGACGGGCACGGCCCCTCGGAGTGGAGGTGGGGGTGGCGGGGGCGGACGGCGGGGCGATGGGGAGGCGGCAGCGGCGCGCATGGCCAGTATGCAGACGGACGCCACCCCGGGAGGCGGCGGCTCCGTCAAGTCCGCGCACGAGTGGAGGCGGAAGCTGGTCGGCTCCATCCGGAGGAAGGTGCGTGGGGGCAGCGAGGGGGGCGGCGGTAGCGGGGGCGGAAGCGAGGTGCAGGAGTTCCCGCCCCCAGTGGGGAACCACTCCAGGGACCACTCACCCACTTACGACCGCCTGGAAGTGTCCGAGCCGCCCGGGAGCGGAGCGAGGTCCGGGATCTCCCCGACAGTAGTGAACGAATCGTCCCTCGGAGATGCGGTACGGTCTAGAGTGAACTACACCGGTGGTGGTAACGGGAAGACTACCAGGAGCGTTAGCCCAGATGGCAGCACTGTAGTCACCAAGAGGTCCCCGGCCACGGAAGGAGACCGACAGCGCCGGAGGCCCCAACCGCCTGCGTTCCTGCGGTCCTCGGACCAGGCCGTCAGGGACGACTTCCTGAGGGCGGCCATGAGCATCCTCCTCGTGGTGTCACCGCCCGGGAGGAGGCTACAGGTAACCAGCTCAACCATCTGCGTTACCTGACAGCTACCCATTCTCTGCTTGCTCAGATTCTTAGAACTGTAGAAGTTTCTGCACCCTAGACACTTTATATGACATTCTGAAAGGGATGCCATACTTTGACTGATGCCACGTTGGAAAAGACCGTTTCAGCTGTACAATGGAAGTTTATGATCTACATCTACATCTACATACATACTCCACAATCCACCATACGGTGCGTGGCGGAGGGTACCTCATACCACAACTAGCATCTTCTCTCCCTGTTCCACTCCCAAACAGAACGAGGGAAAAATGATTGCCTATATGCCTCTGTACGAGCCCTAATCTCTCTTATCTTTGTGGTCTTTCCGCGAAACGTAAGTTGACAGCAGTAAAATTGTACTGCAGTCAGCCTCAAATGCTGGTTCTCTAAATTTCCTCAGCAGCGATTCACGAAAAGAACGCCTCCTTTCCTCCAGAGACTCCCACCCGAGTTCCTGAAACATTTCCGTAACACTCGCGTGATCATCAAACCTACCAGTAACAAATCTAACAGCCCGCCTCTGAACTGCTTCTATGTCCTCCCTCAATCCGACCTGATAGGGATCCCAAACGCTCGAGCAGTACTCAAGAATAAGTCGTATTAGTGTTTTATAAGCGATCTCCTTTACAAATGAACCACATCTTCCCAAAATTCTACCAATGAGCCGAAGACAACTATCCGCCTTCCCCACAACTGCCATTACATGCTTGTCCCACTTCATATCGCTCTGCAACGTTACGCCCAAATATTTAATCGACGTGACTGTGTCAAGTGCAACACTTCTAATGGAGTATTCAAACATTACAGGATTCTTTTCCCTATTCATCTGCATTAATTTACATTTATCTATATTTAGAGTTAGCCGGCCGTGGTGGCTCTCCAAACTCGACATATAAACCCCTCTGTAGGAATGGTCCTCATGGACTTTCTGGTGTTCGCAGAAGCCAGAGTGTTCAATCACCAAGGAATATCTGGGAACTCCTGAGGAAGACCCTAACAGATGAGTTGAAGTGTTGAATTTAGGCATGAAGTCTATGGACTAATGTTACACCGATAACTGTCCAGAAGATTACTCAATGGTTTTGGGTCATCTGTGTTTTGACTGGTTTGATGCAGTGCACCTCGGTTTCCTGTTAGAGTAGTCCCTGCATCCAATGTTTTCAGTTATTTGTTGGATATACTCCAATCGCTGACTTCCTCTACAATTTTTACCCTCAACATGATGCGTAGCTCCCAGCCGGTGTGGCCGAGCGGTTCTAGGCGCTTCAGTGTGGAACCGCGCGACCGCTATGGTTTGCAGGTTCGAATCCTGCCTCGGGCATGGATGTGTGTGATGTCCTTAGGGTAGTTAGGTTTAAGTAGTTCTAAGTTCTAGGGGACTGATGACTTCAGAAGTTGAGTCCCATAGTGCTCAGAGCCATTTGAACCATTTTGATGCATTACTAAAACATCCTCGTATCTGCAAAGTACTGGATCTGGTGTTAAATTGCGTTCATACTTTGAGCATTTTAGTGCATCAGTGAACTCCATCGATGCCATCATGCAGACAACCATTTACCACTTCCACAGTTATATTTCTTCTGTGCTGGGTGCTGCACGGCTTTGACTATAAAATGTCCATATATGTGTGTTCCACCAATCACAGTAGAGACACTGACTTCCTGTATAATACTACATTTCACTGATTTTCACATATTTTATGATATCCTCAGAATCACAATATTCAATCTTATGATACTACATTCACGATTTGTTCTTTTCCTACACTCCCAGCAACTCTAAACCACCTCCATTAATTTTCAGCTACCTCCAATGACTCTGACCCACCTCCAGTAACTTTCTGCTGTGCCCAATAATTTGAAATATGTTCACCGACTTTCACCTATGTCCAGCGACTTTCAACTGCATCAAACGACTTTCAAGTTTGTCTAATACCTTTTAGCTAGTCTAACAGTTATCCACTATGTCCAAGGTTTGCAACTATGTTTAGCAATATTCAACAACATCAGATAGGTCTCAGCTGCTTTCAGTATCCTTCAACTGTGTCCAATGATTTTCGTCTGTGCCAAATGTCTTAAAACTATGTTCAATAATTTCCACCTAAACAACAATCAGCTCCATTCAGTAGCTTTCAGCTACATTCAGCAACCTTCAACTGGGTCCATTCACTTTCAGCTATATCCATTGTCTTCCATCCTTCTCCAGTAACTATGAACTACATCCAGTAACTGTCACATATCTCTAATAACTTTCATATACATTCAGCAACTTGCAAATGTTTCCAGTAACTTTCAATTACATCCAGTGAATTGCAGCTATGTCCAGTAATTTTCATCTATATCTAATAACTTTCAACTGCATACAATGACTTTCAGTCACGTTCAGTAATTTTTATCTAGATTCAGTAACCCTGAACTGCATCCAGTGACTTTCAGCTGTGCCCAGTGACTTTCACCTGTGTTCAGTAACTTTCACCCATGTTCAGCAACTCTCAACGTTGTCCAATGATTTTGAAGTATGTCTAATAGCTTTCATCTATAACTAGTTGCTGTGAATTATATCCAATGAGTTGCAAGCAACTTCAATGACATGCAGCTATGTCCAGTGACTTGCAACTACGTCCAGTGACTTGCAACTACGTTCAGTGACTTGCAACTACGTCCAGTGACTTGCAACTACGTCCAGTGACTTGCAACTACATCCAGTGACTTGCAACTACGTCCAGTGACTTGCAACTACGTCCAGTGACTTGCAACTACGTCCAGTGACTTGCAACTACGTCCAGTGACTTGCAACTACGTCCAGTGACTTGCAACTATGTCCAGTGACTTGCAACGATGTCCAGTGGCTTGCAACGATGTCCAGTGACTTGCAACGATGTCCAGTGACTTGCAACGATGTCCAGTGACTTGCAACGATGTCCAGTGACTTGCAACTATGCCCAGTGACTTGCAACTATGCCCAGTGACTTGCAACTATGCCCAGTGACTTGCAACGATGTCCAGTGACTTGCAACTATGCCCAGTGACTTGCAACTATGTCCAGTGACTTGCAACTATGTCCAATAACTTTCATCTCTGTCCAACCACTTTCAACCTCATCAAATGACTTGCTGCCACACCTAAGAAGTTCCAACTACATCAAGTAACTTTCATTTAGCACCAAAAACTTTCGCCTGTCTGTAACGACTGTCTCTGCACCAATATTGATCAGTCAGGTGTGCTGAAGCCTTTTTTTCTATAGACATTTCGTTTTGTCACTTCACCTGATATTTTGTCACATTTTCACTGTGTTAACAGTACATTGTCTACAATGTCCTGAATATACCCCAAAGTTGCGTTCTTGTTCAGGATGTAAAAATACTAGAAATTTTGGACGAAATGATGATACTGTAGATGTTTAAGAACAAGTGCGCCATAGTAGAACGTGTATCCTACTGTGTAACAGATACCTTGTAGACCAGTACATGACAGATAAGTCCTATAGGCGAGATCCTGGCATGACATATGTTCTTTGATAGTTTGGGGATTATCATTTAGGTCACGTCAGATATATTTCAGTAGTGTGTAATTAATATGTCTTTGTAGAAAAGATGTAGAGTGCATGGTCGTAGAGCAGACGTCTGGCTGTGAGATGTCGCTTAGTGCCTAGTCCACATTCCTTGTAGGGCTGTGTTTTGCAGAGGTCACTACTGTACAAGTACTGCATGCCATCCGTAGCTGATTTGTGGGAATGTAGCTCATAAGTTGTAAGGTTTCTGCTGTTAGGTATGATAAACAAGAGTAAGTCTGAGTGTGCTTTGAATTAAGAAAAATGCCATCTCGTATACAGTGTTTAGACCCACGAAAGAAAACAGGTAACGCGCTTTGACTGTATGAATTTTATCGGCCTGTGCATGACAGTGCACAGTACCGATATACGAGGGTTGGAACTTAAATAGTGGCAACTATTTATTCACAACCGGTACGAAAGAGTTACATGTTTGCACCTGTTACTGTCCTTCAGAGTAGTCACCAGCGTTTTTTGGAACCCGTTGCCAGCGATGTGGAAGGCGTAGTATACCGTTAGCAGAGCCTGTTCTGTTGATGGTGAGAATGGAGCGGTCTGTTGCCTGTCGAATCTCTGGAACAGTTATGAAGCGATTGCCACGAAGTGCTTCCTTCATCTTCGGAATGGAATCAAAGTCACAAGGACGTAAGTCCGGGGAGTGTGGTGGATGGTACAGTACTTCCCAGTCCCACCGACCGAACAGAGCAGCCACGGCTTGCGCTGTATGCGCCCGCGCATTGTCGTGTTAAATGATGGGTGGGTTGCGCAGAAGGTGTCGCCGCTTCTTTCGCAAAGCCGGTCGCTGGTGAAGCTCCAAGAGCGAACAGTAATACTGTGCACTGACGGTCTGCCGTGGAGGAACATAATGTGTTAGGATAACACCATCACAGTCGTACACGAGAATCACCACAACTTTCACCTTACTGGAGCTCTGGAGCCACTATTTAAGTTCCAACCCTCGTATGTTCCAAAACGCCGATCGCTAAAATGCAAGTTTTCAGGGGTTCATATATAGGATTCTATTGATCACAGAGATAATGGATCAAGTATTCAGCCGGCCGGGGTGGCCGTGTGGTTCTAGGCGCTTCAGTCCGGAACCGCGCTGCTGCTACGGTCACAGGTTCGAATCCTGCCTCGGGCATGGATGCGTGTGATGTCCTTAGGTTGGTTAGATTTAAGTAGTTCTAAGTTATAGGGGACTGATGACCTCAGAAGTTAACTGCCATAGTGCTGAGAGCCATTTTTTGATCAACTATTCAGGATGGACTTTTCCGTAACGACCATGTGTATACCTGTCGGAAGAACGGGCGTTTCGTAGCTATTGTACAGTACAGGATCAAAATCTGAACGTTTCACACTTCCTCCATCATAGACAGATTGAGGAAATCGGTTGGTTCTTTCGCTTTAGGTGTAGTCTATGGTGGACCTTAGGCGGGTTGAAAAGCACCATTTCGTCATCGGCGGTTCGTAAGGAAAACTCGAAAAAGCATAATTTTTGGGTGCGAAAATACTTCCACAAGGTGATTTTTTTCCTCCGTGCACAAGCTGTAGGGAATGATCGATGAGAGGATATGGAACAAAAAAGGTCTAATGAACTTATATCCGGAAATGCATGGTTTGCACACTACAGACCGTTCATTCAGTCATACCTTGTTACAGAGACTGCGGTCTAATGCGCGGGCAGTACAGTTACAGTAAGTGCTGAAAATGGTTTCGATGTGCTTTAATGCACGCGTGTACGTCCCATAGCACATTCTGCCACACACGTTCACATCGGCCAGGCTGCACCCGAAAAGTGTCAAGCCGCGTGGTCTTAGGCTCCCTGTCACGGTTCGCGCGGCTGCCCCCGTCGGAGGTTTGAGTCCACCCTCGGGCATGGATGTGTGTGTGTTGTCCTTAGTTTAAGTCAGATGAAGTAGTGTGTAAACTTAGGGACTGATGACCTCAGTAGTTTGGTCCCATCGAACTTACCACAAATTTCAATTTTTCAACAGTGTCAAAGGCAACCTGAGTATGCTGCTCCAATGCCTGCACGTCTGGAATGGTATCTGCATATACGATACTTTGAGATAGCGCTATAACCACAAATGGCACTGGTTGAGATCAGGTGAAAGAGCAGGCCATGCAGCTGGGTCCCCTCGTCCGATCCGTCGACCAGGAAAGACACGATTGAGATGCGTCCGGACGTTAATGGCGAAGTGGGCTGGAGTACCATCACGTAGCAGCCACATAACTCTTCGAATCATCAATGGCACTTCTTCTAGCGGGCGAGGCGAAGTCACCCGCAAGAAACGCCGATAATTCCGGCATGTTAAGCGACGTGGAAGGAAGGCAGGTCCCAAAATACGGTCGCCAATTATGCCAGCCCGCACGTCCCGGCTGCACCGATGCTGGTGATTCGCTGTCACCATACCATGGGGTCCTGCATACTAACCCACATACACGACTGTTATGAAAGCTGAAAATATCACTCCGCATAAAAGTGGCATCAACACACGACTGTTGTGAAAGCTGAAAATACCACTCCGCATAAAAGTGGCATAAACACACAAGTGTTATGAAAGCTGAAAATACCACTCTGCATAAAAGTGGCATCAACACATGACTGTTCTGAAGGCTGAAAATACCACTCTGCATAAAAGTGGCATCAACACACGACTGTTATGAAAGATGAAAATACCACTCCGCATAAAATTGGCATCAACACACGGCTGTTATGAAAGATGAAAATACCACTCTGCATAAAAGTGGCATCAACACATGACTGTTCTGAAGGCTGAAAATACCACTCCGCATAAAAGTGGCATCAACACACGACTGTTATGAAAGCTGAAAGTACCACTCCGCATAAAAGTGGCATCAACACACGACTGTTATGAAAGATGAAAATACCACTCTGCATAAAAGTGGCATCAACACACGACTGTTATGAAAGATGAAAATACCGCTCTGCATAAAAGTGGCATCAACACATGACTGTTATGAAAGCTGAGAATACCACTCGGCATAAAATTGGCATCAACACACGACTGTTATGAAAGATGAAAATACCACTCTGCATAAAAGTGGCATCAACACACGACTGTTATGAAAGATGAAAATACCACTCTGCATGAAAGTGGCATCGACACATGACTGTTATGAAAGCTGAGAATACCACTCTGCATAAAAGTGGCATCAACACATGACTGATATGAAAGATGAAAATACCACTCTGTATAAAAGTGGCATCAACACACGACTGTTATGAAAGCTGAAAATACCACTCCGCATAAAATTGGCATCGACACACGACTGTTATGAAAGATGAAAATACCACTCTGCATAAAAGTGGCATCAACACATGACTGTTCTGAAGGCTGAAAATACCACACCGCATAAAAGTGGCATAAACACACGACTGTTATGAAAGCTGAGAATACCACTCCGCATAAAATTGGCATCAACACATGACTGTTATGAAAGATGAAAATATCACTCTGCATAAAAGTGGCATCAACACACGACTGTTATGAAAGATGAAAATACCACTCTGCATAAAAGTGGCATCAACACACGACTGTTATGAAAGCTGAGAATACCACTGTGCATAAAAGTGGCATAAACACACGACTGTTATGAAAGCTGAGAATACCACTCCGCATAAAATTGGCATCAACAAACGACTTTTATGAAAGATGAAAATACCACTCTGCATAAAAGTGGCATCAACACACTACTGTTCTGAAAGCTGACAATACCACTCCGCATAAAAGTGGCATCAACACACGACTGTTGTGAAAGCTGAAAATACCACTCCGCATAAAAGTGGCATAAACACACGACTGTTATGAAAGATGAAAATACCACTCCGCATAAAAGTCGCTTCAACTGTGAGTTAGATGGATGACACCTATCCTGGAATCATGGTTGCCCGGTGAAGAAAACAGTGACAAAACTGCTCCCAATCTGGAAATTCTGTCGATAGTAAGGCCTGCACACGCTGTGTGATAATCATAGTAACAATTGTCATGGAGAACGTTCTACACGGTCATCTGGCTTATCCTGTACTGGTGGACCAACTGCCTGGTACTGACATGGCGGTTGCGTTCCACAGTGTTAATCACATGTTCCTCCAAGTCTGTTGTTCGAACATGATTCCGTGCTTCCTGAAACAACCCTGTCTCAGACAAACGGCGAAACACTGTTGCAAACATTGGATGCTGTGATTGTCGTCGGCGGGGACAGGTCTTCTGATACAGCCTCGCTGCCCACCGCCCGTTTCCGTAAGTAAACACCATGTCGCTGTATCACATCCACTACAAGATGAGTCAGCAAGAGAAGAGAATCGGACACAGCATTACTAATTACTATGGCAGGAGAGGGCGCTAGCGCATAATGTATGAGGAACAGTACCACTCTCTAGAAGGAAACCTCGCATACTGTAACTGTGGCTGCATGGTACAGCGCATATTAGACCGTAGTCTCTGTAACAAAGTATCACTGAATTAAAAAAAGTCTGTACCATGGAAACCAAGCATATCTGGCCAGAAGTTCTTTAGATCTTCTTTGCTCTGTATCCTCTCATCGATCAATCCCTACAGTTTCTACACGGTGGGAAAAATCACACTTTATAATTTCTACGAGGGCAGTTCAATAAGTAATGCAACAAATTTTTTTTCTCTGCCAATTTTTGTTGGAAAAACCGGAAATTTCTTGTGGAATATTTTCAAACATTCTCCTTCGTCTCGTATAGTTTCATTGACTTCCGACTGGTTGCAGCGCTGTACGGAGCTGTTAAAATGGCGTCTGTAACGGATGTGCGTCGCAAACAACGGGCAGTGATCGAGTTTCTTTTGGCGGAAAACCAGGGCATCTCAGATATTCATAGGCCCTTGCAGAATGTCTACGGTGATCTGGCAGCGGACAAAAGCACGGTGAGTCGTTGGGCAAAGAGTGTGTCATCATCGCCGCGAGGTCAAGCAAGACTGTCTGATCTCCCGCGTGCGGGCCGGCCGTGCACAGCTGTGACTCCTGCAATGGCGGAGCGTGCGAACACACTCGTTCGAGATGATCGACGGATCACCATCAAACAACTCAGTGCTCAACTTGACATCTCTGTTGGTAGTGCTGTCACAATTGTTCACCAGTTGGGATATTCAAAGGTTTGTTCCCGCTGGGTCCCTCGTTGTCTAACCGAACACCATAAAGAACAAAGGAGAACCATCTGTGCGGAATTGCTTGCTCGTCATGTGGCTGAGGGTGACAATTTCTTGTCAAAGATTGTTACAGGCGATGAAACATGGGTTCATCACTTCGAACCTGAAACAAAACGGCAATCAATGGAGTGGCGCCACACCCACTCCCGTACCAAGAAAAAGTATAAAGCCATACCCTCAGCCGGTAAAGTCATGGTTACAGTCTTCTGGGACGCTGAAGGGGTTATTCTGTTCGATGTCCTTCCCCGTGGTCAAACGATCAACTCTGAAGTGTATTGTGCTACTCTTCAGAAATTGAAGAAACGACTTCAGCGTGTTCGTAGGCACAAAAATCTGAACGAACTTCTCCTTCTTCATGACAACGCAAGACCTCACACAAGTCTTCACACTCGAGAGGAGCTCACAAAACTTCAGTGGACTGTTCTTCCTCATGCACCCTACAGCCCCGATCTCGCACCGTCGGATTTCCATATGTTTGGCCCAATGAAGGACGCAATCCGTGGGAGGCACTACACGGATGATGAACAAGTTACTGATGCAGTACGACGTTGGCTCCGACATCGACCAGTGGAATGGTACCGTGCAGGCATACAGGCCCTCATTTCAAGGTGGCGTAAGGCCGTAGCATTGAATGGAGATTACGTTGAAAAATAGTGTTGCTAAAAGATTGAGGAATAACCTGGTGTATTTCAATGCTGAATAAAACAACCCCTGTTTCAGAAAAAAAATGTGTTGCATTACTTATTGAACTGCCCTCGTATTCATGGAGAGTCGCCGAAAATTTTACTCTGTGTTCTTAAGATGATGATTTGGGGGACCTAGAAGCTCTTGTCGGTATCATTATGCGTTACCGACATCGAGAGGTTCATAGCTATAGCTCTAATGTAGAAAACAGCAAAACCGGTTTCAGCCGTTGTTTGCACCGCGGGAAACAATTATGTAAATAATTAACCATAGAAAATGACTCAAATTATAACTGTACAGTCTTTAGATATTCATCTACGAACGCCATTTTGCTCTTTTGGAAAATTTGCGTCCGTTGTCAAGATATTCCCCAAAAACCGCTCATTTTAGGTGCCGAAAGTACCACTTGTGGACATGTACAGTTCCGTAATTTCTGTTCATAGCAAATTGTCCATATTTTCACCATACGTTCTTAAGTTGATGTTCTGGGGAAATCTTGATACTTTGATCGCTATCGTCATCCGTTACCGAGATCCAGATGTTCAAAGTTATCCGCACAAAATATGCACGTAATACGCGGTCTGAGGCGCAAATGTCCCTTTAAGGGGCTCCAGAACGCCCTATACTTGCAATGTTAAAATTATGCTTATAAATTACATCTTTCCTCACAAAGTATTTGAGGTAGGTAGTTGAACTTTTTACAGATTATTTATTGGAATATGGGCTACAACTTAACATAGGGATTTTACGAAATTTAATTCAGTTATTAAAGATGATTTTCTTTCAATTGTAATGAAAATTCACAACATTTTTTTGCAATTTTTTATTTATATATTCAAAAATATACAGTTTTTTGGAAAAAGGCCGTGTTAAATTATGCAGAAGGTACTGTGTATTTGAAACAAATATGTTTGGAAGATCCTTAGAAAACATGTAATTACTATGAGAAAATAAAAGTTTTGGGAATCGAGCGACAAAGATTGGATTAACTTTTTAGTGCATTCCAGGTCCATAGGATGGATGATCTTCATCCTCTGCAAACTCCTCCTCCAGCTTCCTCTTGTTCCTCCTCCTGTTTACTCTTGCTTGTATTTCTAGACTCTTTACAGCCCTGTCTGCAGCCCGAAGGCGTTCCTTGTCTAAAGCAAGCATCGCTCGTTGTTGTGTTCGTAGATTTTGCTACCATTTTCTTCAGTTGCAGTTACTGCAACACTGTTCCAAAAGGTGGTCATGTATGAACACTTATCACATTTCAGTTGTATTTCACTAGCAAGTCCTACGTGATTTATTATGGAGAGTTCCAGACCAACTTCACTACAATGAATACATCTTACACAGTTTGAAAAAATTCCCTTGAGAACCGACATATCAAATATTTCATTCACATCCGATTCGCCCATAAAACATTCATAGTTTTCACTCATTGAAGCAAGCTTCTTCTGTGAAGTATTTTCTTTCCCACTTTGACTGCTATGGGCAGGTGTACTTGAGAGGTTAGGTTCACTCACTTGGTTATCGTCTTTATTGTTTACAGTAATAACACATACCTTTGGCTTTCCAACATTTCTCCTTTTCTTAAAAGCCTTCAGAGGATTTCTAATAACTTTACTTTTACTCATTATTATACTTCAACAAAACAGAGACTCAAGAAACAGAATTAATTACGAATTTTTTCGAGATAACGACAGAGTAAAGAAAAATGAAACAATCGACAATCACACCAGCGATATATATATTGAACCATCGCAGGTTAGCCACAACACACACTTTATCTCACATCACTAAAATGTACCTGATGAACACGGACGTTAATAATAACACCATTTGACAGCAGTTTAACAGCGCCACAGTGGGTCACGCCCATGTAGAACACATTTCAAAAAAAAATTAAAAATAGTTGTAGTCTTCGTAATTGAATAAATTATATATCTATTAAAAGGTAATAGTCTGCAGATTCAGAAAACGGAAAAAAGTAAAAATTGAACTTTTCATGATTTTGAGCCTTTCCAGAGCCCCTTAAATAACGTAGTGGCATGAGTTCTAGGGTAATGGCAATGGTCACCATACTATGCATTTGGTCAGCACTTTTACACCGATAGGTGGCCGAGCGGTTCTAGGCGCTACAGTCTGGAACCGCGCGACTGCTACGGTCGCAGGTTCGAATCCTGGCTTAGGGCATGGATGTGTGTGATGTCCTTAGGTTAGTTAGGTTTACGTAGTTCTAAGTTCTAGGGGACTGATGACCTCAGATGTTAAGACCCATAGTGCTCAGAGCCATTTGAACCATTTTTACACCGATAAAACCTTACAGCGCGCTCTCTTTGTATAAACAGGCACTTCACCCCTATACAAATGTAACCGAGATGGTACCGAAACGACAAAAAAATTGCTGAAAAGTGTCTTAACGTCCCTAGAAGGAACTTAAAATGTCAGCCAAAACTTACGTAAAACTGGGAAAACTAAAAATAGAGTAAAATACTTCAAACAACTTTTTGACTCTTTCAAGAGACAAATCAAAAGTCAGGCGTTTTCGATGAACTACAATCGATGAGAGGAAGGTATCGATGTAAAATACAAAAGCAAAGGATTTTATTGTAACCTATATCATGCATAATTATTTGTTGTGTATATGTGTAAAAGTATATAAAGCAGTCGAAGTATATAAATAAACGATCAACATTTTGCTGACCTATAGCATTCGCTTTATATAAGCAGCACACATCGCTTTAGCAAGGGAAAGAAGGGAAGCAGCAGGAAACGCTTTTCTTGGAACATAAAAAAGGCGAATGTGTTCCTCTAACAATCCGAGTAGCTGTCTCAGGTTGTTTGCACAAGACACCGTCGTTTATCGTCTAGTAAAGTCATCAGAAGATCAAAACAAATTACATATCGATTTAGCAAAGATACCTGTACGGTTCAAAAATTAGCGATTGACCTTAAATAAGGAAAAGTGTGAGGTCATCCACACGAGTGCGAAAATTAATCCGTTAAACTTCGGTTACAAGATGAATCAGTCAAATCTAAAGGTCGTAAATTCAACTAAATATCAAGGAATTTCGGTTACGAACAACTTAAATTGCGAAGAACACATGGAGAATGTTGAGCGGAAGCCGAAACAAGACCCCATTTTATTGATAGAACACTCAGGAAGTGTAACAGACCTAATAAGGAGACTGCTTACACTACGCTTGTCCGTCCTACTTTGGAATACTGCTGCGCGGTGTGAGATCCTTACCGAGTAGGATTAACGGAATACATCGAGAAAGTTTCTAAGAAGGGCAGCACGTTTTGTAATATCGCAAAAGAGGGAAGTCTGTCACTGACATGATACATGATTTCGGGTGGACATCATTAAAGCGAAGGCGTTTTTCGTTGAGGCGGAATCTTCTCACGAAATTTCAGTCACCTACTTCCTCCTCCGATGCGAAAATACACTCCTGGAAATGGAAAAAAGAACACGTTGACACCGGTGTGTCAGACCCACCATACTTGCTCCGGACACTGCGAGAGGGCTGTACAAGCAATGATCACACGCACGGCACAGCGGACACACCAGGAACCGCGGTGTTGGCCGTCGAATGGCGCTAGCTGCGCAGCATTTGTGCACCGCCGCCGTCAGTGTCAGCCAGTTTGCCGTGGCATACGGAGCTCCATCGCAGTCTTTAACACTGGTAGCATGCCGCGACAGCGTGGACGTGAACCGTATGTGCAGTTGACGGACTTTGAGCGAGGGCGTAAAGTGGGCATGCGGGAGGCCGGGTGGACGTACCGCCGAATTGCTCAACGCGTGGGGCGTGAGGTCTCCACAGTACATCGATGTTGTCACCAGTGGTCGGCGGAAGGTTCACGTGCCCGTCGACCTGGGACCGGACCGCAGCGACGCACGGATGCACGCCAAGACCGTAGGATCCTACGCAGTGCCGTAGGGGACCGCACCGCCACTTCCCAGCAAATTAGGGACACTGTTGCTCCTGGGGTATCGGCGAGGACCATTCGCAACCGTCTCCATGAAGCTGGGCTACGGTCCCGCACACCGTTAGGCCGTCTTCCGCTCACGCCCCAACATCGTGCAGCCCGCCTCCAGTGGTGTCGCGACAGGCGTGAATGGAGGGACGAATGGAGACGTGTCGTCTTCAGCGATGAGAGTCGCTTCTGCCTTGGTGCCAATGATGGTCGTATGCGTGTTTGGCGCCGTGCAGGTGAGCGCCACAATCAGGACTGCATACGACCGAGGCACACAGGGCCAACACCCGGCATCATGGCGTGGGGAGCGATCTCCTAGACTGGCCGTACACCACTGGTGATCGTCGAGGGGACACTGAATAGTGCACGGTACATCCAAACCGTCATCGAACCCATCGTTCTGCCATTCCTAGACCGGCAAGGGAACTTGCTGTTCCAACAGGACAATGCACGTCCGCATGTATCCCGTGCCACCCAACGTGCTCTAGAAGGTGTAAGTCAACTACCCTGGCCAGCAAGATCTCCGGATCTGTCCCCCATTGAGCATGTTTGGGACTGGATGAAGCGTCGTCTCACGCGGTCTGCACGTCCAACACGAACGCTGGTCCAACTGAGGCGCCAGGTGGAAATGGCATGGCAAGCCGTTCCACAGGACTACATCCAGCATCTCTACGATCGTCTCCATGGGAGAATAGCAGCCTGCATTGCTGCGAAAGGTGGATATACACTGTATTAGTGCCAACATTGTGCATGCTCTGTTGCCTGTGTCTATGTGCCTGTGGTTCTGTCAGTGTGATCATGTGATGTATCTGACCCCAGGAATGTGTCAATAAAGTTTCCCCTTCCTGGGACAATGAATTCACGGTGTTCTTATTTCAATTTCCAGGAGTGTATTTCATTGACGTTGACCTATGTAGGGAGAGTGATCGTCATACTTAAAAAAGGGAAATTAGAGCTCACAGCCAAAGACATAGGTATTCGTTTTTTGCGCGCGCTGTTCGCGTTAGGAAGAATGGAGGATTGTGAAGGTGGTTCGATGATGAACCCACTGGCAGGCACTTGAATGTGATTTGCAGGGTATCCGTGTCGATGTAGATGTGTACCATGACAAAAAAGTGGGAACCCACGTTCCGCTTCCGTCACCAAAAATTTTGGCGTGTGAACATATTCATGCTTCTGTGCTGAAAAAGAGTAGTAGAGAGAATGTGAGTACGGACGAGCGAGAGACAGAGAGAGAGAGAGAGAGAGAGAGAGAGAGAGAGAGAGAGAGAGAGAGAGAGAGAGAGGGGTGGGGGGTGGGGGACAGAACTAGTGGGAGGCAAAGAGAGAGGAGACAGTTATGGTGGGAGAGAGAAAGTGGCAGTGAAAGTGTGTGTGTGTGTGTGAGAGACAGAGGATGGGGAACGAAAGAGAGAGTAGATATTGATGTTCAGTGACAGACAGCGATAGCAGAAGAGAAAGAGAGATCGATGGAGATAGAAGCAGTGGGAGCGAAAGAGTGCAGAAATGAAAAATACGGTGAATGGAGACCGTACATAGGCTTGCGGGGTCCGGAATTTTAACACGAAAGTATAGGGCAGGGTGCATATTGGTCGAAAATTTTAATATTTGGGTATAGGGGAGAAAATGACTTAGAACTCCCTGAATTTTTTGTGCTGCCGAGATGCGGTGGAGACAACCGCTTCAACGGACACAGGAAGGCGCGCCGATATCCCGTCTTTCCTGGTCCGCACCAACTGCCCGTTGATCCGTCCGCGACTGCTGCTCTGTCGCGACAGCCCTGCTGGTGCGTCTCCCACTCACTTCCAGGCACACGACGGCGGAAATACTGGCTCGGACCCAACCGTGCAGAGGAAACACGCCCACTGGCTAAACGACATCCCTGCACCAGGGAAGGACCGAGCCAAGCTCCACAAGATGGTAGCTGAAGGTGCCCAGAAGCGCTCAGAGAACCAGTTAAACCACGGCGTCGCAGCTCGCACCGGCCAGACCGACGTCGTGGGTTGACTCCTGTTGCTCTCGTGTCGGCCGCGAAGCCACTACCCCTCGCTATACGGCGCGGCCCACTGGACTCACGTGGCGACCTCACATGCGCCCACGCTCGAGGCGGACAAGTCATCTGGTGTCTCAGTGCGCGACCGACCAACCGATCGATCCAACCGCCAATGACCACTGCCTGAGCAAACTCGAGCAGACTGGCGGCCTAACACATACTAGCACGACCGACAGACAGTAACCGCCTCACCAATGCGTACGAGAGACAGACCCAGACTAACTTGGCTGGCCAACTGACCAGACTCGCCCACACTGACAGACTGCCCTGGCTGACCAACTGCCTCCGACTGACTCACAGACTGGCCCCCTTAACGTACAGCAGACAGACACTGACTGCCCGACACTGAGCCGGCTGACCAACTGACCAGACTCAGACTGACCAACTGACCGATCGGCGAGTTTTTTTCTTTTTCTTTATTGATTTTCAATTCCCCCTGATGGGGGCAGGCTGGCAGCAGCTTAGTACGCTGCTCTACAGCCTACAGAGTTTTGTTTTAAAAAAACGGAAGAAGAAAAGAAACAAGAAAAACAGGCGATAAAACGGTGATGTCAAGTGTAAAATGGCGGAAAGTTAAAACAGAAAGCAAAAAGGGTTGGCAACGTTAATAAAAGACACAGGAATCAGACAAGTAACATAGTACACACACAATTAAAAAACACGGCGACAGTCTGGTTTCTGTTCGCAAGAGATAAAAGGCACACCCAGCGACAGTATGATGGCCGTTCGCAACACTTCCCAAAAAACACAACACGGAACAGTCACTGTAAAACACTCACTGTGGAACACTCAATGTAGAACACTGCACGAAAGTGGCGGCACAAAGATGACACTCCCGAGCCAAAGGCAGATGGGGGAGGGGGGGACCTGGAGGAGGGGGAAGAACAAGGAGGGAGGAAGGAAAAAAACGAAAAATGGGGGGGGGGGAAGCAAGGAGGGAGAGGACTAATAAATGGGGAGATGGGCGGACGCGAGAGGGAATGAGAGGAGGCAGAGGAGGGAAATGTAAAAGGACTTGAGGGAGAGCGACTGGCGAGTTTTTTTTTTTTTTACTTTATTGTTATTTTAACACCCGAACAATCAGGTAGGCTGGCAGCGGCATGTTACGCCACTCTTCAGCCATAGAGTTGACAATCATAGTACAAGAATGGAGAATGAAAATGAACATAGTGACGAGCAAAAAATAGTGGTCACAGTCACACAAAAAACACGGAGCCATTCACACTCGACGAGAAAGACACTGAAAACACGTTGACACGGCGCACATAACACTGATGAATCCGATGGCACAAGTGAACGGAGAAGCGTGACGGCAGACACTAAAAACACTAAACGACGTCACACACACGAGACACAGATGGCGATGATCTCCGGCGCGCGGAAGTCCACGTAGCGTGTGCGAGTCCGGGGACCTGCCAAGAGGGGAAGAAGGGTGAGGGCGGGTGGAGAGGGTGGAGAGGGGAGAACAGAGATGCCAACGGCTGAGGAGAGGGGAGGAGGAGTAGAAGGACAGGGGAGGGGAGGCCCGGGGGAGAAGTGGGGAGAAAGGGGGGGAGGGAAGGAGGGTGCCCAAAGGAACAGATACAGGAAGAGGGAGGGAGGATCAAAGTTGGTAGGAGGAGTAGATGGAGGGGAGGAGGACATCATCAGGGAGGGGGAGCTGGCGGAAGCCACCTTGGGAGAGGGTAAGGAGGGTGGAGAGATGGAGACCGGGTGGGACGTGGGAATACAGGCGCGGCAGCGGGCGGGGGTGGGAGAGGATCGGGGAGACGAGCGGGTGAGGAGGATCGAGTTTGCGGGAGGTGTACAGGATCCGTATCCTGTGACTGGCGAGCTCATGGCGCCCCTTAAATGCACGTGAACAGGCAGCCTTTCCCCTTTCCCACCAGAGGGAGACACGAAAGCTGCGATTGCCACAGCGGCGCCACCGCCAGAAACGGAGGGCGATTGTTTCACACTACGCGCTGCGGCGCGCTCTTCAAGGAGCATTTTTTTTACCACAGCTCACTACCTTTCTTACAGAACCATCCACCACATGAGCACAAAGAATTTTCCCACACTGGAATCCACTTATGTGAGACATAATGCTCTTCCAACAACACAGAAAGATGATGTGACCATGACTGACACTTTCAGCATACACTGATGTGACAAACGTCATGGGATACCTCCTGATTTCATGTCGAACCTCATGTTCCCCGGCGTAGAGCAGCATGGACTCAACAATTTCGAAGTCCCCAGCAGAAATATTGAGCCATGCTGTCTCTATAGCCGTCCGTAATTGCGAAAGTGGTGCCTGTGCAGGATTTTGTGCACGAACTGACCTCTCGATTTTATCCCATAAATGGTCGATGGGATTCATGTCGGGCGATGTGGGTGGCCAAACCATTCGCTTGAATTGTTCACATTGTTCTCCAAACTAGTCACGAAAAACTGTAAAAATTGGAAATTTGTGGTAAGGCCTTATGGGACCAACTGCTTAGATCATCGGTCCCAAAGCTTACACACTACTTGATCTAACTTTAACTTACGCTTCTTCTTTGTGTAATTATACACTACTGGCCAGTAAAATTACTACACCACGAAGATGACGTGCTACAGACCGAAGGGAAGAAGATGCTGTGATATGCAAGTGATTAGCTTTTCAGAGCATTCACACAAGGTTGGCGCCGGTGGCGACACCTACAACGTGCTGACATCAGGAAAGTTTCCAACAGATTTCTCATACGCAAACAACAGTTGACCGGCGTTGCCTGGTGAAACGTTGTTGTGATGCCTCGTGTAAACAGGAGAAATGCGTACCGTCACGTTTCCGACTTTGATAAAGGTCGGATTGTAGGCTATCGCGATTGCGGTTTATCGTATCGCGACATTGCTGCTCGCGTCGGTCGAGATCCAATGACTGTGAGCAGAATATGGAATAGGTGCGTTCAGGAGGGTAATACGGAACGCCGTGCTGGATCCCAACGGCCTCGTATCACTAGCAGTCGAGATGACAGGCATCTTACGCCCACGGCTGTAACGGATCGTGCAGCCACGTCTCGATCCCTGAGTCAACAGATGGGGACGTTTGCAAGACAACAACCACCTGCACGAACAGTTCGACGACGTCTGCGGCAGCACAGACTATCAGTTCAGAGACCGTGGCTGCGGTTACCCTTGACGCTGCATCACAGACAGGAGCGCCTGCGATGGTGTACTCGACGAAGAACCTAGGTGCACGAATGGCAAAACGTCAGTTTTTCGGATGAATCCAGGTTCTGTTTACAGTATCATGATGGTCGCATCCGTGTTTGGCGACATCGCGGTCAATGCATATTGGAAGCATGTATTCGCCATTGCCGTACTGGCGTATCACCCGTCGTGATGGTATGGGGTGCCATTGATTACATGTCTCGGTCACCTCTTGTTCGCATTGACGGCACTTTGAACAGTGGCCGGTACATTTCAGATGTGTTACGACCCGTGGCTCTACCCTTCATTAGATCCCTGCGAAACCGTACATTTCAGCAGGATAATGCACGACCGCATGTTGCAGGTCCTGTACGGGCCTTTCTGGATACACAAAATGTTCGACTGCTGCCCTGGTCAGCACATTATCTAGATGTCTCACCAATTGAAAACGTCTGGTCAATGGTGGCCGAGCAACTGGCTCGTCACAATACGCCAGTCACTACTCTCGATGAACTGTGGTATCGTGTTGAAGCTGCATGGGCAGCTGTACCTGTACACGCCATCCGAGCTCTGTTTGACTCAATGCCCAGGCGTAATCTCATGTCAGTTCTAGTATAATATATTTGTCCAATGAATGCCCGTCTATCATCTTCATTTCTTCTTGGTGTAGAAATTTAAAGGCGAGTAGTGTAAATGAGGCGATGGACCCGCCCGTTGAAAAGCCTTTAATAAATAGATAGATTAACAGTAACTGTTATCGGTTTTTTTTTTGTAAGAAATAGTAGGCAAATTCATTTTTAACAGGGTTCTGTACTCAAAACACACGGTGGTAAATATTTTTATTGAAAAACGAGAGTAATTTATTCAGAAATATCTCATTCTGAAAAGTAAGAAAACTGTATTTGTGAAACATTCTTTAGTACTTGCATCTGGAAAAGGAAACAAGTTATTTGTGACCTGTGAATGGCGTCTGTGTAACGGTCTGAAGCGGCCGTACTGTACGCTATTGAGCCTAGAGCTAAAACGGCAGCTGTGTGATAGCCTGCTAACTTGTCCGGTCTCGTTCCAAAGCTCATTCTAGCGCGCTGATCGCTTTCTTCCACCGCAATGGCCGCGTCATTACAGCGATGGATACGCCGTTGCGCCAACATGATTCTCGTGCACGTTTTAAGCGACTCGCAGGGGCCGCCATTTCGGCAGTGGCAGACCAGAGGAGTGTAGAAGCACAAATGTCCCAGTAAACACGGGTCTGCAAACGACCGCTTGCGAGATAACCACGACTGTATGGTTCCACGCCGCCACTGACGGCATGGTGTTTAACATCGTCCGATTCCCCCCTTGCGCACTTGTGGCCGTCCTACGCTCGCTGTTTAGACATCGGAATAGGACGGATACAGTACACAGTCTCAAAGGGTTTCAGTCGCGTCTGAGGAGTGGCACATGTGCTGTGTTGTAGTTGCCTCTCGGCAATGTTCCGTCGTGTAACAGCGGTGGACAAAGATTTCCACTGGAACGCAGACAGAAAAGTGGCTCTGAGCACTATGGAACTTAACACAAATGTAATGTATTGCGAATACATAGAAAGAAGGATCCTTTATTGTATGTTTATATGATAGCGGAACAAACAGTGGTAGCAGTTACTTCTGTAAAATATCTGGGAGTATGCGTGCGGAACGATTTGAAGTGGAATGATCATGTAAAATTAATTGTTGGTAAGGCGGGTACGAGGTTGATATTCATTGGGAGAGTGCTTAGAAAATGTAGTCCATCAACAAAGGAGGTGGCTTACAAAACATTCGTTCGACCTATACTTGAGTATTGCTCACAGTGTGGGATCCGTACCAGATCGGGTTGACGGAGGAGATAGAGACGATCCAAAGAAGAGCGGCGCGTTTCGTCACAGGGTTATTTGGTAACCGTGATAGCGTTACGGAGATGTTTAATAAACTCAAGTGGCAGACTCGGCAAGAGAGGCGCTCTGCATCGCGGTGTAGCTTGCTCGCCAGGTTTCGAGAGGGTGCGTTTCTGGATGAGGTATCGAATATATTGCTTCCCCCTACTTATACCTCCCGAGGAGATCACGGATGTAAAATTAGAGAGATTAGAGCGCGCACGGAGGCTTTCAGACAGTCGTTCTTCTCACGAACCATACGCGACTGGAACAGGAAACGGAGGTAAATGACAGTGGCACGTAAAGTGCCCTCCGCCACACACCGTTGGGTGGCTTGCGGAGTATAAATGTAGATGTAGATGTAGAACACCTGAGGTCATCAGTCACCTAGAAAAAAATGGTTCAAATGGCTCTGAGCGCTATGGGACTCAACATCTGAGGTCATCAGTCCCCTAGAACTATTTAAACCTAACCTAAGGACATCACATACATCCATGCCCGAGGCAGGATTCGAACCGTAGCGGTCGCGCGGTTCCAGGCTGAAGCGTCTAGAGCCGCTCGGCCACCGCGGCCGACACATTTCAGCCACAAGAACTGGGTTTTTTGTAGAGTGCACCTACACACTGAAGAGCCAAAGAAACTGGTACACCAGTCTAATGTCCTGTATGGCCCCCTAGAGGCCGCAGAAGTGCCGCAACGCGGCGTGGCATGGACCCGACTATTGTCTGAAGTAGTGCTGGAGGGAACTGACACCATGAATACTGTAGGGCTGTCCGTAAATCCGTAAGAGTACGAGGAGGTGGAGGTATCCTCTGAACAGCACTGCAGCACCTAGAACCGCTCGGCCACCCCGGCCGGCTGTGTGTGTTATTTGCTGTGTGTGTGCGACACGTGTGTGTGTGTTTACTATGTTTTAGGCCCTTTATCATAGCAGAGATGTTTTGTGAACTCTGTCAGTGAACTTGATCAAAGTATTCTGGAAAGTGTGCTTCTCATGTGCCATCAGGAGGTGTTCAAATCACTTAGGAAAGGCAAGACTTCCGGTCCAGATGGTATACCAGTCAGGTTCCTTTCAGAGTATGCAGACACAATAGCGCCTTTCTTAGCAACCACATACAACCGTTCACTTGACGAAAGGGCTGTTCCTAAACTAGCACAGGTCACACCGATGTTGAAAAAAGCAAATAGGAGTAACCCATTGAATTACAGACCCATATCATTGACCTCAATTTGCAGTAGGACTTTGGAGCATATACTACTCTACTCGAACATTTTGAATCACCTTGAAGAAAATGACTTACTGACACATAACCAACACGGATTCAGAAATTATCGTTCTTGTGCAACACAGCTAGCTCTTTATTCCCATGTAGTAATGAGTGCTGTCGACAGGGGATCTCAGACCGATTCCATATTCATAGATTTCCAGAAGGCTTTTGATACCGTTCCTCACAAGCGACTATTAATCAAATTGCTTGCATATGGAGTATCGTCTCAGTTGTGTGACTGGACTTGTGATTTCCTCTCAGAGAGGTCACAGTTCGCAGTGATAGACGGAAAATTATCGAGTAGAACAGAAGTGATATCTGGCGTTCAGCAAGGTAGTGTCGTAGGCCCTCTGCTGTTCCTGATTTACATAAATGATCTAGGTGATAATCTGAGCAGTCCCCTTAGATTGTTTGCAGATGACACCGTAATTTCCGTCTAGTAAAATCGTCAGACGATCAATTCCAATTAAAAAATTATCTAGAGAGAATTTCTGTATGGTACGAAAGGTGGCAATTGGCACTAAACAAAGAAAAGTGCGAGGTCATCCACATGGGAGGTAAAAGAAATCCGATAAATTTTCGGTATAAGATAAATCGCACAAATCTAAGGGGTGTCAATTCGACTAAATACCTGGGAATTACAATTACGAGCAACTTACATTGGGAAGACCACATAGATAATATTGTGGGGAAGGCGAAACAAAGACTGCGCTTTATTGGCAGAACACTTTGAAGATGCGACAAACCCTCTAAAGAGACAGCTTACATTACGCTTGTCTGGTGGATTATTGCTACGCGATGTTCTTACGAGGTGCGATTGACGAAGGACATTGAAAAAGTTCAAAGAAGGGCAGCTCGTTTCGTGTTATCGCTCAATAGGGGTGAGAGTGTCGCTGATATGATACGCGAATTGGGGTGGCAATCACTGAAACAAAGGCGGTCTTCTTCGCGGCGAGATCTATTTACGAAATTTCATTCACCAATTTTCTCTTCCGAATTCGAAAATATTTTGTTGACACCCACCTACGTAGAGAGAAATGATCATCATAATAGGAGAAATAAGAGCTCGAACGGAAAGATTTAGGTGTCCCTTTTTCCCACGCGAAATTCGCGAGTGGAATGGTAGGGAAGTAGAATGAAAAAAATGTTCAAATGTGTGTGAAATCTTACGGGACTTAACTGCTAAGGTCATCAGTCCCTAAGCTTACACACTACGTAAACTAAATTATCCTAAGGACAAGCACACACACCCATGCCCGACGGTGGACCCGAACCTCCCCCGGGACCAGTCGCACAGTCCATGAATGCAGCGCCCTAGACCGTAGTAGTATGAAAATGATTCGATGAACCCTCTGCCAGGCACTTCAGAGTGAATTGCAGAGTAACCATGTAGATGTAGATGATGTGTATTATTCCACAAGTGTGAGAATCTGACTTTTTTTGCTTTGGACGCCTAAATCCCCCTATAATATGACTGTGATGGTGTAGAGTCTGTTGACGGTGTTACGAGCCGCTGGTCTGCTACTGATACAGGGTGTTTCAAAAATGACCGGTATATTTGAAACGGCAATAAAAACTAAACGAGCAGCGATACAAATACACCGTTTGTTGCAATATGCTTGGGACAACAGTACATTTTCAGGCGGACAAACTTTCGAAATTACAGTAGTTACACTTTTCAACAACAGATGGCGCTGCAGGTGATGTGAAAGATATAGAAGACAACGCAGTCTGTGGGTGCGCCATTCTGTACGTCGTCTTTCTGCTGTAAGCGTGTGCTGTTCACAACGTGCAAGTGTGCTGTAGACAACATGGTTTATTCCTTAGAACAGAGGATTTTTCTGGTGTTGGAATTCCACCGCCTAGAACACAGTGTTGTTGCAACCAGACGAAGTTTTCAACGGAGGTGTAATGTAACCAAAGGACCGAAAAGCGATACAATAAAGGATCTGTTTGAAAAATTTCAACGGACTGGGAACGTGACGGATGAACGTGCTGGAAAGGTAGGGCGACCGCGTACGGCAACTACAGAGGGCAACGCGCAGCTAGTGCAGCAGGTGATCCGACAGCGGCCTTGGGTTTCCGTTCGCCGTGTTGCAGCTGCGGTCCAAATGACGCCAACGTCCACGTATCGTCTCATGCGCCAGAGTTTACACCTCTATCCGTACAAAATTCAAACGCGGCAACCCCTCGGCGCGGCTACCATTGCTGCACGAGAGACATTCGCTAACGATATAGTGCACAGGATTGATGACGGCGATACGCATGTGGGCAGCATTTGGTTTACTGACGAAGCTTATTTTTACCTGGACGGCTTCGTCAATAAACAGAACTGGCGCATATGGGGAACCGAAAAGCCCCATGTTGCAGTCCCATCGTCCCTGCATCCTCAAAAAGTACTGGTCTGGGCTGCCATTTCTTCCAAAGGAATCATTGGCCCATTTTTCAGATCCGAAACGATTACTGCATCACGCTATCTGGACATTCTTCGTGAATTTGTGGCGGTACAAACTGCCTTAGACGACACTGCGAACACCTCGTGGTTTATGCAAGATGGTGCCCGGCCACATCGCACGGCCGACGTCTTTAATTTCCTGAATGAATATTTCGATGATCGTGTGATTGCTTTGGGCTATCCGAAACATACAGGAGGCGGCGTGGATTGGCCTCCCTATTCGCCAGACATGAACCCCTGTGACTTCTTTCTGTGGGGACACTTGAAAGACCAGGTGTACCGCCAGAATCCAGAAACAATTGAACAGCTGAAGCAGTACATGTCATCTGCATGTGAAGCCATTCCGCCAGACACGTTGTCAAGGGTTTCGGGTAATTTCATTCAGAGACTACGCCATATTATTGCTACGCATGGTGCATATGTGGAAAATATGGTACTATAGAGTTTCCCAGACCGCAGCGCCATCTGTTGTTGAAAATTGTAACTACTGTAATTTCGAAAGTTTGTCTGCCTCAAAATGTACTGTTGTCCCAAGCATATTGCAACAAACGGTGTATTTCTATCACTGCTCGTTTAGTTTTTATTGCCGTTTCAAATATACCGGTCAGTTTTGAAACACCCTGTATATGCTTGTACTGGCTGCAGGCAAATTTGTACGGTTCCACACTGATTTCCAGCTTTGTTGAACAGGCACATCCGACTTCTCGGCTTCAGCCAGCTTATTTGCAGTTAATGTGTGCAGTGTTTCCACGCGCCTCACACTGTTTACATTGCTGTGCGCTGCGTCACGGGATATACAGCTTAACAACGAACGTCTTCCCAGGAATGTCAACGGCTAGTGCACGTATAATTTTACGTATTTACAAGCACTTATAAAAGACATTTACGAGGAAATGCTTTCGCACTGTCAGATACTCCTCAATGGAGTTTGTTGCTGTCAAGAAAAATCGATTGTAAGCTGAACTACGGTTTGCACAAAACATTTTTGTATTCGGACGAGCCCGCATCTCGTGGTCGTGCGGTAGCGTTCTCGCTTTCCACGCCCGGGTTCCCGGGTTCGATTCCCGGCGGGGTCAGGGATTTTATCTGCCTCGTTATGGCTGGGTGTTGTGTGCTGTCCTTAGGTTAGTTAGGTTTAAGTAGTTCTAAGTTCTAGGGGACTGATGCCCATAGATGTTAAGTCCCATAGTGCTCAGAGCCATTATTCGGACGACAACGGCGGTAATTAAATCCTCTTGACAACATCACGCCGCCACACCTGTCTTTTGGTGATTATCAGCATTATTCGCTTATCAGATCCGTGACACTGTCTGCCCTACTTAACGATAGTACTAAACGAGCTGCCTCTCTATGAACTTTTCAGATGTCCTGCGTCAATCCTAGCTGGTAAGGATCCCACACCGCGCGGCAATATTCCGGAAGTGGGTACAAAAATGGTTCAATTGGCTCTGAGCACTATGGGACTTAAAATCTGAGGTCATCAGTCCCCTAGAACTTAGAACCACTTAAAATGGCTCTAACCACTATGGGACTAAACATCTGAGGTCATCAGTCCCTTAGACTTAGAACTACTTAAACCTAACTAACCTAAGGACACCACACACACCCAAGCCCCAGGCAGGATGCGAACCTGCGACCGTAGCGGTCGCGCAGTTCCAGACTGAAGCGCCTAGAACCGCTCGGCTACCTCGGCCGGCCCGGAAGTGGGCGCAGAAAGCCAGAGTACGCCGCCTCTATAGAGATTTATAACCTCGTCAGAGTGTTCTGCCACTAAAACACTGTCTGCAGTTCGCCCTCCTCGTATTTTCTGTGTGACGGTTCCAGTTCACATTTTCGTAGCCTAATTGTAGTAACTAGGTTTTCAGTTGAATCTTCAGCCTTTAAATTTGTGTGATTTATTGTGTAATCTAAATTTTACGGAATTTTTTTTTAGTTTTCACCAGTCATCATGCTCCCAGAACCCCCCCCCCCCCTTCCCCCCGTTTTTTTGCCTCCAAATTCGGTTTCTTTAAAGACTCGAACTCCCATGTACAAAGCAGCTTAAACGCTCTATTACTTTATACACCGAAGTGCCACAGAAACTGATATAGGTATGCGTATTCAAATACAGAGATACGTAAACAGGCGGAATACGGCGCTGCGGTCGGCAACGCCTAATCAGGGTGTTACAAAAAGGTACGGCCAAACTTTCAGGAAACATTCCTCACACACAAAGAAAGAGAATATCTTATGTGGACATGTGTCCGGAAACGCTTACTTTCCATGTTAGAGCTCATTTTATTACTTCTCTTCAAATCACATTAATCATGCAATGGAAACACACAGCAACAGAACGTACCAGCGTGACTTCAAACACTTTGTCACAGGAAATGTTCAAAATGTCCTCCGTTAGCGAGGATACATGCATCCATCCTCCGTCGCACGGAATCCCTGATGCGCTGATGCAGCCCCGGAGAATGGCGTTTGTATCACAGCCGCCCACAATACGAGCACGAAGAGTCTCTACATTTGGTACCGGGGTTGCGTAGACAAGAGCTTTCAAATGCCTCCATAAATGAAAGTCAAGAGGGTTGAGGTCAGGAGAGCGTGGAGGCCACGGAATTGGTCCGCCTCTACCAATCCATCGGTCACCGAATCTATTGTTGAGAAGCGTACGAACACTTCGACTGAAATGTGCAGGAGCTCCATCGTGCATGAACCACACATGTTGTGTCGTACTTGTAAAGGCACATGTTCTAGCAGCACAGGTGGAGTATCCCGTATGAAATCGTGATAACGTGCTGCGTTGAGCGTAGGTGGAAGAACGTGGGGCCCAATCGAGACATCACCAACAATGTCTGCCCAAACGTTCACAGAAAACTTCGTTCGTGATGAACACTAACCTGTTGATGCTACGTACTGATGTGCTCCATGCTAGTACTGTAGAGAAATGAGTCGCATGTCAACACAAGCACCGAAGTCAACATTACCTTCCTTCAATTGGGCCAAGTGGCGACGAGTGGAGGAAGTACAGTACATACTGACGAAACTAAAATGAGCTCTAACGTGGAAATTAAGCGTTCCCGGACACATGTCCACATAACATCTTTTCTTTATTTGTGTGTGAGGAATGTTTCCTGAAAGTTTAGCCGTACCTTTTTGTAACAGCCTGTGTAAGGTAAGAAGTGTCTGGCGCAGTTGTTAGATCGGTTACTGCTGTTGCATTGGCATGTTATCAAGATGTAAGTGAGTTTGAACGTGACGTTATACTCGGCGCACGAGCGCTGGGACACAGTATCTCCGAGGTAGCGATGAAGTGGGGGGATTTTTGCGTACGACCATTTCGCGAGTGTACGTTGAATGTCAGGAATCCGGTAAAACATGAAATTTCCGACATCGCTGCGACCGGAAAAAGATCCTGCAAGAACGGGACCAACGACGACTGAAGAGAATCGTTCAACGTGTGACAGAAGCGTAACCCTTCCGCAAATTGCTGCAGATTTTGATGCTGGGCCGTCTACAACTGCCAGCGTGCGAACCGTCCGACAAAACATCTTCGATACGGGCTTTCGGAGCCGAAGGCCCACTCGTGTACCCTTGATGACTGGACGACACAAAGTTTTACGCCTCGCCTAGGTCCGTCAACACCGATATTGGACTGTCGATGACTGGAAACATGTTGCCTGGTCGGACGAGTCTCGCTTCAAATTGTATCGAGCGGATGAAAGTGTACGAGTATGGAGACAACCTCATAAAGTCATGGACGCTGCACGTTAGCAGGGGACTGTCCAAGCTGGTGGAGGGTCTGTAAGCCGGCCGCGGTGACCGAGCGGTTCCAGGCGCTTCAGTCTGCTTCGGTCGCAGGTTCGAATCCTGCCTCGGGCGTGGATGTGTGTGATGTCCTTAGGTTACTTAGCTTTAAGTGGTTCTAAGTTGTAGGGGACTGATGGCCTCAGATGTTAAGTCCCATAGTGCTTAGAGGCATATGAACCATTTGAGGCTCTGTAATGGTGTGGGATGAGTGCAGTTGGAGTGAAATGGAGCCTGTAATACGACTCTGACCGGTGACGCATACGTAAGCATCCTGTCTGATCACCTGCATCCATTCATGTGCATTGTGCATTCCGACGGATTTGTGCAATTCCAGCAGGACAATGCAACGCCCAACACGTCCAGAATTGCTACAGAGTGGCTCCAGGAACACTCTTCTGAATTGAAACACTTCCGCTGGCCACCAAACCCCACCAGAGATGTACGTTACTGACAAGGGAACATCCCCATCGCACCCCCCTCAGATTTAGTTATAAGTTGGCACAGTGGATAGGCCTTGATAAACTGAACACAGATCAATTGAGAAAACAGGAAGAAGTTGTGTGGAACTGTGAAAAAATAAGCAAAATATACAAACTGAGTAGTTCATGGGAAGATAGGGAACATCATGGACACTGGAAACGCAGGAGCGCCGTGATCTCGTGGTAACGTGAGCAGCTGAGGAACGAAAGATCCTTGGTTCAAATCTTCCATCGAGTGAAAAGTTTAATTTTTTATTTTCAGTTTATGTGACAAACTCTTATGTTTTCATCACTTTTTTGGGAGTGATTACCACATTCACAAGAAAACCTAAATCGGGCAAGGTAGAAGAACCTATTTACCCATTCGCCAAGTGTACAAGTTAGGTGGGTCGACAACATATTCCTGTCATGTGACGCACATGCCGTCACCAGTGTCGTATAGAATATATCAGACGTGTTTTCCTGTGGAGGAATCGGTTGACCTATGACCTTGCGATCAAATGTTTTCGGTTCCCATTGGAGAGGCACGTCCTTTCGTCTACTAATCTCACGGTTTTGCGGTGCGGTCGCAAAACACAGACACTAAACTTATTACAGTGAACAGAGACGTCAATGCACGAACGAACAGATCATAACTATGCAAAAATAAGGAAAGTAAAATTTTCACTCCACGGAAGACTTGAACCAAGGACCTCTCCTTCTGCAGCTGCTCACGCTACCACGAGACCACGGCGCTCGTGAGCTGACGGTCTCCATCATATTGCCTATGTCGCCCATGAACTACTCATTTTGTATATTTTGCTTATTTTTTCACAGTTCCACACAACTTCTTCCTGTTTTCTCAATTGATCTGGGCACTTATGCAGTTTAGCAGGTACGGAAAAAATTTATCAATTTTTTTCAAAATTTGATCGATTATAGTCAAATTTGATACGCTGATTACGAATACGATATTTATTTTCGCCCCAGTCAATTATTTACATCAAAAAAATTGTTTTAAATTTTTTTAAAATTTTTATTTTTCAATATTTTGTCGATATAGTGAATTCTGATGCGCTGATTTCGAATATAACATCCATTTTCATTTTCCCTTGACCGTCGGCGATATCTTCTGCCCGATAAGCGCGGCGCTGCGGATGACGCAACATTGCGTAATACACTAACTAATCAGTATTTTCAAATCATAGGCGGCCGCTGCCGCGGCCGCATTCCAAAAAAAAAACTCCCAACCTAACCTCAAGTGGGCTACGCTACAGATAACTTTATTCATGAAAATACAAAGTACAATCACCAACAAACTTTACATATTCACCCACAAAGCTCTCCAAGCCAGATACATTTGGAATGAAAAATTTTTTCCGTACCTGCTAAACTGCATAAGTGCCTTGATCTGTGTTCAGTTTATCAAGGCCTATCCACTGTGCCAACTTATAACTAAATCTGAGAGGGGTGCGATGGGGAGGTTCCCTTGTGAGCATATCTGGGACGCCTTGCAACGTGCTGTTCAGAAGAGATGTCCACCGCCTCACACTCCTGCCGATTTATGGACAGTCCTGCAGGATTCATGGTGTCAGTTCCCTCCAGCACCACTCAGACATTAGTCGAGTCCATGCCACATCGTGCTGCGGCACTTCCGCGTGTTCCCGGGAGCCTTACACGATATTAGGCAGAAGTATCAGTCAGGTTGCCCTCCATTCAGACGCCGTTGCACGTAGCGACTGTTATTGACTTGTAAATAATAGATTTCAGCTATCAGTCGTCCTTTTCGAATTTTATTGTCAGATCTAGATTTCAGCTACAAACTAGCCATTGTCAATGCACTATCATTTTTGATCAATGCATGTAATGCCTGTTTGTCGGGCTTCATCCACAGTTCATTGAATACCCAGTACTGTAAACTGAACAGTACATGCCTGCTGGGCATATCAGTGTGTTACACAGGGCGATTTTTTGCACCGTGTACAAACTCTAGTGATTGATCGATGAGAGGATACGGAACAAAAAATGAAGTTGTGTCCGGAAATGCATGGTTTCCATGCTAGAGATCTTTTAGTCAATCACACTTTGCTACAGAGATTGCGGTCTAATACGCGCTGTACCATGCAGCCCTCCTAGACAGTGGTCCTGTTCCTTACGCATCATGCCCTAGCGCCCTCTCCTGCTGTAATAGTTGATAATGTTGTCTCGGAGTCCCTTCTCTATTGAAAGCTATAATCAATGAATTTCATATATCAGAAATGTATTAAATTTGTAACCTCCCCATAGAAAAAAATAATAAATAATATGAATGATATTCTAATTTAGTGTAACCTCAAAACAGAAAAATTCCTTAACCTCTCAACGGTAAAATTATAATTATGTCGTTCACATACAGTGTAACGTCCCAACAAAAAATAAATTCAGTAACTTGGTAATAATACAATGTAACTAACCTCACAATTAAATTGTCGCTCACTTATGACTTTCCATTAATTGACTGTGAATTTAACCTGGTGAATTTTGGACGTCGGCAGTGCTGCGTCATGGCCCTGAAAGATCATTCTAAATAAAAAAGGAAGAATTCTTACCTCAATGAAGTCGCCGGATATATCTGCTCTTACAATAAATTTTTCCGGCACAGCTCTGTGCAATGCTGGCCGACCTATCTGTGATTTATGAAAGGAAGCAACTGATTTTTCTTTTGCAATAATCAGGATGATCATGGATTGGAGAAATTAGTAAATTCTTTAATTTGAAATGAATGGTTGTTAAAAGTTACTTTTTATGAGAAAAATGATTATTAGGAGATTTTTTAAAATATTTACATGGGACTTGAGATGACATTACTAGATATGCGCGAGGCTGCTTTTTACCTTATTCAATAATACTCAGGCTCCGGCATCGCTGCACCACGACCGGGGCAGCCAACACGATACACCAGACCAGACCAGAGCAGACTTCAGACTAGCAACAACTTCCTCCTACTGACACACAGTTCCTACTGCAGTCAACACTGCTCTCTGGTCTGAGATTCTCTTATACCTTACGTATCGCAGGCAGCGCGTGAGAAATACATCGAAATTACATCTGCTCGGACCTCTTACAAGTTATTTAATGAATAATGCATTCAAGTAGCAAGGAACTATGTTCTATTTCAACTAACAAGTTACAAACGTAGTGTATTTCTCATTTGAAGCTAAAATTCATGTATCCCATGTATGAAGTGCTCAATTAGCATTTAATCTGTATAACTGTGTAAACATACATTAGCGCAAACCATTTCAGATGAGAATAGCTCGAGGCTGTACCGAGACCTTCTCATCTGAAATAGATAGAAATAGGCCATTACCAACCAACATGCTACTTAGACTGTATTACTCATCCAAATACAGCATATGACTTCCCTCTATATATTGAAAATTATTCTTAACCACGCTCATTATGTTACATTTTCTTTTCTTTCTTTGCCATTTGCATTGTATAAATTATATTCACATCAACTAGCTAGTAACAAATTATACGGAAACAGTTTAACAGTTCTTAAGCATTCAATTCGATTTAACCTCAGATAAATCTTTATATATTACGATATTTATATTATTTTAAAAAAGCATTAAGTACTGTTTACCAATAAGACCGTAACAATGAGAAAAATTAATGTATTACTGTCCTGGTAAACCCCTTACGTTATTTGATTTTCAAACAGCTGAGCAGAACTGAACGTACTCAGACATTTCGGTCTTTACTTATTCTGATCATCACTAAACTGGCACACAATATTTTTAGAGCAACGCAGTCTGACTTTCAATAATCCCTACAAAAGAATGGCCCTGACTAACATTAACCTATACCTTTCACAAATCACTTACCTCACAAAAATCTTCGTTACTCGAACTACTGCGGTACAGCGAGCGCCAATACTGCCAGCTAAATAAAAGATTCAAACTACTGAAGGCACTAACTACTGATAGGCATAGTTAGCAAATGAAAGATTTCGATAGAGAACAAACAATGTATTTACCTTAATAGTGTTCAAAAGTCATTATATATATATATGACTTCATAACATCCAGTTTTACAAATTTACTGCCTGTGTCCAGTTCATCCGCTCTCAAAACTCCGCCATCTCTCTCCCCACATCCACCACTGCTGGCGGCTCACCTCCAACTGCACAACGCTACGCGCTGTTCACATCCAACTGCCCAACACTACAATAGCAAATATTCCAACAATGCCAACCAGCCACAGACTGCACACAGCACAGTCAGTGATTTTCATACAGAGCGCTACGTGGTGTTACCAATATAAAAACCTAAACAGCCTACTTACATAGCCCCCGTGCTCCCCAAAAAAAATTTTACAAATTGTTTTGGGCAGTGACCAGTACAAATTTGAAAAAAAATTTATAATTACAATAGCAAAGAAATCAAATGCACACACATATTGATATACTGTTGGTCAAAAGCAAAGTTTTTCTCACAGTCAATAAAGACAGTCCTGATTGTTTATCACAGTAAAACTGCAGTGTTTTTCTCAAAGTCTGAGCAGTAAAATAAAATGCACACAGAAGTAATGGATTTCCATGCAGTCTTGAAGAAGTAGTGTTGTCCTTCCAACAGAAAGACAGTGCTAACTCTTGGCATGCAGACAGGTAATGGGCCACAACAGGGCAAACCCACAGCAAAATGGCTCTGAGCACTATGGGACTTAACTTCTAAGGTCATCAGTCCCCTAGAACTTAGAACTACTTAAATCTAACTAACCTAAGGACATCACACACATCCATGCCCTAGGCAGGATTCGAACCTGCGACCGTAGCGGTCGCGCGGTTCCAGACAAACCCACAGCAGAGTCAGTGATTTTCATACAGAGCGCTACGTGGTGTTACCAATATAAAAACCTACTTACAGAAGTATTTGCTATTAGATTCAGAAGCATCGGACCCACGTTACATTTCATGGCGGCAGGTTACTCTGTACTGTTAATGAAATAAATAAATAATAAATAACTTCCCTTGATGACTAACCTCGTAGTGGATGTGATACGGCGTTGTATACAATGCTTCCTTATTGAAATCGACAGCTTGCCGACATGGTGTTTACTTATGGAAATACAAATGGCAACGGGCGGCTAGGTTGTATCAGGACACCTGTCCCCGCCGACAACAACAACAGCATTGAATGAGTACGAAGTCTTTCGCGACGGAGTCCTTGCATAAAAAGTTCTCGGTTTACTTGCCGCGTCAAATTTGGATAAAATCCCAAGCTTTCGATGACTACCTCCATCATCTTCGTCAGGGGTAAAACTGACTGTCGTGGACCGGTGAGGCTTCCGCTTTTATAAGCAGTGGACGGCTTCTCATTGGCTGGATGACGTCACGGTGAAACCGATGCGTACTGAGGCGGCGGCCTCTATATCCATAGATTTTGTTTGCACTCCTTAAAGGCAGGGGACTCCACAGTACCTGCCAAACTCAAAATTTGGAAAACGATCATCCTGCCAGCCATGCTCTACGGTTCAGAAGCGTGGAGTATGGCAGCAGACACCAACCTCAAACAGTTGCAAATCATCCAAAACAAAGCCTTCCGCATAGTTGCAGACGCTCCATGGTTCTCGAGCAATGAGGAGATCAGAGCAATGTTAGGACAGCCCTCATTCTATCATCTCATAAAACAAAAATCATTAAAATTCTACGAATCATCCAACGCATCACCACACCAACTCATCAACTCTCTGGGAAGGGATGAAAACCCTGGCCAGAGAGCACCAATCTCTACCATCCATCGCCAATTCAGGCGTTAGTCATATAAATTCATGTGCAAACATACACTTACATCATCATCGCCGCTGCCTCCACTAACATCATCTACCCAGGGGAAAACCGACCCCTAGCCAATACCATATAAAACCCAGAATCCGCACCATCAAGGAACACCTCGTAAGACAGAGCATTTTCAAGGACGCTGGTTCTTCAAATACACTATGGGTACTGACCCAGCCATTTCATGTCGGTCCACGACAGTCAGTTTTACCTCTGACGAAGATGACGGAGGTAGTCATCGAAAGCTTGGGATTTTATCCAAAATTGACGCGCCAAGTAAACCGAGAACTTTCTATGCACAGCATTGAATGTTTGCAACAGTGCTTCGCCGTTTGTCTGAGACAGGGTCGTTTCAGGAAGCAGGAAATCATGTACGAAGTACCCGAAATGTTCCGATACCAGACTTGGAGAAAAATGTGATTAACACTGTGGAAGGCGACTGCCGTGTCAGTAGCAGGCAGTACAGGGTAAGCCAGACGACCGTGTGGAACATTCCCCGTGGCAGTTGTTACTACCCTTATCACTTAGAGCGTGCTCGCTTCCCACGCCCGGGTGCCCGGGTTCGATTCCCGGCGGGGTCAGGGATTTTCTCTGCCTCGTGATGACTGGGTGTTGTGTGCTGTCCTTAGGTTAGTTAGGTTTAAGTAGTTCTAAGTTCTGGGGGACTGATGACCATGGATGTTAAGTCCCATAGTGCTCAGAGCCATTTGAACCATTTTTCCCAAAACCTCAATGTAGGCCTGTGCTGTGATAGTGCCACTCAAAAGGGGTGGAAGCCCCTCCATTAAAAACACGACCACACCATAACACCACCGCCTCCGCATTTTACTGTTGGCACTACACACGTTGGCAGATGACGTTCACCTGACATTCGCCATACCCACACCCTGCCATCGGATCAAATGGCTCTGAGCACTATGGGACTCAACTGCTGAGGTCATTAGTCCCCTAGAACTTAGAACTAGTTAAACCTTACTAACCTAAGGACATCACAAACATCCATGCCCGAGGCAGGAGTCGAACCTGCGACCGTAGCGGTCTTGCGGTTCCAGACTGCAGCGCCTTTAACCGCACGGCCACTTCGGCCGGCCGCCATCGGATCGCCACATTGTATACCGTGATTCGTCACACCACACAACGTTTTTCCACTTTTCAATCGTCCAGCGTTTACTCTGCTTTCAACGAGCGAGGCGTCGTTTGGCATTTACCGGCGTGATGTGTGGCTTATGAGTAGCTGCTCAAACATAAAATGCAACTTTTCTCACCTCCCGCCTAACTGTGACAGAACTTGCAGTGGATCCTGATGTAGTTTGAAATTTCTGTGTGATGATGGTCTGGATAGATGTCTGCCTATTACACATTACGATCCTCTTCAACTGTCGGCGGTCTCTGTCAGTCAACATAGGATGTCGGCCTGTACGCTTTTGTGCTGTATGTGTCCTTTCACGTTTCCACATCAGTACCACACCGGAAACAGTGGACCTAGGGATGTTTACAAGAGTGGAAATCTCGCACACAGTCGTATGACACAAGTTACAACCTATCACCTGACGCCGTTAGAAGTCGGTGAGTTCCGCGGAGCGCCCCATTCTGCTCTCTCACGATGTCTGATGACTACTGAGGTCACTGATATGGCAGCAAAATGCACCTCACATGAAAAACGTATGTTTCTGGGGGTGCCCGGATACTTTTGATCACATAGTGTACATCGTCATGGAGAAGGTGAAGTTTGTTCGCATTTTTGTGGCGACGAACACGGTCAAGTCGTTTCTTCAGTGTCCTGAGCGTAGCAGAATACAGTTTCGAGTTGATCGTGAAACGATAAGGGAGGACACGAAACAGAATAACCCCTTCAGAGTCCCATAAGACAGTTTCTATTAGTTCACCGGCTGATGGCGCGGTGATGAACTTTTTCTGCATCCCATGATTTGCCGTTTTGTTTCCGGTTAGAAAGGATGAACGTGGGTCGTTGTTCGACAAAAAATTGCCACGGCTAGCATCGCAATATTACGAACAACTGAAATTGGAAGGAGCGAGTAGAAAATTTGGCGAAAGCTAACCAAAGTCTGTGTTTTATTGGCAGGACACTTAGAACATGTAGCAGATCTACTAAAAAAAAAAATGGTTCAAATGGCTCTGAGCACTATGGGACTCAACTGCTGAGGTCATCAGTCCACTAGAACTTAGAGAACTACTTAAACCTAACTAACCTAAGGACGTCACACACAACCATGCCCGAGGCAGGATTCGAACCTGCGACCGTAGCGGTCGCGCGGTTCCAGGCTGAAGCGCCTACAACCGCTCGGCCACACCGGCCGACGATCTACTAAAGAGTCCGCAGCTCGTGGTCGTGCGGTAGCGTTCTCGCTCCCCGCGCCCGGGTTCCCGGGTTCGATTCCCGGCGGGGTCAGGGATTTTCTCTGCCTCGTGATGACTGGGTGTTGTGTGCTGTCTGTAGGTTAGTTAGGTTTAAGTAGTTCTAAGTTCTGGGGGACTGATGACCATGGATGTTAAGTCCCATAGTGCTCAGAGCCATTCTACTAAAGAGACTGCCTACACTATGCTTCTCTGTCCTCTTTGAGAATACTGCTCCGCAGTTTGGGATCGTTACCAGATACGATTAACGGAGTACATCGAAAGAGTTCAAAGAACGGCAGCACGTTTTGTATTATCGCGAAATACTGGAGAGAGTATCACTGAAATGATGCAGGATTTGGGGTCGACAGCATCGAAACAAAGGTGTTTTCCGTTGCGGTTGGATCTTCTCACCCAATTTCAGTCACCGACTTTATCAATCCTCCGGAAGAGAAAATATTTTGTTGACGTTGACCTACTTACGGAGCAACGACCATCATAATAAAATAAATCTGAGCTCGCAAGGAAAGATAGAGCGTTTTTTTTTCCACACTCTATTCGAGTGTGGAATAACGAAGAATTTTTGTGAAGGGTGTTCCATGAACCCTCTGGCAGGCACTTAAGCGCTGAATAGCGATGTAGATGCGGATGCAGTTCAGTCACAGCCCTGCGGCGAGATTGTCGTCGAGAGCACGTCTGCACCTCATACAGGGTGTTTCAAAAATGACCGGTATATTTGAAACGGCAATAAAAACTAAACGAGCAGCGATAGAAATACACCGTTTGTTGCAATATGCTTGGGACAACAGTACATTCTCAGGCAGACAACCTTTCGAAATTACAGTAATTACAATTTTCAACAACAGATGGCGCTGCGGTCTGGGAAACTCTATAGTACGATACTTTCCACATATCCACCATGCGTAGCAATAATATGGCGTAGTCTCTGAATGAAATTACCCGAAACCTTTGACAACGTGTCTGGCGGAATGGCTTCACATGCAGATGAGATGTACTGCTTCAGCTGTTCAATTGTTTCTGGATTCTGGCGGTACACCTGGTCTTTCAAGTGTCCCCACAGAAAGAAGTCACAGGGGTTCATGTCTGGCGAATAGGGAGGCCAATCCACGCCGCCTCCTGTATGTTTCGGATAGCCCAAAGCAATCACACGATCATCGAAATATTCATTCAGGAAATTAAAGACGTCGGCCGTGCGATGTGGCCGGGCACCATCTCACATAAACCACGAGGTGTTCGCAGTGTCGTCTAAGGCAGTTTGTACCGCCACAAATTCACGAAGAATGTCCAGATAGCGTGATGCAGTAATCGTTTCGGATCTGAAAAATGGGCCAATGATTCCTTTGGAAGAAATGGCGGCCCAGACCAGTACTTTTTGAGGATGCAGGGACGATGGAACTGCAACATGGGGCTTTTCGGTTCCCCATATGCGCCAGTTCTGTTTATTGACGAAGCCGTCCAGGTAAAAATAAGCTTCGTCAGTAAACCAAATGCTGCCCACATGCATATCGCCGTCATCAATCCTGTGCGCTATATCGTTAGCGAATGTCTCTCGTGCAGCAATGGTAGCGGCGCCGAGGGGTTGCCGCGTTTGAATTTTGTACGGATAGAGGTGTAAACTCTGGCGCATGAGACGATACGTGGACGTTGGCGTCATTTGGACCGCAGCTGCAACACGGCGAACGGAAACCCGAGGCCGCTGTCGGATCACCTGCTGCACTAGCTGCGCGTTGCCCTCTGTGGTTGACGTACGCGGTCGCCCTACCTTTCCAGCACGTTCATCCGTCACGTTCCCAGTCCGTTGAAATTTTTCAAACAGATCCTTTATTGTATCGCTTTTCGGTCCTTTGGTTACATTAAACCTCCGTTGAAAACTTCGTCTTGTTGCAACAACACTGTGTTCTAGGCGGTGGAATTCCAACACCAGAAAAATCCTCTGTTCTAAGGAATAAACCATGTTGTCTACAGCACACTTGCACGTTGTGAACAGCACACGCTTACAGCAGAAAGACGACGTACAGAATGGCGCACCCACAGACTGCGTTGTCTTCTATATCTTTCACATCACTTGCAGCGCCATCTGTTGTTGAAAATTGTAACTACTGTAATTTCGAAAGTTTGTCCGCCTGAAAATGTACTGTTGTCCCAAGCATATTGCAACAAACGGTGTAATTCTATCGCTGCTCGTTTAGTTTTTATTGCCGTTTCAAATATACCGGTCATTTTTGAAACACCTCATATCATTCCACGATGGGAGCATCGCTTCCGAGACACTGGTTTATGCAGCACAGATTCCACAGGTGGGCCCCCCGTGCTCATTCAAGATGCAGAGCACGTTCAGCAGACTTTCTGCATGCCACTGCGGTCCACACAAGTCTACTCGGCGTGTCAGTAGTGAGTTTGGCCCTGCGAAGTGCAGTCTTGCTAGTAGCAAAGTCCTCACTGTACCTGCATAAGGGCCACAAGCAGAAAAACAAAATCGTGTACGTAACTGCAATCTCCACTCACAATTACGGAACCACCTGTCAGAAGTCTCATTAACCAGCTTCTGGAGCGCGGACCGATGTGAGACGTGCGGAAGGGAGCCAGTGAGGTTCTGGAAGGTACCCACAGGTGTCTGGAGCCATGCCGGCTCCAGTGCTGTGTTGCGCTAGGTTTCCCGGATCAGGATTCATGGTGCGAACAGCCCCATCGAGGTGCTCCCCGCAGATTCACCATTGGTTTTAAATTCGAGGTGTTTGACGGCCAGGGGAGTACGGTAAACTCATACTGGTGCGTTTCGAACTACACCGGCCGCTGTGACCGAGCGGTTCTATTCGCTTAGGTCCGGAACGGCGCTGCTGCTACGGTCGCAGGTTCGAATCCTGCCTCGGGCATGGATGCGTGTGATGTCCTTAGGTTAGATAGGTTTAATTAGTTCTATGTCTAGGGGACTGATGACGTCAGATGTTAAGTCCCATACTGCTTACAGCCATTTTCGAACTACACATTGTAATGTAACTGACTACTGAAACTACCGATACCACTGGATGGAGAGGTGTGCGGTGCCATCAATCAACTTGAAGGAGCATGGTAATTTACTGTACAGTCAAACAGCAATTCGGGTGCATAGATCCTGAGAAATCAGTACCCAGAACAACCACCTATGGCCGTAATAACGGCCTCGATACGCCTGGGCATTAAGTCAGACAGAGCTCGGATGGCGTGTACAGGTACAGCTGCCCGTGCAGCTTCAACACGATACCACAGTTCATCAAGAGTAGTGACTGGCGTATTGTGACGAGCCAGTTGCTCGGCGTTTTCAATTGGTGAGAGATCTGGAGAATGTGCTGGCCAGGGCAGCAGTCGAACATTTAGTGTATCCACAAAACGCCCGTACAGGACCTGCAACATGCGGTCGTGTATTATCCTGCTGAAATGTAGGGTTTCGCAGGGATCGAATGGAGGGTAGAGCCACGGGTCGTAACACATCTGAAATGTAACGTCCACAGTTCAAAGTGCCGTCAGTGCGAACAAGAGGTGACCGAGACGTGTAACCGATGGCAACCCATACCATCACGCCGGGTGATAGGCCAGTATGGCGATGACGAATACACGCTTACAATGTGCGTTCACCGCGATGTCGCCAAACGCGGATGCGACCATCGTGATGCTGTAAACAGAACCTGGATTCATCCGAAAAAATGACGTTTTGCCATTCGTGCGCCCAGGTTCGTCGTCGAGTACACCATCGCAGGCGCTCCTCTCTGTGATGCAGCGTCAAGGGTAACCGCAGCCGTGATCTCCGAGCTGATAGTCCGTGCTGCTGCAAACGTCGTCGAACTGTTCGTGCAGATGGTTGTTGTCTTGCAACCGTCCCCATCTGTTGACTCAGGGATCGAGACGTGGCTGCACGATCCGTTACAGCCATGCGGATAAGATATGTGTCTGAGGGAATACAATCAATTCATTCTCACTGCTGTTCTTTCTAAGCTGTTGTTGCTGCTAGACCAGGATCCCAAGTATCTGAACTGGTGAACACTCTTCCACCTCATGCCTTTCTATCTCAAGAAACACTTTCTGCACTTGCCTCCTGCGTAATTGCTTGAACTCCGTTTTGTCTTGACTCACCTTTAGCCCAACCTTTTGTGCGTAGTTGTCCATTTTCTGGTACATTTCTTTCATCTCTTGGATTCGTTCACTTACTAGTACTGTACGTCATCTGCATGTGCGAGACAAGTGAAATTACCATCCACCAGTACACCAGCCCATTGCTGTTGCCTGCATACTATTACTACTTTCTCTAATATTAGACTGAACATAACACGTGAGAGAGCATTCCCTTGAGTGAGATTTGTCTCAGTCTTTAACCTCTCTGAGGTGACCCCTCGGATTCGCTGTGCTACCCTTCATCCATCGTCAGGGTGTTACAAAAAAGGTACGGCCAAACTTTCAGGAAACATTCCTCACACACAAATAAAGAAAAGATGTTATGTGCACATGTGTCCGGAAACGCTTAATTTCCATCTTAGAGCTCATTTTCGTTTCGTCCACCTACGCTCAATGGAGCACGTTATCATGATTTCATACGGGATACTCTGCCTGTGCTGCTAGAACATGCGCCTTTACAAGTGCGACACAACATGTGGTTCATGCACGATGGAGCTCCTGCACATTTCAGTCCAAGTGATCGTACGCTTCTCAACAACAGATTCGGTGACCGATGGATTGGTAGAGGCGGACCAATTCCATGGCCTCCACGCTCTCCTGCCCTCAACCCTCTGGACTTTCATTTATGGGGGCATTTGAAAGCTCCTGTCTACGCAACCCCGGTACCAAATGTAGAGACTCTTGGTGCTCGTATTGTGGACGGCTGTGATACACGCCATTCTCCAGGGCTGCATCAGCGCATCAGGGATTCCGTGCGACGGAGGGTGGATGCATGTATCCCCGCTAACGGAGGACATTTTGAACATTTCCTGTAACAAAGTGTTTGAAGTCACGCTGGTACGTTCTGTTGTTGTGTGTTTCCATTCCATGATTAATGTGATTTGAAGAGAAGTAATCAAATGAGCTCTAACATGGAAAGTAAGCGTTTCCGGACACATGTCCACATAACCTATTTTCTTTATTTGTGTGTGAGGAATGTTTCCTGAAAGTTTGGCCGTACCTTTTTGTAACACCCTGTATACCGTTCTCAGTAGCTTCTCAGGGATTCTGAACCCACGCACTTCACTGCATAAACTATTACTGTGGATGCTGTCGTGTGCACGTTGAAAAATCGACGAACAGACTGTAGGTATTTTTATATATCCCCAGAGTTTTTCAAACAATTATCTTAGAGTATTCATTGTCGATCGGTTTTGTCGCAATACATCAACAGCGAAAAAGTAGTAAGCGGGTACCTTTCTTCCTTTCACCGTTTCGTGGGGTGTGTCAGCGAGAGAAAGTTTCGTAAGGCTGTAAGCTGCACGCTGTATTTGTTTCTGTCTGAAATTTAGCCCAACATTACAGAACCAAACATGAACTGAAGTATAACTGACCTGAACGTAACCCGACTTCGTATTAAATGCGCAACCGAAGTAAAGCAATTATCTCTCCCTAATTAAAATTTCCACTTATCTCGCCTATTGAAAATATTGTTGCAGATTTCTCGAAAGCACAACAGCGAACAGGAAGTAGACAGCGGGTGAGGTAGCTTTCTGTTTCTAAATAAATATTCGAAAATGGATTTCGTGTCGTAATCCATAATGATAAGCAATGGGGTGGGGAAGTAACTATCCCAATGAAATGATAGGCCAAGACAACGATTTTAGAACGAAATATATTTATTTATTTATTTACATGTCAAGTTCCGTAGGATCAAATTGAGGAGCAAATCTCCAAGGTGTTCCACGTATTTAAAAGACTGTGAACTTTACACATAACGTTGGTCTGAACAATACTATGCTTATCAAAGTGAAGAATGATGTAAAAAGGGTACAATGTTAACAGAGAATTTCTGTAAAAGTAGTAGTAGTAGTAGCTTTATTGATCCGTAGATCTCTTTTTACAAGGATATAGGACATGCCAAAGTATTCACAAATGAAGATCAGTTTAAAATATCGGGTGGTCAAAAAGTCAGTATAAATTTGAAAATTGAATAAATTACGGAATAATGTAGATAGAGAGGTACAAATTGACACACATGCTTGGAATGACATGGGGTTTTATTAGAACCAAAAAAATACAAAAGTTTAAAAAATGTCCGACAGATGGCGCTTCATCTGATCAGAATAGCAATAATTAGCATAACAAAGTAAGACAAAGCAAAGATGATGTTCTTTACAGGAAATGCTCAATATGTCCACCATCATTCCTCAACAATAGCTGTAGTCGAGGAATAATGTTGTGAATAGCACTGTAAAGCATATCCGGAGTTATGGTGAGGCATTGGCGTCGGGTGTTGTCTTTCAGCATCCCTAGAGATGTCGGTCGATCACGATACACTTGCGACTTCAGGTAACCCCAAAGCCAATAATGGCACGGACTGAGGTCTGGGGACCTGGGAGGCCAAGCATGACGAAAGTGGCGGCTGAGCACACGATCGTCACCAAACGACGCGCGCAAGAGATCTTTCACGCGTCTAGCAATATGGGGTGGAGCGCCATCCTGCATAAACATCGTACGTTCCAGCAGGTGTTTATCAGCCAGGCTGGGGATGATGCGATTCTGTAACATATCGGCGTACCTCTCACCCGTCACGGTAGCAGTTTTGCTGTCCAGCGCCATCTGTCGGGCATTTTGTGAACTTTTTTTTTGGTTCTAATAAAACCCCATGTCATTCCAAGCATGTGTGTCAATTTTTACCTCTCTATCCACATTATTCCGTGGTTTATTAAGTTTTCAAATTTATACTGACTTTTTGATCACCCGGTATATTCATATATTTAGAGACTTCTAGTTAGAGACAATCATTTGATTTACTCCTGATATACAATACTTTTTTTTACAAATAACTTATTAAATGCCACATTGTTCAGCCATATCTCACTACAAGTCACTCATTGTTTCATAACATTTCACTCTACACACACATACACACACACACACACACACACACACACACACACACATACACTGGTGTTCTCTGGGCCATTTTCTGTGCCGCAGCTTCCCAATTTGCTATCCTGAAAAACTGAGTCAGCTTCCCTCCATAATGAATGAGACGTTGAGCTCAGAAAGAGGAAGAGGTGTTTGTATTGTGCCAGGCATAGCTTGGGGGCAAGTATTTCTAGATAGGAAAAGAAGGAAAACAACATAAAGTGAAGGTGTTAAGTGCAATTTTGGATAGTTTATAATCATTATTATTATTATTATTATTTATTTGTGTAAATTTTTTTTCAAACCCTTATTCTGTTTTAGCTAAGTAATCTTTCAATGTATAAAATGTATCGCATAACAGGTACTTTCCAGCTGCCTTTTTAAATAAGTCTATTTTTACAATTTCTTTAACCTCCTTTGGTAATTTATTGTACAGTCAAACAGCTTAATCAATTAATATGCAAATTCGTGATTCAGGGAAATGGAGTGGTGTTTCTCTGATCTCTGAGGTAGTTAACTAACTGACAATAATCATTCCTAGATTCGCAATGCTGCAGTATTACCTCAAAACTTCTTCTCTTCAGAAAATGATAACATTATTCGCAATTTACATTCTCTTCGCTTACTACTGTATGCATCTTATACGTCCTTGCTGTTCTTTACAATCAATCATTCTTCATCTAACAGATACAATCACGAGTCCACACAACACTACTGAATACTTCCATCACCTACTACACTTCAACTAAGGATGTATCAGACTGCGCAGAGGCAAGGACTGTGCCACGACAAGACCAAAGATTACTTTTAACAGTAACGCAACTTGCACTCCCTCTGACGTACACGTCGACGACATACATAGATCAGTATGACATGAGCGCCTTTGCAAGGCTTTGAAACTATGTGTAATGTTTGTCAGACAGATCGGCAACAAACATTGTGTGTCGACAGAGTAATAACAAAACACCGATTTAGTTTGTGCTGTATGCTGTCTTCCAGTAGAAGATGCGTAAACGGTAATTCAGAGTATCGCCAGAACTACGGAATGTAGGGAACCGATATGTGCGAACTTTGAATCTGAAGATCTGTGGTAAGTAAGTTCGTACAGCGTCACATTGTCGTGCTAGAGGTCCCGAATTCGAAATCCACTGATCGTGACTTCTTTTTGAACAGATAACGCGTGAAATTGTTGTATGCATGAACATTTTTCTGCCTTGTAAAATGACGTTTTGGAGTTTATAGCTATGTTCTTTTGGCAGCCTGCTTTCGCTTCGTTAGTTGAAAGTAGCAAACCTATAGAGTACTTCCGTGTAGATGTGTGTGGTATTATCTATGCAAATGTACGCTAAAGTTCTGTTATTTTTAACTAACGAAGCGAAAGCAGACTACCAAAACAACATTGCTACAAAATCCGAAACGTCCTTTTACATGGCAAAAAAATGGAGCACTAAGGAACTTAACATCTGTGGTCATCAGTCCCTAAAACTTAGAACTACTTAAACCTGACTAACCTAAGGACATCACACACATCCATGCCTGAGGCAGGATTCGAACCTGCAAGCGTAGCGGTCGCGCAGTTCCAGACTGAAGCGCCTAGAGCCGTTCGGCTACAGAGGCCGGCTTTACATGGCAGAAAAATGTTCTCCCATATAACAATTTCACGCGTGATCTGTTAAAAAAAAAGTCACGATCAGTGGATTTCGAATTCGGGACCTCTATCAAACGGGTCCGTAACAGGCCCGTCACAGGAGAAGCGGGTGCAGTTGGTGTGTTAGCTGCTGTTGCCATGAACCCACACATGAGTACACGGGACATTGCGAGAGCCGGTGGACTGAGTCAAAGTAGTGTCATGCGCATACTGCATCGTCACCGCTTTCACCCGTTTCATGTGTCGCTACATCAGCAATTACATGGTGATGACTTTAATCATCGAGCGCAATTCTGTCAACGGGCATTAACAGAGAATGGGTTGCAGTTCTACCTGTTTAGCGATGAAGCGGGTTTCACAAACCATGGGGCAGTGAATCTACGGAACATGCATTACTGGTCCGTGGAGAATCCTCGCTGGCTCAGACAGGTAGAGCGACAGCGACCGTGGACTGTAAATGTATGGTGCGGAATCATTGGCGACCACCTCATTGGTCCTCACTTCATTGCAGGGGCCCAAACAGTTGCAACATACTTCGCGTTTCTACAGAATGATCTGCCAACGTTGGTCGAAAATGTCCCACTGGAAACGCGTCGACGTATGTGGTATCAGCATGATGGTGCACCTGCACATTCCCCAATTAACGCTAGGCTGACCCTTGACAGGATGTTCGACAGGCGTTTCATAGGACGTGGAGGACGCATAAATTGGCCAGCCCGTTCTCCTGATCTTACACCTCTGGACTTCTTTCTGTGGGGTACGTTAAAGGAGAATGTGTACCATGATGTGCCTACAACCCCAGAGGATATGAAACAACGTATTGTGGCAGCCTGCTGTGACATTACACCAGATATACTGCGGCGTGTACGACATTCATTACACCAGAGATTGCAATTGTGTGCAGCAAATGATGGCCACAACATTGAACATCTATTGGCCTGACATGTCGGGACACACTCTATTCCACACGTGTGTACGTGTACCTCACCCCTCATGGTAATGTACATGTGCGTCAGTGAAAAAGACCAATAAAAAGGTGTTAGCATGTGGACGTAATGTGCTGTTCCAGTCTCTTCTGTACCTAAGGTCCATCACCGTTCCCTTTGGATCCCTACGTAATTCGGTGCTCTCCGATACACACGATCGAACAGCGGAGGAGTGGTACTCAAGCGTCAACTTTAGGTTACAATATCTCCGGATGTAATTAACATTTTACAATGCAACAAACGGCACTGATTACGTATTTGTTTATATGTTCAGATGTGCTAACAAAACTAACGGGGTTCCATTAAAAAAAAACGTAGGTTTGTGTTAAAAATCACACTTCCGTGCATATTTGTATGGTTTGTATTAAACAATTACACTAGCCCCTCTCCTCACGTTCGGTCTGTGGAATCGGTTCGTCAGTATTTGATGTGGTTTACGAAATATATCCAGCGGTAATGTTAGGTGACTCACCCTGTTTATCTAAAAATTCATCTATTGAGTGGGAGGAGTTGTCATTCAGAAATTCCTTTAATTTGCTTTTAAATGTTCGTTGGCCATCTGTCACACATGCTATTTGGCAAATGATCAAAGATTTTTCTGGCAGCATAATTCACCCCTTTCTGTGCCAAACTGAGATTTAATGCAGAATAGTGAAGATCATCCTTTCTTCTAGTGCTGTAACTATGCATTTCGCTGTTATTTTTGCATTGGGGTGCGTTATTAATGGCAAATTTCGTAAGTGAATATATGTATTGCGAAGGTACTGTGAATATCCCGAGTTCCTCAAATAAATGTCTGCAAGGTGATCTTGGGCAGGCTCCAGCTATTATTCTGATTACGCGCTTTTATGCAATGAATACTTTTCTCTTAATCATGAGATACCCCAAAATATGATGCCATATGAAAGCAGTGAATGAAAGTAGGCATAGTAGGCTAATTTACTGATACGTTTATCACCAAAATTTGCAATAACCCTAATAGCATAAGTAGCTGAACATAACAGATTAAGCAGATCATCGTTGTGTTTCTTCCAATTCAATTTCTCATCAGTGCACACACCCACACTCAAAGCTTGCAGATATTGTTTCCCCATACTCTGTAGTTTTAATTACCGTTTACACATATTCTACTGGAGGAAAGCACTCAGAACGAACTAAATCGGCGTTTTGGTTGATACACTATCGACGCAGAACGTTTGCCACCGATCTGAGTTATAAAATGACTTTAAGATATAATATGAATATTTATAATGTGTTTGGAGAGAGAGAAAGATTTTGATTGAGACTTTACTTCAAGTCGTAACTGTTACCTGAATTTTGGTTGCTGCCACCAGCTGGTGACATATTATAATTTGGAAGAAGTTATTGTTCTTTAAAATTTAAAGTACGACTCTGTTGTTTACTTAGCCCCATTGCGGATAGCTTTGAGCCCAAGTTTTCGTAGCTTTTCATGCCTAAGGGACCACTGTTGTAAGTAAATATGATCAAACAGCAATCTGCTTTCCGTGAGAAAATGAGATTGCTTGTCACACAAACTTCCTTCAAACTACACGTCCTGCTACATCAAAATTGGTCAGTGGAGTTCAGCACCAGGCTATAGTACAAGAACATAAGCCAATTACTGTAATTAAGAAATTATGAGAGGTTGTTACTTATTGAATGAAAACTATAGAGAATGCATTTCTTTTCCTGTATTTTAGTGAACTTTGTACACTTACAATTCTGTCGATTGATAGACGGCGACGACAACGAACTTCACCTCCTTTTCAAAAAATAAGATACACTTCTGGAAATTGAAATAAGAACACCGTGAATTCATTGTCCCAGGAAGGGGAAACTTTATTGACACATTCCTGGGGTCAGATACATCACATGATCACACTGACAGAATCACAGGCACATAGACACAGGCAACAGATCATGCACAATGTCGGCACTAGTACAGTGTATATCCACCTTTCGCAGCAATGCAGGCTGCTATTCTCCCATGGAGACGATCGTAGAGATGCTGGATGTAGTCCTGTGGAACGGCTTGCCATGCCATTTCCACCTGGCGCCTCAGTTGGACCAGCGTTCGTGCTGGACGTGCAGACCGCGTGAGACGACGCTTCATCCAGTCCCAAACACGCTCAATGGGGGACAGATCCGGAGATCTTGCTGGCCAGGGTAGTTGACTTACACCTTCTAGAGCACGTTGGGTGGCACGGGATACATGCGGACGTGCATTGTCGTGTTGGAACAGCAAGTTCCCTTGCCGGTCTAGGAATGGTAGAACGATGGGTTCGATGACGGTTTGGATGTACCGTGCACTATTCAGTGTCCCCTCGACGATCACCAGTGGTGTACGGCCAGTGTAGGAGATCGCTCCCCACACCATGATGCCGGGTGTTGGCCCTGTGTGCCTCGGTCGTATGCAGTCCTGATTGTGGCGCTCACCTGCACGGCGCCAAACACGCATACGACCATCATTGGCACCAAGGCAGAAGCGACTGTCATCGCTGAAGACGACACGTCTCCATTCGTCCATCCATTCACGCCTGTCGCGACACCACTGGAGGCGGGCTGCACGATGTTGGGGCGTGAGCGGAAGACGGCCTAACGGTGTGCGGGACCGTAGGCCAGCTTCATGGAGACGGTTGCGAATGGTCCTCGCCGATACCCCAGGAGCAACAGTGTCCCTAATTTGCTGGGAAGTGGCGGTGCGGTCCCCTACGGCACTGCGTAGGATCCTACGGTCTTGGCGTGCATCCGTGCGTCGCTGCGGTCCTGTCCCAGGTCGACGGGCACGTGCACCTTCCGCCGACCACTGGCGACAACATCGATGTACTGTGGAGACCTCACGCCCCACGTGTTGAGCAATTCGGCGGTACGTCCACCCGGCCTCCCGCATGCCCACTGTACGCCCTCGCTCAAAGTCCGTCAACTGCACATACGGTTCACGTCCACGCTGTCGCGGCATGCTACCAGTGTTAAAGACTGCGATGGAGCTCCGTATGCCACGGCAAACTGGCTGACACTGACGGCGGCGGTGCACAAATGCTGCGCAGCTAGCGCCATTCGACGGCCAACACCGCGGTTCCTGGTGTGTCCGCTGTGCCGTGCGTGTGATCATTGCTTGTACAGCCCTCTCGCAGTGTCCGGAGCAAGTATGGTGGGTCTGACACACCGGTGTCAATGTGTTCTTTTTTCCATTTCCGGGAGTGTATTTCTGTTCTTCACTTCCAGAGAATTTGTACACATAAATGTCTGGCAACTCTTATACATACTCTACTCGGTTTTATCACTAAAATATCAATTTAAAATGTAACAATACGTTCTGAGCGACAGCCTAGCAACACTCCCTCCTTCCACAAGATACAGATTAACAGTCCTCTTTTTTTTTTAATAAATCAGTTTTTTTTAGTCCATACTCAAAGACTCACAACTACTAGCGTTGCAGGGTTGCGCGCTAAATAGTTTCTTTCTGTCCAAATGCGCTTCACTTGAAATTTACATACATTACTGAGCTTCTCAGAATGAAATTAAGCACAAATTAGTTAAGAAAAGGGCAGTGAGGCTCACATAACATTACAGTGTCTGACATCTTGCGGTTTGGGTGTAAGTTCTCTCATTCTTAAGTAATGGATGAGTACATTCCGGCTATCTGCTCGCCTTCAGTTACATTGCTTCGTAGCGTATACATTGTTTCTAAGTGTAATATGTGTTTTATTGCGTTAAATTTTTAATGTAAGATTACGCACCTTAATCCGAAAATCACGGCACCATTTAAAATTTTCGAATTAGCTGAATAATTATATGAAATACGAAAAGTCAAGCTTTTGTTCCCTCTAGATTCCATTAGATAGCAACGTCTAGCCGGGTTAGTGTACCATGAACGGAACTAGCCGTTTAGAGGTATAGGTGATACCTGTGACCGAAAAGCGTCATAAGGAATAATAGACTCGTCGATATCTGTGTGTAAGGATTTGTTTTGTAGGTGTGGTCGTGGCCGAGGTCAAAATGGTTCAAATGGCTCTGAGCACTATAGGACTTAACAGCTGTGGTCATCAGTCCCCTAGGACTTAGAACTACTTAAACCTAACTAACCTAAGGACAGCACACACATCCATGACCGAGGCAGGATTCGAACCTGCGACCGTAGCAGTCGCGCGGTTTCGGACTGAGCGCCTAGAACCGCGAGGGCCGAGGTCATCTTTGACAGCAGTCTCTAGTGCTCCGACAGGTCTGCCACGGCAAGGACCTGGATCTGAGTTATTATTGCCTATGAGATCTTGCTGTGGTGGGAGATAGGATTTGTTCCTGATCTGCTTGTCCAGCTCAGAATATCCTGCTATCAGGAGGTTGGATGAGGTTTTAAGTGTGTGTCAGTTCCCATTTCAGTACCTTACATTTCTGTGCTATAAACACAAATCATCATTAGCGTTTATTGCGTCCAAAGTTATAAAAGTGTGTTAAAATTTGTTTTATTCTTTGTTTCAGGTCAGTATCCAGGGCCAAATAGCGAGTAAAGCTTTCTGCCTGGCATGTGGTGAGTAGGTTCATACTGCTTCATTTGCTATTTTGGATAGTTAAGTTGCGGTATTTGTCGGCAGATGGCTCGGGCGATGATGCAGTGGAAGTGTCACATGAACGTGACAATACGAGGCACATTCTTGGAAATCTTACTCGCAAACCTACCACGGATGCTCTGTATTGTTCTAGTCGGTCGGTTGGGTTGCCTGCGCGCCTGTGGAAATGTACACTACCTCTGGCCAAAGCAGTCTGCACTATAGTGCGCGTCAATTACGACGGCGGCCGAGTTTAGGTTCGTTCTGCGCATCTGACGTCACAAAACACAGTCAGCCAATGAACTCGACCGCAGTGCAGAGCACGGACGAGTGACTTCAGTTTTAGAAACATTCAGTCAAATAAAGTAATTGAACAAAAGCAATGTCTTGATAGCAGACTTCCTTTTATAGAGAGTTTGGACAAAGCATTCTTTATACCAATTGCTTCATATTCCATTAATTAATTAAACCAAACAAGCAAAAAGCCTCCTAATTCAGGCGATAGCAAGGAAGGTGTTTGCATCATTCTCATGAACCGCTTTTTCGCAATAAAGAACAGCGGTAATTGTTTATTTCCTATTGTACTTCGACGAATCGTGAATAATGCATAGTCATACCAACAGTGTTTGTCGGTATTTTACGTGATATTTTAGAGTCCTCCAGGAGTTATGTTCAACAACGAGCTCTGTTAGGATAATGGCTAAGGTGTTTGGCTGCTAAGCGAAAGGTTCTGTGGTCGAACCTTGGTTGGAGCTTAATATTTTCTTTATTTAAAAACAATACCTAAGTGTCGTACTTCAAGAATTTTATTCACTTGAATGTAATTTTTTGAAATTTTTAGTGCTTTCTCTCTTCATTAGAATCATAATAAGTTCTCGGTTTTTCTAATTTTGTCCTCCAATATTTCTTTTCACAGCAACTGAAAACAATGAAAAGGCACACATACAATATTCATGATACCTGTTTTGTTTGAATATCTTCTCTACTGCAGTCCCTGTTTTACTATTCATATTGAGATATATTCTTTTGCGACACATTAAAAGTATTATTTACTGCAGAATTTCGGCTCGTACGTTGCCGAGCTACTTGATTGTCTGACGCAATTCTTTGCTTCGCTGCTTTGGCAACATCATATTCAATGTTTTCGTCGACTGACCAATGTTTTGGCAACTATTTACTGTCCGTTGTAACAAACACAAATTGTTTGCGCACTGTGCCTCACTGACAATATATTTTAGTTTCTATGTTTGATTACGTCCACAATTCAGTTTTGTGTTGTTCGCCAACTTTGTTTTAATCAGAACGTTTTGGAAAAAAAGAGAAATGACTCTGGTATAAACAAAAGTTTCCCAATATGTAAACACTGTTTATGTTGTAAAGGGTGTTCATTTTAATTGGGAACATGCTTTTGTAAGTCCACAGTTTGTTTAATGTATTTTGTCTACTTCCTTTTGATTGACTGAAGTGCTTTAAAATAAAGCCAAATGCGCCCGGTGTAAATAAAACTTTTGTTACAGTCGCGAAAGACGGGATATTTTTCAATATTACATATGACTCCTATCTGGTACTTAAATTAAATGAGATTTTGTTATGCAGTAAATTTTATATGAAATTTAGGTATCTTGTCCACATTACATTCTCAACATTGTGGCAACTAAAATTGACCACACGGAAAGTATACGCTATGGACTTTTACCTCTGCAAACTCTTCAAAATTTAGTGCTATGGTTTACTACATTTAATGCTCCACAATAACTGCGTTGAACATCGAAACAAAATTAAGTCATTTATGGGGGGAAGCTATCAGTCAAGAAGATGTGTAAAAATCAAATTATTGGGCCAAATAGTTTTTGTGAAATCGAATGATAAGTGTGTCAAAGCAGTCGGAACACCGTGTGTCTGCACAGGCGAGCAGTGCAGTGATGACAAACACAGCGCGGAATGCGGGGAGCACGTGTCTGCAGCAGCGAAAGGGTTAATGCGGCCGTGGTGGCTTTACTTGATAAACTGCGCGCTCCCCCCTAAACGTAAGTTTTGCGAACTATACTATACGATGGCGCTGCTTCTCTTGGCGCATGCGTCGTTTGCAACTAACAATGCAGCAGTCTCCCACATCTGGGCAGGCATGCGCGAGCCGCCAAGATAAAAGAATTCAACTATAGTGCATCACTGTCCTGGAAACTGGCGACCCTGCAAGGAAACTACTTCTGTGCTACGAGGGTCACTCAGTAATTAAAGAAACAAATTGGTCTGGATGAAAAAGTGTTAATTTTTACAAAACAAAACTTTTTCTACTTTTCAACATAATCTAACATTTATGCACTTGTTCCAATGGGCTACAAGCTTTTTTATTCCAGCAACAAAGAACACTTTGTCTTGACATTTGAACCAATTTCCCACAAACTTTGTCACGTCCTCATTGCCTTGGAACTTCTTCACATGTAATGCCTCCTTCTGCGCACCAAACAAATGGAAATAACTAGGTGCTAAATCAGGACAGTAAGAGATGTAAGGCAGTACTTCCCAGCCCAGTTTGTCAATGGTTTCACAGGTTACTTGAGCATTATGACGACGTGTGTTGCCCTTCTGGAGAATCACACCTCTCCTCTGAGATCCACGACGTCTCTCTCTCACAGCTGGCTTCACCTTGTTTAAAAGCAAATCCGAGTAGTATTGGCTGTTCATTTTACGCTGATCTTCGAGACAATCACGAAAAACTGGACCTTCAGCATCCCAAAACACCGTCAACCCGTCAACACGGCTTTTACTGCTGATTCTTGGGTTCTAAATTTTTTCTTGACAAGTGGGTTGGTGTGCTTCCACTCCATGCTTTGTCTTTTTGATTCTGGCTCATAATAGCGAACCCAAGTTTCATCACAAGTTAAAATTTCGTTGAGGAAGTGCTCGCTTTCTCTTTCATAACGTTCCTTTAGCTCTGTGCACACTCTCAACCTTGTTTCCTTGTGTAGCCCTGTCAACTCCTTTTTGGGACCCATCTTGCACATGTTTTGCGGTACTTCAGCTTGTCACAGATAATGTTATGAACTGTACCAATACTAACTTGGACCTTACCAACTGTATTTACACAGTCATACTGCGGTCAGCACGAATAATGTCATCAATTCGTCTTTCAAATGAGGGACTTGAAACTGCAACTGGTCACCCAGTCACTGAATCGCGACCATTTTTGGACTGCTGTACCAACTTGTAAAAATTTGAACTATTCATACAACCTTCACCCTCAACTTTAGACATTGTACAGTATATACTAACTGGTTTCTCGCCTTCATCAAGTATAAAACCAATAACAACGTTGTTCAACTGATGTGGATGTTTGAAGCGGACTCGCAACCTTGAAATGTATTTTTGAGGTTGTAGATAAAACAGTGTTGATACGAGGGCTATCCACAAAGTACATTACGTTTTGGAATTAAAAATAAATAAAGTATTGGAATTTTTTTTATTATATACAGATGAAAGCCACACTTAAAGACTACTTTTCTATATAGTTGCCATTTAAATTAAGGCACTTATCGTAGCGATGGACGAGCTCGGAAGTTCCTTCGTCGTAAAATTCGGCCGCGTGCGCCTTCAACCACGTGGTTACCTCTTCTCGAAGCTGTGCGTCGTCATCAAAACGCCGCACGGCCAACCACTTCTTCATTGCTGGGAATAAGTGGAAGCCGCTCGGTGCCAGGTCGGGACTGTACGGCGGATGAGGAAACAACTCCCACTTAAAAGATTCGAGAACTTCACGAGTGGCATTTGCTGTGTGGGCCCGGGCGTTGTCGTGAATCGGCAAGATCTTTGAGCCCAACTTTCCCCTGCGCTTGTTTTGTATTGCTCTTCTGAGGTTGTGCGGAGTTTGGCAATACCTTTGAGAGTTTATTGTAGTGCCTCTTTGCAGGAAGTCCACGAAAATCACACCTTTTCTGTCCCAAAAGACAGTCGCCATCACCTTCCTTGCCGACATTGTCTGCACGCATTTCTTGGGTTTTTGGGGGGAATTTGTGTGCCCCCACTGCATTGACTGCAATTTTGTCTCGCAGTCCACATGCTTAACTCATGTTTCGTCACCAGTAACGATGCGATCGAGTAGTGAGTCGCCATCTTTCTCGTAAGCTGTTTCACGACAACGCCCGGGCCCACACGGCAAATGCCACTCGTGAAGTTCTCGAATCTTTTAAGTGGGAGTTGTTTCCTCATCCGCCGTACAGTCCCGACCTGGCACCGAGCGACTTCCACTTATTCCCAGCAATGAAGGAGTGGTTGGCTGTGCGGCGTTTTGATGACGACGCACAGCTTCGAGAAGAGGTAACCACGTGGTTGAAGGCGCACGCGGCCGAATTTTACGACGAAGGAATTTCCGAGCTCGTCCATCGCTACGATAAGTGCCTTAATTTAAATGGCAACTATGTAGAAAAGTAGTCTTCAAGTGTGGCTTTCATCTGTATGTAATAAAAAAAATTTCCAATACTTTATTTCTTTTTAATTCCAAAACGTAATGTACTTTGTGGATAGCGCTCGTACATCAGCTGATGAGGGCTTGTCCCAGTGATGCCAACTTAAAGCCATAAAAGTACCAAACTTTCCCTACTAACAGCTTTTTCCCCACACCAATGTGTCTCTTTTAATTATTGAATGACCCTCGTATTCCGATGATCATCTTCAAACACGTCTTAGGCTGTTGTTTGTTATCCCTACACGTAAAGCCCTCCACAAATATCCCCATCTTGTGTCATCACTCAACCTCTCATCTTCCTTTTACATATACAGTATATCTACATATTCCGCACGCCACTGTATGACGCATGGCGGAGGGTAGCATGTACCCTTACTAGTCATTTTCTTTCCTGCTTCACTCGCAAATAGATCTAGGTAGAAACTCTGTCTATATGCCTCTGTACGATCCCTAATCTCTGTAATCCACACGCGAAATTTACGTTGGTGGATCTAGGATGATACTGCCAGTCGGTCTCAGACGTGGAGTCTCTAAATTTTCTCAGCAGTGCTCCTCGAAAAAAACATAGCCTTCCATCAAGGGTTTCGCGTTTGAGTTCAAAAATGGTTCATATGGCTCTGAGCACTATGGGACTTAACATCTGAGCTCATCAGTCCCCTACAACGTAGAACTACTTAAACCTAACTAAACTAAGGACATCACATACATCCATGCCCGAGGCAGGAATCGAACCTTCGACTACAGCGGCCGCGCGGTTCCAGACTGAAGCGCCTAGAACCGCTCGGCCACACCGGGCGGCGCATTTGAGTTTGGGAAGCATCCCCATAACACCTGTTTGTTAATCGAACCTACCAGTAACATACGTAGCAGCCCAGCTCTGAGCTATTTCGATGTCTCCCTTTAATCCGATGTGGTGCAGGTCCCAAATACTCAAGCAGGAGAAGAATGGATCACACTTCCTGCATGTGGTCACCTTTACCAGTGGACCACAATTTCCTAGAATTCACCCAGCATACCAAAGTCGACCGTTCGGTTTGCCTGTTACCGTCCTTATGTTTTCATTGCATTTCATTTCGCATGGCAACATTACGCCTAGATATTTAATCTACGTGACTACGCCAAGGAGCACACTACTAATACTTTACTCGAACATTACGGGTTTGTTTTCCCTATCCAGCTTCAATAACTGACATTTTTCTACATTTAGAGCTAGCCGCCATTCATCGTACCAACTAGAAATTTTGTCTAAGTAATCTTGTATCCGCCTACAATCACTCAACGACGACGCCTTATTGTAGACCACAGTATCATCAACAAACATGTCCGCCCCCGGTAGCTGAGTGGTCAGCGCGACAGAATGTCAATCCTAAGGGCCCGGGTTCGATTCCCGGCTGGGTCGGAGATTTTCTCCGCTCAGGGACTGGGCGTTGTGTTGTCCTTACCGTCATCATCTCATCTCCATCGACGCGCAAGTCGCCGAAGTGGCGTCAAATCGACAGACTTGCACCAGGCGAACGGTCTACCCGACGGGAGGCCCTAGCCACACGGCATTTACATTTATTAGCAAACAACCGCAGACCACTGCACACCCTCTCTGACAGATCATTTCTGTATGTAGCGAACAATAGCGATCATATCACGCTTCCTTGGGGCACTCCTATTGAAATCCTTGCCTCCGATGAACACTCGCTGTCGAGGACAACATACTGTGTTCTGTTACTTGAAAAGTCTTCGAGCCACACACGTATCTGGGAACATAGTCCGCTTACACGTACCCTCGTCAAGCTTTGTTACGTGTCATAAACTGTTGGCCGTTTCGAAAAGATTTACACTCCTGGAAATTGAAATAAGAACACCGTGAATTCATTGTCTCAGGAAGGGGAAACTTTATTGACACATTCCTGGGGTCAGATACATCACATGATCACACTGACAGAACCACAGGCACATAGACACATGCAACAGAGCATGCACAATGTCGGCACTAGTACAGTGTATATCCACCTTTCGCAGCAATGCAGGCTGCTATTCTCCCATGGAGACGATCGTAGAGATGCTGGATGTAGTCCTGTGGAACGGCTTGCCATGCCATTTCCACCTGGCGCCTCAGTTGGACCAGCGTTCGTGCTGGACGTGCAGACCGCGTGAGACGACGCTTCATCCAGTCCCAAACATGCTCAATGGGGGACAGATCCGGAGATCTTGCTGGCCAGGGTAGTTGACTTACACCTTCTAGAGCACGTTGGGTGGCACGGGATACATGCGGACGTACATTGTCCTGTTGGAACAGCAAGTTCCCTTGCCGGTCTAGGAATAGTAGAACGATGGGTTCGATGACGGTTTGGATGTACCGTGCACTATTCAGTGTCCCCTCGACGATCACCAGTGGTGTACGGCCAGTGTAGGAGATCGCTCCCCACACCATGATGCCGGGTGTTGGCCCTGTGTGCCTCGGTCGTATGCAGTCCTGATTGTGGCGCTCACCTGCACGGCGCCAAACACGCATACGACCATCATAGGCACCAAGGCAGAAGCGACTCTCATCGCTGAAGACGACACGTCTCCATTCGTCCCTCCATTCACGCCTTCGCGCCGTCACGCTTTCGCGGACAAAGCAAAGGCCCCAAGTTCGAGTCTCCGTCCGGCACACAGTGCATTCTGGTATCACGGTAAATGTTTCAGCGAATTTCAATTGCAGTGAATTTAGATTATCGAAGTGTGGTAACATGCGCACACTTAATCTTAACGTCAAATAATACAGGCTCTATCAGAACAAGATGTATACATGAAAACACTACTCCATCGATAAGTAGAACACAGGTCATAATATAGTTCAGAGATAAAATGACAGTACTGAACGAAGCAGACATATGTTCATCAAAGAACATCAGGCTATCATTTAGTATCATTTTATCATTCTTCGACCCTCAGATGAAGTGAATAAATATTCACGTTGTGGCATCTCTGTATCAAATTTTAATTTATTCTCGTACGCCAATATTTACGAATAAAACGTTTTTTATTATATTTATGATTCAACCTTTGTTACTTAACACTTCTATTTGTTAATAAATATCTATTTTTTATGCGCAAAAGGTTGCTACTGGTAAGATTCGAATCAACGGCATGACGAATACAAGCCGGCCGTTGTGGCCGAACGGTTCTAGGCGCTACAGTCTGGAACCGCGTGACCGCTACGGTCGCAGGTTCGAATCCTGCCTCGCGCATAGATGTGCGTCATGTCCTTAGGTTAGTTAGCTTTAAGTAGGTCTACGTTCTAGGGGACTGATGACCACAGCAGTTGAGTCCCGTAGTGCTCAGAGCCATTTGACGAATACAATCCTATCCCGCTACTGAAACAGCCGGGATGGTCCCTTTGACAGGGCACGGTCGACTTCCTTCACCATCCTTCCCTAATCACATGGCACCAATGACCTCGCGGTTTGATCCTCCCCCTCCCCCCCCCCCCCCCCCCCCGAATCAACCAGACAACCAGCTGTCTCAGCTAGCGACGAATATGTAAATTATCTAGAAATGTGCTGTCTAGAAATACACTCCTGGAAATGGAAAAAAGAACACATTGACACCGGTGTGTCAGACCCACCATACTTGCTCCGGACACTGCGAGAGGGCTGTACAAGCAATGATCACACGCACGGCACAGCGGACACACCAGGAACCGCGGTGTTGGCTGTCGAATGGCGCTAGCTGCGCAGCATTTGCGCACCGCCGCCGTCAGTGTCAGCCAGTTTGCCGTGGCATACGGAGCTCCATCGCAGTCTTTAACACTGGTAGCATGCCGCGACAGCGTGGACGTGAACCGTATGTGCAGTTGACGGACTTTCAGCGAGGGCGTATATTGGGCATGCGGGAGGCCGGGTGGACGTACCGCCGAATTGCTCAACACGTGGGGCGTGAGGTCTCCACAGTACATCGATGTTGTCGCCAGTGGTCGGCGGAAGGTGCACGTGCCCGTCGACCTGGGACCGGACCGCAGCGACGCACCGATGCACGCCAAGACCGTAGGATCCTACGCAGTGCCGTAGGGGACCGCACCGCCACTTCCCAGCAAATTAGGGACACTGTTGCTCCTGGGGTATCGGCGAGGACCATTCGCAACCGTCTCCATGAAGCTGGGCTACGGTCCCGCACACCGTTAGGCCGTCTTCCGCTCACGCCCCAACATCGTGCAGCCCGCCTCCAGTGGTGTCGCGACAGGCGTGAATGGAGGGACGAATGGAGACGTGTCGTCTTCAGCGATGAGAGTCGCTTCTGCCTTGGTGCCAATGATGGTCGTATGCGTGTTTGGCGCCGTGCAGGTGAGCGCCACAATCAGGACTGCATACGACCGAGGCACACAGGGCCAACACCCGGCATCATGGTGTGGGGAGCGATCTCCTACACTGGCCGTACACCACTGGTGATCGTCGAGGGGACACTGAATAGTGCACGGTACATCCAAACCGTCATCGAACCCATCGTTCTACCATTCCTAGACCGGCAAGGGAACTTGCTGTTCCAACAGGACAATGCACGTCCGCATGTATCCCGTGCCACCCAACGTGCTCTAGAAGGTGTAAGTCAACTACCCTGGCCAGCAAGATCTCCGGATCTGTCCCCCATTGAGCATGTTTGGGACTGGATGAAGCGTCGTCTCACGCGGTCTGCACGTCCAGCACGAACGCTGGTCCAACTGAGGCGCCAGGTGGAAATGGCATGGCAAGCCGTTCCACAGGACTACATCCAGCATCTCTACGATCGTCTCCATGGGAGAATAGCAGCCTGCATTGCTGCGAAAGGTGGATATACACTGTACTAGTGCCGACATTGTGCATGCTCTGTTGCCTGTGTCTATGTGCCTGTGGTTCTGTCAGTGTGATCATGTGATGTATCTGACCCCAGGAATGTGTCAATAAAGTTTCCCCTTCCTGGGACAATGAATTCACGGTGTTCTTATTTCAATTTCCAGGAGTGTATTATTAATCACTGGTCGGAAGTTTTCTAACTTTCGACGTTATTATTTTTTCCGAGCGCTTTTGATTGAAAAGCTTGGTACTGCGCTGCGATATTGATATCCAGCCTCACATTCAAATGCTGTCCATAACCGATGTGATCAAAAGTATCCGGACACCCCCAAAAACATACGTCTTCCGTATTAGGTGCATTCTGCTGCCACCTACTGCCAGGTACTGCGTATCAGCGACCTCAGTAGCCATTAGACACCCCGAGAGAGCGGAACTTACAGAATTCCAATGTGGTCAGGTGATTGGGTGTCACTTGTGTCATACGTCTGTAAGCGCGATTTCCACACTCCTAAACATACCTGGATCCACTTGTAACCTCCCCCTCACTTATCGACCTTAATGACAGTGAAAAATGAAACCGCGTGTACCTAATGGGAATTTTGGAAAAGCAATCGTCACCGAAGTTAACCTGTCGGTAAAGAGGGAGGAAAGGGTTACATCTAAATGAAAGGAAAAATGCAAGTGAAACTGGTGGAAATTAATTTTGAAATAGGGATAAAGTTAATAAAGAAAGTAAATGTGCGGCCGTTACGTTAACAATCAACTAGCGGTAATTAGATATTTGAGATTTGGGGGAAATTACGGTCGCCAGTCCTATGGACAATTACTATAATAACTGAAAAAGAACGGTTATTACACATATAATTAACACTAGAAGCGTGGCAACTGAAGGTTGACACGTGTAGCGTGAAAACTGAAAGTTTGTCAGAAGTAATAAATTTCGCTACACTCTGACTTAATTTAGCAAAAGAATTAATAAAACTGGAAAATCGAAAGTTAATTTAGTGACTGAACTTAATAGTGAGCTTTCTTTCTGAAGCACATCTACATTCAGTAAAATAAGGTTAGTCTTGGACTACCTCAACAATCATTTCAAAAGCTACTTGAATCTACGCAATTTAGAAATAAGAGAATTAACTTTGAACTTGAATTAAATGATTCTGAACAATTAACAATAGTAAAATTTAGTACGTACCAAGCTGAGCTGCAGTCACAGGTAAGCTAAAATATGCTAACAAAACTCGCACTCTTAATTTGTGCTTGTGTAATCTAAATATTGTAGCCAGCTATGAATACTTAAACTGAACTCTGAAATTAAAGCAGTGAAATGGAATGATTGTACTTTAATGCTGGCATCTGAATTTCAACGACACTCGGGTTGATTTCGGAAAAGGAAGGGACCCTGCTTGGTAATGCAATTGGGACAATGAGCAACAAAGGTTCATGCTAAGTTGCTGTAATTTTGCGAGGCAAATGGAACAATTTGAAAAGCTGAGGTCTGCCATACAGTTCTGAAACTTTACGTGCTTTTAGTCTTCCTTGTTGGTTGATTGAAGGTTTGAAGCCGTCGATCGAGGAGGTGGCGACAGTCACTTATTGTCGGCCGTCGCTGTTGCAGAAGCTGGATGCTGGCGCGCCTTCTTCTCGACACGGTCACCAGGCGAAACGGGCTCTTGATGTGCGCCAGCTAATGCTTCCCGTCCGCGACACCGTGTCAGAAACTATCATCGCGAGTCGAGCGCAATTACATGCTGCCAAACCCCGAAAGCGCGGCAACTCGCGGGAGCGTCACACAACACACCTGCTCCACTCGCTACTCCAGCCAGACTCCGACAGCTCTGCCCGCGCTCCACGCGGCAGAGTTAACACTACCAAAGATCCTACACACTTTGAGTCTTCACACGACCTATCGATGTAATCGTTCGATAGCAGTTTTCCCTAGGCAAGACCCAGCGTAAAAATACAAATAATATTTACGAAACAAACCAATTATACATCGACATAAATGCTTAAATATATATATATACAAATAGTAAACCAATTACAATATGTAAAGACACAGAAATGTCATATATTCAGGTAACAAAATTAAGGAAAACAAATTATAGTACAATAGATGGAAATAGGAGGATATGCATTTCCGGCGTTACACACTGTTTCCGATGTGATAGTGAAGTGGAAACGCCAAGGGACACGTACAGCACAAAAGCGTACAGGCCGACCTCGTCTGTTGACTGACTGAGACCGCCGACAGTTGAAGAGGGTCGTAATGTGTGATAGGCAGACATCCAGACATCCATCGAAACCATCACACAGGAATTCCAAACTGCATCAGGATCCACTGCAAGTACTATGACAGACAGGCGGGAGATGAGAAAAATTCGACTTCATGGTCGAGTAGCTGCTAATAAGCTACACATCACGCCGGTAAATGCCAAACGACGCCCCTCCTGGTGTAAGACGCGTAAACATTGGTTGATTGAACAGTGGAAAAACGTTGTGTGGAGTGACGAATCGCGGTACACAATGTGGCGATCTGATGGCAGGGTGTGGGTATGGCGAATGCCTGGTCAACGTCGTCTGCCAGTGTGTGTAGTGCCAACAGTAAACTTCCGAGGCGGTGGTGTTACGGTGTGGTCGTGTGTTTCATGAAGGGGGCTTGCAGCCCTTGTTGTTTTGCGTGGCACTATCACAGCACAGACCTACATTGATGTTTTCAGCACCTTCTTGCTTCCCACTGTTGAAGGGCAATTCGGGGATGTCGATTGCTTCTTTCAACACGATCGAGTACCTGTTCGCAATGCACGGCCTGTGGCGGAGTGGTTACACGACAGTAACATCCCTGCAATGGACTGGCCTGCACAGAGTCCTGACCTGAATCCTATAGAACACATTTGGGATGTTTTGGAACGCCGACTTCGTGCCAGGCCTCACCGACCGACATCGATACCTCTCCTCAGCGCAGCACTCCGTGAAGAATGGGCTGCCATTCCCCAAGAAACCTTCCAGCACCTGACTGAACGTATGCCTGCGAGAGTGGAAACTGTCATCAAGGCTAAGGGTGGGCCCACACCGTATCGAATTCCAGGATTACCGATGGAGGGCGCCAACTTGTAAGTCATTTTCAGCCAGATGTCCCGATACATTTGATCACATAGTATGTAAACAAGTTCGAAGAGTGCCAGTCTAGAAGGTCTGGTCGTGAGACCAGAAGTTGAGCCCAAAGTAGGCAAAAATGGACGGTTTTAGAGTTGGAAGAGACGTACATACATTGGTAGAAAGTAGGTCACAATCGGAAAGGTAAAAAATTAAATTCAAATGGTAGTACTTCACCAGATATAAATTCCGTATATGTGCCTGATAATTGCAGCATAATGCAGAGGCCTAAATAACTGGTAATGCGTGTTTCCAGTGGCAGCATGGCGGAACAGGCGTGTTGAGGGCCGCAGAAACGAGTTACGTAATGGCGGATGTGATTATCGACACGGCCCGGTGCGTGCAATGCGTTAGCCGCTGGCCGAATACAAATTACGATCTGCAACCCCGTAAAGTCAGCAGAGCGGCGTTTCAACAAACACTCCAGGCGATTTCCATAAATGCGCTTCCAGTGCTTCCGCACAAACTAGGATCACCGCACAAAATACACTCTGAGACAGAAAAAAAACGGGGCACCGCGAAGGAATCACCTGAATGGGGCGGAAATCGGTACAAGCTTTGTACACATACAGAAAAATAAGTAATTTTTTATTTTATTTTATTTTGTTTTATTTATTTATTTATTTTGTCATCAGTCTACTGACTGGTTTGATACGGCCCGCCACGAATTCCTTTCCTGTGCTAACCTCTTCATCTCAGAGTAGCACTTGCAACCTACGTCCTCAATTATTTGCTTGACGTATTCCAATATCTGTCTTCCTCTACAGTTTTTGCCCTCTACAGCTCCCTCTAGTACCATGCAAGTCATTCCCTCATGTCTTAGCAGATGTCCTATCATCCTGTCCCTTCTCCTTATCAGTGTTTTCCACATATTCCTTTCCTCTCTGATTCTGCGTAGAACCTCCTCATTCCTTACCTTATCAGTCCACCTAATTTTCAACATTCGTCTATAGCACCACATCTCAAATGCTTCGATTCTCCTCTGTTCCGGTTCTCCCACAGTCCATGTTTCACTACCATACAATGCTGTACTCCAAACGTACATCCTCAGAAATTTCTTCCTCAAATTAAGGCCGGTATTTGATATTAGTAGACTTCTCTTGGCCAGAAATACCTTTTTGGCCATAGCGAGTCTGCTTTTGATGTCCTCCTTGCTCCGTCCGTCATTGGTTATTTTACTGCCTAGGTAGCAGAATTCCTTAACTTCACTGACTTCGTGACCATCAATCCTGATGTTAAGTTTCTCGCTGTTCTCATTTCTACTACTTCTCATTACCTTCGTCTTTCTCCGATTTACTCTCAAACCATACTGTGTACTCATTAGACTGTTCATTCCATTCAGCAGATCATTTAATTCTTCTTCACTTTCACTCAGGATAGCAATGTCATCAGCGAATCGTATCATTGATATCCTTTCACCTTGTATTGTAATTCCACTCCTGAACCTTTCTTTTATTTCCATCATTGCTTCCTCGATGTACAGATTGAAGAGTAGGGGCGAAAGGCTACAGCCTTGTCTTACACCCTTCTTAATACGAGCACTTCGTTCTTGATCGTCCACTCTTATTATTCCCTCTTGGTTGTTGTACATATTGTATATGACCCGTCTCTCCCTATAGCTTATGCCTACTTTTTTCAGAATCTCGAACAGCTTGCACCATTTTATATTGTCGAACACTTTTTCCAGGTCGACAAATCCTATGAAAGTGTCTTGATTTTTGTTTAGCCTTGCTTCCATTATTAGCCGTAACGTCAGAATTGCCTCTCTCGTCCCTTTACTTTTCCTAAAGCCAAACTGATCGTCACCTAGCGCATTCTCAGTTTTCTTTTCCACTCTTCTGTATATTATTCTTGTAAGCAGCTTCGATGCATGAGCTGTTAAGCTGATTGTGCGATAATTCTCGCACTTGTCAGCTCTTGCCGTCTTCGGAATTGTGTGGATGATGCTTTTCCGAAAGTCAGATGGTATGTCGCCAGACTCATATATTCTACACACCAACGTGAACAGTCGTTTTGTTGCCACTTCCCCCAATGATTCTAGAAATTCTGATGGAATGTTATCTATCCCTTCTGCCTTATTTGACCGTAAGTCCTCCAAAGCTGTTTTAAATTCCGATTCTAATACTGGATCCCCTATCTCTTCTAAATCGACTCCTGTTTCTTCTACAAGTGATTACGATTTCAGAACTACTGCGTGATTTATACAAGGGGCAGACCGTCACAAACTGAGCAACTCAGTTACGCATTGCTCCACCTCTGGTCCTTACGCAAGCAGTTATTCGGCTCAGCATTAACTGATATACGAGGTGCGACAATAAAGTAATGAGACTGATGTGGAAAAAAAAATGTAGCTTACCGTTTTAGTCAAGTTTAGTGTTGTCTCCTTCAAAGTAGTCCCCTTCTGATTGCACACAGCGCTTCTGCCATTGATGGTAACATTTCTGGAACTCATCTTCTGTAATATCCTCCCTCGTCACAGCTTTTTGGACATCTTGTGTCGTCCGGCAATGGTATCCCTTGACGGCCGTTTTGACTCTCGGAAATAGAAAAAAGTCGCACGAAGCGATATCTGGTGAATACGGTGGCTGTGGTAGTACTGAAATTTGTTTTCAGGTTAAAAAAAATGGTTCAAATGGCTCTGAGCACTATGGGACTTAACAGCTGTGGTCATCAGTCCCCTAGAACTTAGAACTACTTAAACCTAACTAACCTAAGGACATCATACACATCCATGCCCGAGGCAGGATTCGAACCTGCGACCGCAGCAGTCGCGCGGTTCCGGACTGCGCGCCTATAACCGCGAGACCACCGCGACCGGCTTCAGGTTAAAAATTGCTGTACAGAGAGAGCAGTATGGGATGGCGCATTATCGTGATGCAGAGTTCAATTATCAGCAATGTAGGCACGGACAAAAAGAACTCTTTTACAAAGTCTTTCTAAAAAATCTTTGCAGTAATACTGGTTAACTGTTTGTTCAGGAGGCACCCACTCTTTATCAACAATTCCCTTGGAATCAAAGAAGCACACAAGCATGCATTTCACGTTTCACTTTGACATGGGAGCTTTTTTTGGTCTGGGTGACCCCTTTCAGCACCATTGCTAACTTTGGCGTTTTGTCTCTGGATCGTACAGAAAAAACCAGCTGTCATCACCAGTGATAACACGGCTCAACAATTCTGGATTGGTTTCCGTTTGCTCTAACAGATCGGCTGCCACATTTTCACGTGTTTCTCGCTGTTGTGGTGTGAGTTTTTTGGGGTCCATTTTTGCTCAAATCTTTCCCATCCCAAGATCTTCAGTTATTATTAGACGAACCGTTTCTCGATTGATGTTCAATTCTTCTGCAATCATTTTCACGGGTAATCTTCGATCAGACCCTACGACTTCACGCACCATGGCCAAGTTGGCATCCGTCCGTGAGGTTGACGGTCGACCACTGCGGTCTTCATCTTCAACATTCGTTGTGCCTCCTCTCCAAAACCCTTCTGAAGCTTACAGGCAAGTTGTCGTCGCGTTTTCACCCAATTTAACGCAAAAAGAAATGGCAAGCCGTTGCGCAATATTATGCGGTTCCATTTGCGTGGCGAGAGACACAAACACGTGTTAACGTATTACAGCACAACTCTGGACTGAGTAGTTGCATCGATGTGCCGCTTGGACTACAAGCAGCTTATAGACCGAGGTCAAAGATATTGTGCCTACGCAAGCCTGCAGCGTTGCCACATCTTGCAAAGAAAATCTGTCTCATTACTTTATTGTCGCACGTCGTAGTTCTCCCGAGGATCTGGTGTCAAAATCTCTCCAACTGGTGCATTTGTTCGTCAAGGTACCGAGATCGTTGGAGGGCTCTGCCCACAATGCTTCTAATGTTCTCAGTTCGGGAGAGATACGTCTGCCTTGCTGGCCAGGGTAGGCTTTGGCAAGCATGAAGGCAAACAGTAGAAACTCTCACCGTGTGCGAGCAGGTGTTATCTTGCTGAAATGCAAGCCTGGGATGGCTTGGCATGAAGGGCAATAAAAAAGGACGTCGAATTTCGTCGGTGTACCGCCTTGCTGCAGATGAAACCAAAGGCGTCCTGCTATGCAAAGAAATGGCACTCCAGAACATGACTCCTTGTTATCAGGCTGCATGGAGGGCCATGGTCAGGCTGGCATCTCACTGTTGTCTGAGGCGTCTCCAGTGATCGGGGTTCAGTTCGAAGCGGGACTCACCACTGAGGACCTGTGTCCTCCAGTCAGTGAGATTCCAGGCCGAAGATGTATCTGGAGTAATAGTGGACAATGAGGGGTACCAACCTGACGGTCGCCCAAAATACTGAGTGACAGCCAGGAGTGATGGTCTCAGATGCCATTTCATTTCGCACCTGGATGACTCTTCTTGTCATGCGTGGCATCCTTACAGCACAGCGGTATGTTGACGATTTCTACGCCCCGTTTTGTTGCCCTTCAAGGCACCCCATCCTGAGCTTACATCTCAGGAAAATGATAACCCTTCCGCAAATGGCAAAAGTTTCTACTGCTTGTCTTCGCGCTTACCGAACCCACTTTGGCCAGCAAGGTCGCCGGATTTCTCCCCACTTGGCAACGTTGGGGCATTGTAGACAGGGCCCTGGAACCGTCTCGGGATTTCGTCGACGTATCACACGAATTGATCAGAATCAGGCACTACGTCCCACAGGTCAACGTCCAACAACTCTGTCAGTCGATGCAAAGGTGCTCACATAAAGGCCAGAGGTGGACCGAAGTGTTACTGAGGTGCTCTATTTGTGAAGCTCTATCTCTCGAATAAATCATCCAGGTTTTCTACACTCCTGGAAATGGAAAAAAGAACACATTGACACCGGTGTGTCAGACCCACCATACTTGCTCCGGACACTGCGAGAGGGCTGTACAAGCAATGATCACACGCACGGCACAGCGGACACACCAGGAACCGCGGTGTTGGCCGTCGAATGGCGCTAGCTGCGCAGCATTTGTGCACCGCCGCCGTCAGTGTCAGCCAGTTTGCCGTGGCATACGGAGCTCCATCGCAGTCTTTAACACTGGTAGCATGCCGCGACAGCGTGGACGTGAACCGTATGTGCAGTTGACGGACTTTGAGCGAGGGCGTACAGTGGGCATGCGGGAGGCCGGGTGGACGTACCGCCGAATTGCTCAACACGTGGGGCGTGAGGTCTCCACAGTACATCGATGTTGTCGCCAGTGGTCGGCGGAAGGTGCACGTGCCCGTCGACCTGGGACCGGACCGCAGCGACTCACGGATGCACGCCAAGACCGTAGGATCCTACGCAGTGCCGTAGGGGACCGCACCGCCACTTCCCAGCAAATTAGGGACACTGTTGCTCCTGGGGTATCGGCGAGGACCATTCGCAACCGTCTCCATGAAGCTGGGCTACGGTCCCGCACACCGTTAGGCCGTCTTCCGCTCACGCCCCAACATCGTGCAGCCCGCCTCCAGTGGTGTCGCGACAGGCGTGAATGGAGGGACGAATGGAGACGTGTCGTCTTCAGCGATGAGAGTCGCTTCTGCCTTGGTGCCAATGATGGTCGTATGCGTGTTTGGCGCCGTGCAGGTGAGCGCCACAATCAGGACTGCATACGACCGAGGCACACAGGGCCAACACCCGGCATCATGGTGTGGGGAGCGATCTCCTACACTGGCCGTACACCACTGGTGATCGTCGAGGGGACACTGAATAGTGCACGGTACATCCAAACCGTCATCGAACCCATCGTTCTACCATTCCTAGACCGGCAAGGGAACTTGCTGTTCCAACAGGACAATGCACGTCCGCATGTATCCCGTGCCACCCAACGTGCTCTAGAAGGTGTAAGTCCACTACCCTGGCCAGCAAGATCTCCGGATCTGTCCCCCATTGAGCATGTTTGGGACTGGATGAAGCGTCGTCTCACGCGGTCTGCACGTCCAGCACGAACGCTGGTCCGACTGAGGCGCCAGGTGGAAATGGCATGGCAAGCCGTTCCACAGGACTACATGCAGCATCTCTACGATCGTCTCCATGGGAGAATAGCAGCCTGCATTGCTGCGAAAGGTGGATATACACTGTACTAGTGCCGACATTGTGCATGCTCTGTTGCCTGTGTCTCTGTGCCTGTGGTTCTGTCAGTGTGATCATGTGATGTATCTGACCCCAGGAATGTGTCAATAAAGTTTCCCCTTCCTGGGACAATGAATTCACGGTGTTCTTATTTCAATTTCCAGGAGTGTATATTTGTAATCATTTGTTTGTCTGTAGAGATATGTCGTACCTACCGATTTCCGTTCCATTTGGACAGCTTCACCGTGGTGGCTCATATTTTTTGTCTCCGAGTGTACTGGACACGCCGTTCAAGTCGCACACTGGGTTCTTGGAGTGGTGTTGAAACTGCAGAACTGATACGGGGCGATAACGTGATAGTCCACCCGTGACGTAAGTCATGGCCGTGAAGCGGTCTGTGTTTGAGTGTCGGTTGTACAGAATCAGCTGAGTGAGATACGTGCAGAAACGAGCTGTCATGTGTGGGCCACACCGTGACTGAAGTTTCCCGATATTTCGACGAATCGGTGCAGACTGTCCGTCGTGTCTACAAAGAATGGTGCGCCAGTTGGAGCCATCCAACATCTTAAAACAACAGTAGCAGTAAAAATACCACGACCGACGACTACCGGAGTCGAATGTTGTCCCTTGTCAACAACGATTGGCTTCAAACCAGAAATTAGCATACTCGAAGTTGTATGGAACCTCTTGTTGAGCTCCTGCGTAGCGTTCTCGTGCCTTTTTATTTTATTTTCAGATTTGCTATTTCATATACGTGAACGTCTGAAATACCTAAGTCCAAACAAGGCACCGGGAGTAGACAACATTCCATTAGAACTACTCACTCTACCATCTGGTGAGCAAGATGTATGACACAGGCGAAATACCTTCAGACTTCAAGAAGAATATGATAATTCCAATCCCTAAGAAAGCAGGTGTTCAAATATGTCAGAACTACCCAACTAACGGTTTAGTAAGCCACGGCTGCAAAATACTAAAGCGAATTCTTTACAGATGAATGGAAAAACTGGTAGAAGCCGACCTCGGGGAAGATCAGTTTCGATTCCGTAGAAATGTTGGAACTCGTCAGGCAATACTGACCCTACGACTTATCTTAGAAAGTAGATGAAGGAAAGGCAAACCAACGTTTCTAGCATTTGTAGACTTAGAGATAGCTTTTGACAATGTTGACTGGAATACTGTCTTTCAAATTCTGAAGGTGGCAGGGATAAAATATAGGGAGCGAAATTTGTGCAGAAAGCAGATGGCAGTTGCAACAGTCGAGGGACACGAAAGGGAAGCAGTGGTTGGGAAGGGAGTGAGACAGGGTTGTAGACTCTCCCCGATGTCATTCAGTCTGTATATTGATCAACCAGTAAAAGAAACAAAAGAAAAATTCGGGGTAGGTATTAAAATCCATGGAGAAGAAATAAAAGCTTTGAGGTTCGCCGATGACATTGTAATTCTGTCAGAGACAGCAAAGGACTTGGAAGAGCAGTTGAACGGAATGGATAGTGTCATGGATGGAGGATATAAGATGAACATCAACAAAAGCAAAACGAGGATAATGGAATGTAGTCGAATTAAGTCGGGTGGTGCTGAGGAAATTAGATTAGGAAATGAGACACTTAGAGTAGTAAAGGAGTTGTGATATTTGGGGAGCAAAGTAACTGATGATGGTCGAAGTAGAGAGGATATAAAATGTAAACTGGCAATGGCAAGGAAAGCGTTTCTGAAAAAGAGAAATTTGTTAACATCGAGTATAGATTTAATTGTCAGGAGGTCGTTTGTGAAAGTGTTTATATGGAGTGTAGCCATGTATGGAAGTCGAACATGGACGATAAATAACTTAGACAAGAAGAGAATAGAAGCTTTCGAAATGTGGTGCTACAGAAGAATGCTGAAAATTAGATGGGTAGATCACGTAACTAATGAGGAGGTATTGAATAGAATTCGGGAGGAGCTTCTGGCAGAACTTGACAAGAAGAAGGGATCGGTTGGTAGGACATATTCTGAGACATCGAGGGATCACCAGTTTAGTATTGGAGGGCAGCGTGGAGGGTAAAAGTCGTAGAGGGAGACCAAGAGATGAATACTCTAAGCAGATTGAGAAGGATGTAGGCTGCAGTAGGTACTGGGAGATGAAGCAGCTTGCACAGGATAGAGTAGCATGGAGAATTGCATCAAACCAGTCTCTGGACTGAAGCAGAAACGCTTTCCTTGCCATTGCCAGTCTACATTTTATATCTTCTCTACTTCGACCATCATCAGTTATTTTGCTCCCCAAATAGCAAAACTCCTTTACTACTTTAAGTGTCTCATTTCCTAATCTAATTCCCTCAGCATCACCCGACTTAATTCGACTACATTCCATTATCCTCGTTTTGCTTTTGTTGATGTTCATCTTATATCCTCCATCCATGACACTAGAAAACGTGGTTTTCATCCCGGAAAATGTTCAAACGTGTGTGAATTCCTAAGTGACCAAACTGCTCGGTCCCTAGACTTACACACAACTTAAACTAACTTATGCTAATAACGAGACACACACACACACACACACACACACACACACACACACACACACACACACACACACACACACACACACCCATACCCGAGGGATGACTCGAACCTCCGGCGGGAGGGGCTGCGCACTCCGTGACATGGCGCCTCAAACCGCGCGGCTGGGAAAACATTTTGTTTACATATTTGCTGTTACTTACCTTTTGATGTGACTGATCCTTCTGCCTTCCCGTTCCGAGGGTATTGCACGCTCATATTAAATGTACTTCGCGTATTTTCGGTTTTTCACTTTGAAAAAGGCGGTGAGCACGATGTTGTGTGTCCTAACCCCGTCGGCGTTCATTTGTTCGCTCTTACAACATCGTGTGCACCGCGTTTTGCAAAGTGAAAAGGCGATTGCAAAACCGAAAGTACGCGAAGTACATTTAATATGTGTGTGCAGTACCCTCGGAAGGAGAAATAAAAAGGAGCAGTCACAACAAAACGTGAGTAATAACAAATACATACGCAAAAGATACAGTTACATCGTTCACTTTGTGGATGATAAACTATCAGTCCAAAACCATGTAAGGTAGAAACAAAAACGAACAAAAACTGTCTTTAGGCCTCACTTTGTTACGTCAGTTGCACCCTAAAATATGTTCACTTTTTCACAGTTGTTCAATAAACAAAACGCACTGATGATGGCACAGTGGTGCCGAAACATGTTTGGGTAACAAGAAAAAACAGTGTTTTGCATAATGGGCGGAACCTATATCCGATAGTAATGGTTCAAATGGTTCTGAGCACTATGGGACTTAACTTCTGAGGTCATCAGTCCCCTAGAACTTCGAACTACTTAAACATAACTAACCTAAGGACACCACCCACATCCATGCCCGAGGAAGGATTCGAACCTGCGACCGTAGCGGTCTTGCGGTTCCAGACTGTAGCGCCTAGAACCGCTCGGCCACACTGACCGGCTCCAATAGTAATAAAAAACACGAAAACCTGCTGTTTCAGACACGGGTTATTATCAGCTGTTTTAACAGCCACGTCCAACTGGATACGAAAAAACCGCTTTATCCGGAAAACGGTTGTTTCAGCTATGACCGGCATCCGTAGTTCCCACTGCAGTGCACTCGATGCGTCTGCAGCCTTAGGAATACGATGGGAATAACCGACAGGTTAAAACACATAGTGGCATTTGGGTTCGGAATAACCGGTATTCTTTCATTATTTCCTTCGTGTCGGTTATAATAGGTGTTTTCGTCATTTTTTACCTACAAATGAGTTAAAACACCGAAATATCAACTAGCCACAGCATCATTGCTAACATTTTTAGTGTTTAAATAAACCTTTTTTTATATAAAAGGGAGTAATTTTTATTCGCAAGATTTGGATAGCTTTGAAATATTCTGGTATTACAGAAAATTGGAAAAGAGATGAGCGCTATTTTAATAACAATGTCGACAGAAACGAGCAATAAACACGTGGCATAAGAATTGCTACAGCATTGCTGTGGCAATAAAGTACCTGTTATCACGTGACGTGGCCTATTGGATGGCACGCATATACATGCAGTGTGCGAGACTTCGGCTATGTGGTCTGTACGGCGGTTTCTTGTCGTTGTTGTTGTTGTTGTCGAACATCAGTTGTGTTACAGATGCCACCACACCTAGTTGGGAAATATTTTACGAACTGCAGTATTAGTGAAGTAGAATGCCGCATTTGCTTTTAAGGATTAAGAATGGGAGGAGCCACAACAAAACTGCGACGTCGTATGAGGAGAAAACATAAAACTTAACAGTTCATTCATACTTTACAATAAAAATGGAAAGTAGGTGCTGGCCGTGGTGGCCGAGCGGTTCTAGGCGCTTCAGTCTGGAACCGCGCCACCGCTACAGTCGTAGGTTCAAATCCTGCCTCTGGCATGGATGTGTGTGATGTGCTTAGGTTAGTTATGTTTAAGTAGTTCTAAGTTCTAGGGGACTGATGACCTCAGATGTTAAGTCCCATAGTACTCAGATTTTTTTTGAAAGTAGGTGACCTATTTACTGACTGATTCTACATAAATATGGCTTTCCGTGACTTGAACCCTTGAAAACGGACAAATTAGCTTGAAAAAATAGTTCATCAACCTCAGTTTTCACCTTTTAACACTGACTATTCGAAATATTCAATAGTGGTATGTTCCCCGATTATGACATGATTTTTGAGCAGAGTTGCAAAAAATTAGAATCAATAGAATGCTGCTGTCCGCGTGCTTAGCTGAGTGGTCACGTCCTTGCCTCCCATGCATCGGGCCTGGTTCGATTCCCGGCCGGGTTGGAGATTATCCCCGCTCGTGGACTGCGTGTTGTGTTGTCCTCATAATCGTTTCATCTTCATCTCTGGCACGGAGTCGCCCAGTGTGTCGCAGACTGAAGACTCGCACTCGGTGGCCGAACTTACACGGATGGGGCCTCTCAGCCAGCAATGCCATTTGCTCATTTCATTTCAATAGTATATATATAGAGGGTGTTACAAATAGGTACGGCCAAACTTTCAGGAAACATTCCTCACACACAAATAAAGAAAAGATGTTATGTGGACATGTGTCCGGAAACGCTTAATTTCCATGTTAGAGCTCATTTTCGTTTCGTCAGTATGTACTGTACTTCCTTTATTCACCGCCAATTGGCCCAATTGAAGGAAGGTAATGTTGACTTCGGTGCTTGTGTTCACATGCGACTCGTTGCTCTACAGTGCTAGCATCGAGCATATCAGTACGTAGCATCAACAGGTTAGTGTTCATCACGAACGTGGTTTTGCAGTCAGTGCAATGTTTACAAATGCGGAGTTGGCAGATGCCCATTTGATGTATGGATTATAACGGGGCAATAGCCGTGGCGCGGTACGTTTGTATCGAGACAGATTTCCAGAACGAAGGTATCCCGACAGGAAGACGTTCGAAGCAATTGATTGGCGTCTTAGGGAGCACGGAACATTCCAGCCTATGACTCGCAACTGGGGAAGACCTAGAACGACGAGGACACCTGCAATGGGCGAGGCAATTCTTCGTGCAGTTGACGATAACCCTAATGTCAGCGTCAGAGAAGTTGCTGCTGTACAAGGTAACGTCGACCACGTCACTGTATGGAGAGTGCTACGGGAGAACCAGTTGTTTCCGTACCGTGTACAGCGTGTGCAGGCACTATCAGCAGCTGATTGGCCTCCACGGGTACACTTCTGCGAATGGTTCATCCAACAATGTGTCAATCCTCATTTCAGTGCAAATGTTCTCTTTACGGATGAGGCTTCGTTCCAGCGTGATCAAATTGTAAATTTTCACAATCAACACGTGTCGGCTGACGAGAATCCGCACGCAGTTGTGCAGTCACGTCATCAACACAGATTTTCTGTGAACATTTGGGAAGGCATTGTTGCTGATGTCTCGATTGGGCCCCATGTTCTTCCACCTACGCTCAGTGGAGAAGTTATCACGATTTCATACGGGATACTCTACCTGTGCTGCTAGAACATGTGCCTTTACAAGTACGACACAACATGTGGTTCATGCACGATGGAGCTCCTGCACATTTCAGTCCAAGTGATCGTACGCTTCTCAACAACAGATTCGGTGACCGATGGATTGGTAGAGGCGGACCAATTCCGTGGCCTCCACGCTCTCCTGACCTCAACCCTCTTGACTTTCATTTATGGGGGCATTTGAAAGATCTTGTCTTCGCAACCCCGGTAGCAAATGTAGAGACTCTTCGTGCTCGTATTGTGGACGGCTATGATACAATACGCCATTCTCCAGGGCTGCATCAGCGCATCAGGAATTCGTTGCGACGGAGAGTAGATGCACGTATCCTCGCTAACAGAGGACAATTTGAACATTTCCTGTAACAATGTGTTTGAAGTCACGCCGGTACGTTCTGTTGCTGTGCATTTCCGTTCCATGATTAATGTGATTTGAAGAGAAATAATAAAATGAGCTCTAACATGGAAAGTAAGCGTTTCCGGACACATGTCCACATAACATATTTTCTTTCTTTGTGTGTGAGGAATGTTTCCTGAAAGTTGACCGTACCTTTTTGTAACACCCCGCATATTTTTTTAAATTTTGTGATATGGTACACTACATCATCACCAGCCTTCCGCTGTCTAACTGTCTTGGTGAGCCAGTAAATATAAACCATAGGGCAATAACAGTTTCACTGCAATACACTTTGGAGGTGTGGCGGTGGGACGTGGAGTCCCATACCACCCTGACAGCACACGTATGTCCAGCAGAAAACGTAGTCCGACATGGGCAGGTAAGATTGGGAAGTCTTGGACGTGGAATGGAGGGTTAGTCCTAGCAAAGGAGGCAGCCGTGGTGGGCGTGCCAGGCCCAGCGCTAGTCCAGTTCGGAAGCCGATTCCTTGAGGATGGTCAGCGGAACCGTATGGCGATGCCGGCGACGTGGATGTGTAGTCCCAACATGGCGTAGCCCACGGACAGTGTCCCGTAGGGCAGCCGCGTGTAGTTGCGTACGGTGTCCGTGAGGGGGACGGTATCTGCTTCCTCGTGGAGAGTCACAATCCTCGTGAGTGGGGGGCGTGCAGGCTCTACCTGGGCACCTTGTTCTGCAGGCGCTGCAACGCCCACATCCTGCTTACACTAATCGTGTCCCATGGAGTGGAGCCGTACGCGAGGGCAGGCAGGATAACGGCCCGGTAGATACGGAGCTTGGCAGGCAGGTTAAGTTCCCATGGAAGAGGGGGCTCAAGGCTCTGATCAGCTTTTGCCCCTTGTTGGCGACGTACTCTACATGACAGTGGAACACCAGCTTGTGGTCCATCCAGACCCTGAGATAGGTGGACGTCGGAGACCAGAGCACCTGCACGCCTGCAATCGAAATATTGCGGCGCAGGACTGGGCGCTGTTTAGTGAAATAGACTGCCGTAGTTTTGGCGGCAATGAGAGCTACACTCCTGGAAATGGAAAAAAGAACACATTGACACCGGTGTGTCAGACCCACCATACTTGCTCCGGACACTGCGAGAGGGCTGTACAAGCAATGATCACACGCACGGCACAGCGGACACACCAGGAACCGCGGTGTTGGCCGTCGAATGGCGCTAGCTGCGCAGCATTTGTGCACCGCCGCCGTCAGTGTCAGCCAGTTTGCCGTGGCATACGGAGCTCCATCGCAGTCTTTAACACTGGTAGCATGCCGCGACAGCGTGGACGTGAACCGTATGTGCAGTTGACGGACTTTGAGCGAGGGCGTATAGTGGGCATGCGGGAGGCCGGGTGGACGTACCGCCGAATTGCTCAACACGTGGGGCGTGAGGTCTCCACAGTACATCGAAGTTGTCGCCAGTGGTCGGCGGAAGGTGCACGTGCCCGTCGACCTGGGACCGGACCGCAGCGACGCACGGATGCACGCCAAGACCGTAGGATCCTACGCAGTGCCGTAGGGGACCGCACCGCCACTTCCCAGCAAATTAGGGACACTGTTGCTCCTGGGGTATCGGCGAGGACCATTCGCAACCGTCTCCATGAAGCTGGGCTACGGTCCCGCACACCGTTAGGCCGTCTTCCGCTCACGCCCCAACATCGTGCAGCCCGCCTCCAGTGGTGTCGCGACAGGCGTGAATGGAGGGACGAATGGAGACGTGTCGTCTTCAGCGATGAGAGTCGCTTCTGCCTTGGTGCCAATGATGGTCGTATGCGTGTTTGGCGCCGTGCAGGTGAGCGCCACAATCAGGACTGCATACGACCGAGGCACACAGGGCCAACACCCGGCATCATGGTGTGGGGAGCGATCTCCTACACTGGCCGTACACCACTGGCGATCGTCGAGGGGACACTGAATAGTGCACGGTACATCCGAACCGTCATCGAACCCATCGTTCTACCATTCCTAGACCGGCAAGGGAACTTGCTGTTCCAACAGGACAATGCACGTCCGCATGTATCCCGTGCCACCCAACGTGCTCTAGAAGGTGTAAGTCAACTACCCTGGCCAGCAAGATCTCCGGATCTGTCCCCCATTGAGCATGTTTGGGACTGGATGAAGCGTCGTCTCACGCGGTCTGCACGTCCAGCACGAACGCTGGTCCAACTGAGACGCCAGGTGGAAATGGCATGGCAAGCCGTTCCACAGGACTACATCCAGCATCTCTACGATCGTCTCCATGGGAGAATAGCAGCCTGCATTGCTGCGAAAGGTGGATTTACACTGTACTAGTGCCGACATTGTGCATGCTCTGTTGCCTGTGTCTATGTGCCTGTGGTTCTGTCAGTGTGATCATGTGATGTATCTGACCCCAGGAATGTGTCAACAAAGTTTCCCCTTCCTGGGACAATGAATTCACGGTGTTCTTATTTCAATTTCCAGGAGTGTATTTTGTTTGTCCAGCGCCAGGTGATGGTGGCGTCCACGTGTCATTGGAGGCGGGCGATGATGGCGTCGGTGATACGTCCAGTAGTACAGAGCGTTGTGTCATCAGCATATTGTGCCAGGTGGCACTCGGGGATGACAATAGTATACTACTGATTTTTGGTAGTATTCAAACACTTATCACTTCTCGAGAGAAGCAGCCAAAAGTGGAGGGACTAATTTTTCTTTTATTTGCCTATTTAATTTAATATTGTAATTCTGTGTCTCTTCAAACTGGGGAAATCGAAATTTTTCAGTCTTCGTTCGACTGCTACGTTTATTAGAGGAAGTAATAGGAATAAAAAACCTGTGGTATCGATAGCCACGCTGGTGCGCTCTCGTAGTTTGGCACCACAACGCCGACCAGAGCGCCCTCTAGCCAATGCTGTGGAGCTCGACAAGCACCACTCCAGATTCAGCCTATTTTGATCACGAGCAAACGACCAAGCAACAGTTTTTCATTTTCATAGTGGGTGAGCCACTACAGATTTTGCCTTTGTAACTTTTAATCGATGTTAGCTTGGATTGATGTACGGCTTCACACCTATTACCTCATCTCAGCCAAAGTATTCACATTTATCATTGTGTTGTCCCCCACCCTCATTGACCCTCACCTCACCTGGATCCCTCATCTCCACTCCATCCAATCCAAAGCCCACAACTGCCTCCAACTCCTCTCTGGCCAGATATGGGGTTGAACCTCTCTACCATCCTCCAAATCTGTAATCCGTCCCATACTCTGTTATGCCAATCCCCCCAAATTCTGTAAGCCCCTCCAGATGCTCAAGCACCACGCACTCTGCCTCGCCTTCCGTATACGCCTCCCGTCCCGCATGTGGATCCTCTAGGACCTGATTCCTTTCCCCCATCTGCTCCTACTCCTCGAATATCTCTGCATCCTCTACACCTCCCGCCGCCTCGATCCCCCTCACACCCTGGTTGCTCCTCTCCTCTCGCAGGACGCGACTCCCGCCCCCTGCCACGTCTTCCCTGCTGTGTCCCCCCTACCCTCCACCTCTACACCCTACATCTCCTTTCCCTAGGTAACTTCCTGCTACTCCCCCTCCCGGATGGTGCCCTCTCTCCCTCCATTATCCCTTCAATCCTCATCTTCCCCTCCTTTCCTCTGTCCTTTCCCCGGGCTCCATCTTCCCCCTTCCATCCTGTTTTTTCCCCACCTACCCTCTCCCTTCTCCCCCCCCCCCCCCGAGTCCTTTTGCATTCCCCTCCTCTGCTTTTCCCTCTCCCTCTCGCATCTGCCCAGCCTCGCCCCTTATGAGTCCTCGTCCTCCGTCAGCTTCTTCCCCCCTCTTCGTTTTTCCTCTCCCCCCCCTTTTCTTTCCCATCGTCTATCCAGGTTTCCCCCATCTGCCCTTGGCTGTGGTGTGTCATATTTGTGCCTCAGTGCAGTGTTCAAGTGAGTGTTCAGTGTTGTGCATCTTTCCAAAGTGTTGCAAACAGAACTCCTGCTGTCGCTGGGTGTGATTTTTATATCTCTTGTGAACAAAAACCAGACTGTCGCCATGTTTTTTTAATTGTGTATCTATTATTTTACCTGTCTGCTTGCTGTGTATTTTATTAGCATCACCAACCCTTTGTTTTATGTTTTAGGTACCTTAATTTTCCGCCCTTTTACCATTTAAGTCGCCGATTTTATCGGCTGCTTTTATTATTTATTATCTTCATTTTTTTAAAACAAATCCTGTAGGCTGAAGATCGGCGTACTAAGCCGCTGCCAGCCCACCCGCTTCAAGGGGAATCGAAACTCAATAAAGGGAAAAAAAAACATTGTGTTGAGATATAGTAAATGATGTGTTGGTAAATGTGCCAAAACCTTGTAGATAGAGTAGGCCGAGATGCACGCTATCTAACGCAGACGGGCGTGAATTCTGGAACAGGATAAGTAGTGAATTCTAATAAGAAAAGTATGCAGCTCCTCGAATACTTAACTTTTATCTATCCTTGTTGGTACATCGCTCTTGATAATACAAATAAGACTATCTTCAGATACGGTTAATGGCGCCTTGCTAGGTCGTAGCCATGGACTTAGCTGAAGGCTATTCTAACTGTCTCTCGGCAAATGAGAGAAAGGCTTCGTCATTGCAGTCGCTAGCAATGTCGTTCGTACAACTGGGGCGAGTGCTATATCGTATCTCGAGACCTGCCTTGTGGTGGCGCTCGGTCTGCGATCACACAGTGGCGACACGCGGGTCCGACATGTACTAAATGGACCGCGGCCGATTCAAAGCTGCCACCTAGCAAGTGTGGTGTCTGGCGGTGACACCACAGTAAAACCACTTTTACTTTAAACATCCCCCAAGCTGTGGCTAAGCCATGTCTCCGCAATATCGTTTCTTTCAGGAGTGGCAGTTCGGCAAGGTTCGTAGGAGAGCTTCTGTAAAGTTTGGAAGGAAGGAGACGAGGTACTGGCAGAAGTAAAGCTGTGACGACGGGGCGTGAGTCGTGCTCAGGTAGCTCAGTTGGTAGAACACTTGCCCGCAAAAGGCAAAGGTCCCGAGTTCGAGTCTCGGTCCGGCACACAGTTTTAATCTGCCAGGAAGTTTCACTTTTACTTTAATTGCAGTACGGAGAGTTCTACCTCACCTGCTGCTCCTAGCTTCCTATATTCGGCCTACCCTCTAAACCAGGGGTCTCCAAACTACGGCCGCGGGCCGAAACGGTCAAACCGGCCCGCGTTAGCTGGCCGGACGCCCCCGGTATCCGGCCGCTGGCCGGACGCCCCCGGTATCCGGCCTGCCAAATACACTCCGGGAAATTGAAATAAGAACACCGTGAATTCATTGTCCCAGGATGGGGAAACTTTATTGACACATTCCTGGGGTCAGATACATCACGTGATCACACTGACAGAACCACAGGCACATAGACACAGGCAACAGAGCATGCACAATGTCGGCACTAGTACAGTGTATATCCACCTTTCGCAGCAATGCAGGCTGCTATTCTCCCATGGAGACGATCGTAGAGATGCTGGATGTAGTCCTGTGGAACGGCTTGCCATGCCATTTCCACCTGGCGCCTCAGTTGGACCAGCGTTCGTGCTGGACGTGCAGACCGCGTGAGACGACGCTTCATCCAGTCCCAAACATGCTCAATGGGGGACAGATCCGGAGATCTTGCTGGCCAGGGTAGTTGACTTACACCTTCTAGAGCACGTTGGGTGGCACGGGATACATGCGGACGTGCATTGTCCTGTTGGAACAGCAAGTTCCCTTGCCGGTCTAGGAATGGTAGAACGATGGGTTCGATGACGGTTTGGATGTACCGTGCACTATTCAGTGTCCCCTCGACGATCACCAGTGGTGTACGGCCAGTGTAGGAGATCGCTCCCCACACCATGATGCCGGGTGTTGGCCCTGTGTGCCTCGGTCGTATGCAGTCCTGATTGTGGCGCTCACCTGCACGGCGCCAAACACGCATACGACCATCATTGGCACCAAGGCAGAAGCGACTCTCATCGCTGAAGACGACACGTCTCCATTCGTCCCTCCATTCACGCCTGTCGCGACACCACTGGAGGCGGGCTGCACGATGTTGGGGCGTGAGCGGAAGACGGCCTAACGGTGTGCGGGACCGTAGCCCAGCTTCATGGAGACGGTTGCGAATGGTCCTCGCCGATACCCCAGGAGCAACAGTGTCCCTAATTTGCTGGGAAGTGGCGGTGCGGTCCCCTACGGCACTGCGTAGGATCCTACGGTCTTGGCGTGCATCCGTGCGTCGCTGCGGTCCGGTCCCAGGTCGACGGGCACGTGCACCTTCCGCCGACCACTGGCGACAATATCGATGTACTGTGGAGACCTCACGCCCCACGTGTTGAGCAATTCGGCGGTACGTCCACCCGGCCTCCCGGATGCCCACTATACGCCCTCGCTCAAAGTCCGTCAACTGCACATACGGTTCACGTCCACGCTGTCGCGGCATGCTACCAGTGTTAAAGACTGCGATGGAGCTCCGTATGCCACGGCAAACTGGCTGACACTGACGGCGGCGGTGCACAAATGCTGCGCAGCTAGCGCCATTCGACGGCCAACACCGCGGTTCCTGGTGTGTCCGCTGTGCCGTGCGTGTGATCATTGCTTGTACAGCCCTCTCGCAGTGTCCGGAGCAAGTATGGTGGGTCTGACTCACCGGTGTCAATGTGTTCTTTTTTCCATTGCCAGGAGTGTAATTGAGGTGCTACCTATATTGCCAACAACTGAGTTTCGAGGCGTATCGCGACCAATACACTGCGACATTGTCGGAGCTCTGTCTTTACAAAGCGGAAGGTCACGGTTAAACTTGTGCCCTGTCCACAATAAACAGGCAGACCAAAAAAAAAAGGTTAACACACTAATTTGACGAAAACATTTTAAGTAAAAAAATTCTTTGCATTTTATTCTACTCACGAGTCTGGTGCAAGTTTTTCAAATGGACGCCACTTCGGCGACTAGCCTTAGTACTCAATCATTATGGAAGATGCTTCTTAAGCGAGGTTTCACTTTCTTTTGATTACGTTGTAAAATACAATGCAGAATGTGCGGTGACATACTTTTTTGTCGGTGAAATTCGCCAGAATAAAATACGCCAGAATTTCGGTCAGGTACGTCCACCAATCAAAATTATGTAATTAAACAAAAATCGTAGTTCGTTTCAGTGCTAGCTATTCCCACAACCTCAGATTTTTGCAAATTCATCTTTCCTTTAGCCTTACATTACGGTGATCGTGGAGTGCTAGGGTGCTTTAATCCCACTAGGTACACTCCTGGAAATGGAAAAAAGAACACATTGACACCGGTGTGTCAGACCCACCATACTTGCTCCGGACACTGCGAGAGGGCTGTACAAGCAATGATCACATGCACGGCACAGCGGACACACCAGGAACCGCGGTGTTGGCCGTCGAATGGCGCTAGCTGCGCAGCATTTGTGCACCGCCGCCGTCAGTGTCAGCCAGTTTGCCGTGGCATACGGAGCTCCATCGCAGTCTTTAACACTGGTAGCATGCCGCGACAGCGTGGACGTGAACCGTATGTGCAGTTGACGGACTTTGAGCGAGGGCGTATAGTGGGCATGCGGGAGGCCGGGTGGACGTACCGCCGAATTGCTCAACACGTGGGGCGTGAGGTCTCCACAGTACATCGATGTTGTCGCCAGTGGTCGGCGGAAGGTGCACGTGTCCGTCGACCTGGGACCGGACCGCGGCGACGCACGGATGCAAGCCAAGACCGTAGGATCCTACGCAGTGCCGTAGGGGACCACACTGCCACTTCCCAGCAAATTAGGGACACTGTTGCTCCTGGGGTATCGGCGAGGACCATTCGCAACCGTCTCCATGAAGCTGGGCTACGGTCCCACACACCGTTAGGCCGTCTTCCGCTCACGCCCCAACATCGTGCAGCCCGCCTCCAGTGGTGTCGTGACAGGCGTGAATGGAGGGACGAATGGAGACGTGTCGTCTTCAGCGATGAGAGTCGCTTCTGCCTTGGTGCCAATGATGGTCGTATGCGTGTTTGGCGCCGTGCAGGTGAGCGCCACAATCAGGACTGCATACGACCGAGGCACACAGGGCCAACACCCGGCATCATGGTGTGGGGAGCGATCTCCTACACTGGCTGTACACCACTGGTGATCGTCGAGGGGACACTGAATAGTGCACGGTACATCCAAATCGTCATCGAACCCATCGTTCTACCATTCCTAGACCGGCAAGGGAACTTGCGGTTCCAACAGGACAATGCACGTCCGCATGTATCCCGTGTCACCCAACGTGCTCTAGAAGGTGTAAGTCAACTACCCTGGCCAGCAAGATCTCCAGATCTGTCCCCCATTGAGCATGTTTGGGACTGGATGAAGCGTCGTCTCACGCGGTCTGCACGTCCAGCACGAACGCTGGTCCAACTGAGGCGCCAGGTGGAAATGGCATGGCAAGCCATTCCACAGGACTACATCCAGCATCTCTACGATCGTCTCCATGGGAGAATAGCAGCCTGCATTGCTGCAAAAGGTGGATATACACTGTACTAGTGCCGACATTGTGCATGCTCTGTTGCCTGTCTCTATGTGCCTGTGGTTCTGTCAGTGTGATCATGTGATGTATCTGACCCCAGGAATGTGTCAATAAAGTTTCCCCTTCCTGGGACAATGAATTCACGGTGTTCTTATTTCAATTTCCAGGAGTGTAGATCTTGGCCCTTATGACTTCGTGGAGGAGTCAAATGGTTCAAATGGCTCTGAGCACTATGGGATTCAACTTCTGAGGTCATTAGTCCCCTAGAACTTAGAACTAGTTAAACCTAATTAACCTAAGGACATCACAAACATCCATGCCCGAGGCAGGATTCGAACCTGCGACCGTAGCGGTCTTGCGGTTCCAGACTGCAGCGCCTTTAACCGCACGGCCACTTCGGCCGGTGTGGAGGATTAGATTCGATTAGATTAGATTAATACTTGTTCCATGGATCATGAATACGATATTTCGTAATGATGTGGAACGAGTCGAATTTTCTAATACATGACATAATTAGGTTAATTTAACAACATACTTAAGTTAATATAACAACTTTATTTTTTTGTGTTTTTTGTTTTTCTTTATTTATTATTTTTTTCTTTTTTTCTTTTTTTTTCTTAATTTAACTCTAAAAATCCCTCTATGGAGTAGAAGGAGTTGGCAATCAGAAATTCTTTTAATTTCTTCTTAAATACTTGTTGGTTATCTGTCAGACTTTTGATACTATTTGGTAAGTGACCAAAGACTTTAGTGCCAGTATAATTCACCCCTTTCTGTGCCAAAGTTAGATTTAATCTTGAATAGTCAAGATCATCTTTTCTCCTAGTATTGTAGTTATGCACACTGCTATTACTTTTGAATTGGGTTTGGTTGTTAATAACAAATTTCATAAGAGAGTATATATACTGAGAAGCTACTGTGAATATCCCTAGATCCTTAAATAAATGTCTGCAGGATGATCTTGGGTGGACTCCAGCTATTATTCTGACTACACGCTTTTGTGCAATAAATACTTTATTCCTCAGTGATGAATTCCCCCAGAATATGATGCCATATGAAAGCAATGAGTGAAAATAGGCGTAGTAAGCTAATTTACTAAGATGTTTATCACCAAAATTTGCAATGACCCTTATTGCATAGGTAGCTGAACTCAAAACGTTTCAGCAGATCATCAATGTGTTTCTTCCAATTTAATCTCTCATCAATGGACACACTTAAAAATTTGGAATATTGTACCTTAGCTATATGCTTCTGATTAAGGTCTATATTTATTAATGGCGTCATACCATTCCCTGTACGGAACTGTATGTACTGTGTCTTATCAAAATTCAGTGAGAGTCCGTTTACAAGGAACCACTTAGTAATTTTCTGAAAGACAGTACTGACAATTTCATCAGTTAATTCTTGTTTGTCAGGTGTGATTACTATACTTGTATCATCAGCAAAGAGAACTAACTTTGCCTCTTCATGAATATAGAATGGCAAGTCATTAATATATAATAAGAACAACAAAGGACCCAAGACTGACCCTTGTGGAACCCCATTCTTGATAATTCCCCAGTTTGAGGAATGTGCTGATCTTTGCATGTTACGAGAACTACTTATTTCAACTTTCTGCACTCTTCTAGTTAGGTACAAATTAAACCATTTGTGCACTGTCCCACTCATACCACAATAATTGAGCTTGTCTAGCAGAATTTCATGATTTACACAATCAAAAGCCTTTGAGAGATCACAAAAAATCGCAATGGGTGGTGTTCGGTTATTCAGATCATTCAAAATTTGATTGGTGAAAGCATATATGGCATTTTCTGTTGAAAAACCTTTCTGGAAACCAAACTGACATTTTGTTAGTACTTCATTTTTACAGATATGTGAAGCTACTCTTGAATACATTACTTTCTCAAAAATTTTGGATAAAGCTGTTAGAAGGGAGATTGGACGGTAATTGTTGACATCAGATCTATCCCCCTTTTTATGCAAAGGTATAACAATGGCATATTTCAGTCTATCAGGGAAAATGCCCTGTTTCAGAGAGCTATTACACAGGTGGCTGAGAATCTTACTTATCTGTTGAGAACAAGCTTTTAGTATTTTGCTGGAAATGCCATCAATTCCATGTGAGTTTTTGCTTTTAAGCAAGTTTATTATTTTCCTAATTTCAGAGGAAGAAGTGGGTGAGATTTCAATTGTATCAAATTGCATAGGTATGGCCTCTTCCATTAACAGCCTAGCATCTTCTAATGAACACCTGGATCCTACTATATCCACAACATTTAGAAAATGATTATTAAAAATATTTTCAACTTCTGACTTTTTGTTCGTAAAGTTTTCATTCAATTTGATGGTAATACTGTCTTCCTCTGCTCTTGGTTGACCTGTTTCTCTTTTAATAATACTCCAAATTGTTTTAATTTTATTATCAGAGTTGCTGATTTCAGACATGATACACATACTCCTGGATTTTTTAATAACTTTTCTTAATATAACACAGTAGTTTTTATAATTTTTGATAGTTTCTGGGTCACTACTCTTTCTTGCTGTCAGATACATTTCCCTTTTCCGGTTACAAGATATTTTTATACCCTTAGTAAGCCATGGTTTGTTACAAGGTTTCTTACGAGTATATTTAACTATTTTCTTGGGGATGCAGTTTTCAAACGCATTTACAAAAATGTCATGAAATAAATTATATTTTAAATTGGCATCAGGTTCACGGTACACCTCATCCCAGTCTAACTGCTGTAGGCTTTCCCTGAAATTTGCAATTGTTAAATTGTTGACTGAACGTACTTCTTTGAAGGACTGTTTAGTATTGCTGAATGGAGCTATGTCATATATTGTAACTAGCTGTGCACCATGATCAGAAAGACCATTCTCAACAGGCTGAGCATTTATCTGGTTAAACTTATCTTGGTCTATAAAGAAGTTATCTATCAGTGAGCTGCTATCTTTTACCACGCGAGTAGGAAAATCAATAACGGGTGTCAAATTGAAAGAACCGAGTAATACTTCAAGGTCATTTTTCCTATTACCCTCTTTCAGAGAATCTACGTTGAAGTCCCCACAAATAATAATTTGCTTCCCCCTGTCCGACAGATAGCACAACAAGGAGTCCAAATTTTTCAGAAATAGATGAAAATTTCCTGATGGGGACCTGTATACAGTTACAATTATAAATGTGCCTTTATTTAATTTAAGCTCACAGGCACATGCTTCTATATGTTTCTCTACACAAAACTTATTTGTTTCTATACTTTTTGCACAATGATAACTTTTGACATATATGGCAACTCCTCCTTTCTCCATATTTTCTCTCATTACACGTGCAGAGAGATTATATCCACTTACATTTACCTTATCCATATCAGTAACAATGTGATGCTCAGATAGGCATAGTATATCTATTTCATTCTCAGCTTCTAAATCTTCTAAACAAACCAGAAGCTCATCTACTTTATTCTTTAAACTCCCAATATTTTGATGAAATATACTTACATTATTTTTAATTATACTTTTATGAGAACCTTTCCTTATTCTAACATTTGCAGTACTCTCCTGTCTGAGTTTCTCATTGTGCTTAGGCCTAGTTCCTATACCAGTGGTCACACGGTGTTCAGAGAGACAGATTATGTCAACTGGGTTGGGTGACTTTAATTCAACAATGCAATTACCTAGGACTGAGATACAACTTGGTGGAGAGACAACCACTAACAGCTGTCGAATGCAATGGAAACTGCGCGTCGCAGCGCTTATAAAGGTGACAAAATACGCGACGTTACACGTGGGCATATTCTGTCGGCTGCGGTTCGAGGCCGTAGTGCACGGAAGTTCCGCGTCACAACATGGCGCTGCAGCAGCTGCTGTGGTCTTGGAGGCTTTGGGGGGGGGGGGGGGGGGAGGGGGCGGGCGGGTAGAGTGAGACGCCGGAAGACAACAGCAGGAGTCTGTTGTTCGGAAACTGGGTCAGCGGCTCCCGCCCTCTGCTGGCATTTCGGGCTGCGTAGCCACGGAGCACGCGGTGGCGCCTCGATGGCATACACTCTGTGTGCATGCGTGTGTGTGTGTGTCTGCCTTCGGTTGCGTAGCTGCGTTGTCCCCGGTTACTGCATCTACAACGACTTAAATGTTCAGCATCGCAGTGCGCGGCGGAGGGAACATCGTACCAGCATTATCCATTTTCCGCCCTGTTTCATTTGCGTATTGAGGAAGACAGAAAACGACTCTCCCTTCTCTCCCCCCCCCCCCCCTCTCTCTTCTCTCTCTCACTCTCTCTCTCTCTATATATACTACTGGCCATTAAAATTGCTACGCCACGAAGATGACGTGCTACAGGTGCGAAATTTTTAACCGATAGGAAGAAGATGCTGTGATATGCAAATGATTAGCTTTTCAGAACATTCACACAAGGTTGGCGCCGGTGGCGACACCTACAACGTGCTGACATGAGGAAAGTTTCCAACCGATTTTCTCATACACAAACAGCAGGTGACCGGCGTTGCCTGGTGAGACGTTGTTGTGATGCCTCGTGTAAGGAGGAGAAATGCGTACCATCACGTTTCCGACTTTGATAAAGGTCGGATTGTAGCCTATCGCCATTGCGGTTTATCGTATCGCGACATTGCTGCTCGCGCTGGTCGAGATCCAATGACTGTTAGCAGAATATGGAATCGGTGGGTTCAGGAGGGTAATACGGAATTCCGTGCTGGATCCCAATGGCCTCGTATCACTAGCAGTCGAAATGACAGGCATCTTATCCGCGTGGCTGTAACGGATCGTGCAGCCACGTCTCGATCCCTGAGTTAAGAGATGGGGACGTTTGCAAGACAACAACCATCTGCACGATCAGTTAGACGACGTTTGCAGCAGCACGGACTATCAGCTCGGAGACCGTGGCTGCGGTTACCCTTGACGCTGCATCACAGACAGGAGCGCCTGCGATGGTGTACTCGACGACGAACCTGGGTGCACGAATGGCAAAACGTCATTTTTTCGGATGAATCCAGGTTCTCTTTACAGCAGAGTGATGGTCGCATCCGTGTTTGGCGACATCGCGCTGAACGCTCATTGGAAGCGTGTATTAGCCATCACCATACTGGCGTATCACCCGGCGTGATGGTATGGGGTTCCACTGGTTACACGTCTCGGTCACCTCTTGTTCGCATTGACGACACTTCGAACAGTGGACGTTACATTTCAGATGTGTTACGACCCGTGGCGCTAACCTTCATTCTATCCTTGCGAAACCTTGCATTTCAACAGGATAATGCACGACCGCATGTTGCAGGTCCTGTACGGGCCTTTCTGGATACAGAAAATGTTCGACTGTGCCCTGGCCAGCAGATTCTCCAGATGTCTCACCAACTGAACTCCTTGTCAATGGTGGCCGAGCAACTGGCTCGTCACAATACGCCAGTCACTACTCCCAATGAACTGTGGTATCGTGTTGAAGCTGCACGGGCAGCTGTACCAGTACATGCCATCCAACCTCTGTTTGACTCAATGCCCAGGCGTGTCAAGGCCGTTATTACGGCCGGAGGTGGTTGTTCTGGGTACTAATTTCTCAGGATCTATGCACCCAAATTGCGTGAAAATGCAATCACATGTCAGTTCTAGTACAATATATTTGTCCAATGAATACCCGTTTATCATCTGCATTTCTTCTTGGTGTAGCAATTTTAATGGCCAGTTATATATCCTGGTGTTCGGCAGGGCGATGGAATGCCCCCCAACCCCCTTCTGTTTAACACGGTTCTGGAAAAAATTGTGAGGACATGGGAAAAGGAAGTAAAAGGAATTCAGCTTGGGATTAAAAAAGAGCAGGGAATTAGGGTGAAGTGTCTGGCTTTTGCGGACGATCTTTCCATTCTAATGAACAATAGAGAGGAAGCCAAACTTCCATTTGAAAAACTACACGAAATCTCACAGAAAACTGGGCTACAAATCTCCTTCGAGAAAACACAGTACATGGAAAACAAAGCTGTAGATAATCTCCCCATTACTACTCAGTACGGGAAAGCGGCACAAGTTGCCCACTTCAGACATCTGGGAGAGATAATCCTACCATCAGGACTGAACTCAATAGCCAATAAAGATAAAATCTCCGGTTTACAAAAAGCATATAAGCTCACTTGGAATCACTATAATAAGAAATCTATTTCTGTCAGTGCGCAAGTAAGACACTACAACACAGTAGTCCTACCAGAAGCACTTTACGCTGCAGAACCTACAGTGATTCATGGTCATACTAAGATGAGAGAGATAGTAAAGCAGGAAAGAAAAGTTCTAAGGAAAATATATGGACCACTGTTTCGGGAAGGAATTTCGATGAAGAGGCCAACTAGAGAGATTTACAAAGACATAGAAACTGTGACAGACACCATTAGAAAGAGAAGGATGAAATTTTATGGACATATCAGCAGGATGAATAAAAGCAGGCTCACAAATCTTTGAGATAGTAAACAAGAGCAAAAACAAGACAAAGTGGATCACTGAAACAGAAGGAGGCATCAAAGAACTGGGGACCACACAAGACAACATAAACGATAGAGAACAGTTTAGAAACATCATACAGAAGCACACACTTAAACAAGAACACACGGAGAACAGAACAGGGAAAAGATGTTCGGAAGAGAGAACACAGCGAATGTATGAAGAGAATTTAGGAAGAACGAAGGAAGAAGAAGAAACCATGACTACTCAAGTTTAATCGCTCTCTCAAAAAGGAATAATCAAAATTCCTCATCACCAAAACCAAAGAAGTTTAGAACAGAACCATCAGCAGGGAAGGTAATGCTGACTCTCTTTTGGGACGAAAATGGCGTCATTTTGGAGCATTACGTGCCTAGAGGGACCACTGTCACCAGGGCATCGTACACAGATCTCCCAAAAAATCATCTGCGGCCTGCAATCAAATCAAAGCGACGTGGATTGCTGTCAGCAGGTGTCCTTTTGCAACATGACAATTCGAGGCTCTACACTGCCCGTACAAAAGTTGCAACAATCACAGACCCGCATTTTGAGTGTCTTCCTCATCCACCATACTCACCAGACCTTGCCCCAAGTGATTTCCATATGTCTGTACCACTCAAAGACGCAATGGGAGGAAAGAAGTTCCGTTCTGATGAAGAGGTACGCCACGCGGTGCATGAGTGGTTGCGCGGACTGCCAAAAGAATTTTTTTCTGAAGGATTTTATGCACTTTGTAAGCGCTGGAGGACTTGCATTGAGCGTGGGGGAGATTATGTTGAAAAGTGATACAGCTTTGTACCACTTCTGCACAGTAAACAACATTTAAAACAATATTTTAGGTTTTCATTTGACTCACCCTGGTGTTTCGCTCTGAAGACGGAGGACGAATAAGCTATTAAGCAGGTGGTCATAATGTATTGGCTCATCAGAGTAATTTGAGACCGCTCTGTCGAGTGGGCACGCAAAATTCCAATTTGAATATAATTTTGCTTGTAATGGGAAACAAAGCGACGCATTCCGTCGATGCTGGGCGTCGTATAAAACACGTGATGAGCAATATTTATTTGGGCTGACTGTAGCTACACTTGCAAGAATCGACATTGGGAATTGAAAGTTTCTTTTAAAAATTCGTTTCGTTTGATTTTTTTTTTTTTAACTGGTTCGGGTCGCTGGTTGTAATTCTGCTGTTGATTAGCTTTGGGTGACATTGTGCATTTCCAACTACGAGAGAAACGAAATATATCTGCTTGCAAGAATGAAACCTGAAATTGGACCTGTTTTATAATCTTTCAACAAAAAAGTGTGCAAACTGATTAAGTCCTGAAATTAATTATTAATCCCTTTCATTTGTGGTCCCTGTGCGTTAACGATCTGCCTAATAATGCTGTTCATGACATGGTCCCTGCGCGTTGACAATTTTCGTAGTGAACTGATCCTGAAATGAAGGTGTCTTACCGTGTAATGTAATTTCTTGGAAACATAGTCCTTGCTGCTCTCTTTGCGCCTGCCGAATATTGCTAACTGCAGTTCCTGACCGCTTAGTGCAGTGCAACAGACAGCAAGTAGACTGTTCAATACACATCACTGAGTGAGACACTTATTTAAACACAAATGACTTGGATCGAGGATGTGCTCTTAGATGAAATATTCGAGGATGTGCTCTTAGATGAAATATTCCTTTAACAAACTGTTTTTAAATTATCTGATATGTTATTACTTGTATGGAATGCATGTTACAACCCTCATTAAAATTGACAGAGGACAAACTTGGTAATAAATTCTTACTTTCACTAAAGTTGGACAAACCCTTAATTAACATGAAAAACACCATATAGTGAAAATTACTGAATATTTAACGGAAATTCTAAAAAAACCAAAGTCCTCGCGTACAGGCCATGAAGGCCCAAAGGTACCGACTGGCCGCCGTGTCATCCTCAGCCCACAGGCGTCACTGGATGCGGATATGGAGGGTCATGTGGTCAGCACACCGCTCTCCCGGCCATTTGTCAGTTTCCGAGACCGGAGCCGCTAATTCTCAGTCAAGTAGCTCCACAGTTTGCTTCACGAGGGCTGAATCCAACCCGCTTGCCGACAGCGCTCGGCAGACCGGATGGTCACCAATCCAGGTGCTAGCCCAGCCCGACAGCACTTAACTTTGGTGATCGGACGGAACTGGTGTTAAAGAAAAACTTTTAATCTGCCAGGAAGTTTCATATCAGCGCACACTCAGCTGCAGAGTGAAAATATCATTCTGGAAACATCCCCCAGGCTGTGGCTAAGCCATGTCTCCGCAGTATTCTTTCTTTCAGGAGTGCTAGTTCTGCTAGGTTCGCAGGAGAGCTTCTGTAAAGTTTGGAAGGTAGGAGACGAGGTACTGCCAGAAGTAAAGCTGTGAGTACCGGGCGTGAGTCGTGCTTCGGTAGCTCAGTTAGTTGAGCACCTGCCCGCGAAAGACAAAGGTCCCGAGTTCGAGTCTCGGTCCGGCACACAGTTTTCCTCTGCCAGGAAGTTTCATATCAGCGCACACTCCGCTGCAGAGTGAAAATCTCATTCTGCGAACTGGTGTTACCTCTGCGGCAAGGCCGTTGGCAACGAAAATTCTAAAGTTCTCTGATATGGATGTCTCGTTCAACAATGAATCTTAACTAAGCGACTGCAGTGCCAATGAATAAAAATATTACCTCCATTGCTTTTCATACTCTTTTCACTAAAGCGCTAACCAAATCCTTCTCGTCTGTATCACAATATTCAAATACAAAGCATTTTACTTAAACTCTGTTGCACTTAACATAATGTCCACATTGCCACGACTCACCCGCTCGGCGTCTGTCTCACTACTCTTGTAACAATTGAACTCCGGCGCTCCTGGCTGCCACGCAGCCATGACAAAAGCAAACACATCTTACAGCGAGACACGGCTGCTCTGACCAGAGACTGCGAGCGAATAGTAAGAGATTCAAGATTGTCGCTTAGCGTCTGAGACATCCGTAGTACGTACAAACTCCAGAAATGCGAATAAGAAATTCCCAACAGACCTGTTTCAAAATGAACCAGAATTCCGCCTACAAACTTTCAGAAGTGGCAGTATGGATTAAAACAAGAAAAAAAAGTCTATTAATCATAGACTCGAAAATCATGCCTTGAGCTACACTGAAGAGCCAAGCAAACTAGTGCACCTGCCTAGACGGGCGCTGTGGCCGAGCGGTTCTGGGCGCTTCAGTCCGGAACCGCGCTGCTGCTACGGTCGCAGGTTCGAATCCTGCCTCGGGTGTGGATGTTTGTGATGCCCTTAGGTTAGTTAGGTTTAAGTAGTTCTAAGTTCTAGGGGACTGATGAGCTCAGATGTTAAGTTCCATAGTGCTCAGAGCCATTTGAGCCATTAATTAGTAACTTTTCCTTTTTTTTTTTTTTTTTTTGAGCGCCTGCCTAATATCGTGTAGGCCCCCACGAGACCGCAGAAGTGCCACAACACCACGTGGCATGACTAATGTCTCAAGTAGTGCTCGGGGGAATCGACAACATCAATCCTGCAGGGCTGCTCGTATATCCGAAAGAGTACGAGGGGGTGGAGATCTCTTCAGAACAGGACGTTGCCAGGTTCCCCAGATATGCTCAATATTATTCATGTCTGGAGAGTTTGGCGGCCAGCGGAAGTGTTTAAACTCAGAAGAGTGTTCCTGGAGCCACTATGTACCAATTCTGGACGTGTGAGGTATCGCATTGTTCTGCTGAAAATGCCCGTCGGAATGCACAATGGACATGAATCGATGGAGGTGATGAGACAGGATGCTTACGTACGTGTCACCTGAAACTTCCTAGCAGATCGAAACTGTGTGCCGGACCGAGACTCGAACTCGGGACCTTTGCCTTTCGCGGGCAAGTGCTCTACCAACTGAGCTACTGAAGCACGACTCGCGCCCCGTCCTCACAGCTTTACTTCTGCCAGTACCTCGTCTCCTACCTTCCAAACTTTACAGAAGCTCTCCTGCGAACCTTGCAGAACTAGCACTCCTGAAAGAAAGGATATTGCGGAGAAATGGCTTAGCCATAGCCTGCGGGATGTTTCCAGAATGAGATTTTCACTCTGCAGGGGAGTGTGCGCTGATATGAAACTTCCTGGCAGATTAAAACTGTGTGCCCGACCGAGACTCGAACTCGGGACCTTTGCCTTTCGCGGGCAAGTGCTCTACCATCTGAGCTACCGAAGCACGACTCACGCCCCGTCCTCACAGCTTTACTTCTGCCAGTACCTCGTCTCCTACCTTCCGAACTTTACAGAAGCTCTCCTTTCAGGAGTGCTAGTTCTGCAAGGTTCGGAGTAGAGCTTATGTAAAGTTTGGAAGGTAAGAGACGAGGTACTGGCGGAAGTAAAGCTGTGAGGACCGGGCGTGAGTCGTGCTTCAGTAGCTCAGTTGGTAGAGCACTTGCCCGCGAAAGGCAAAGGTCCCGAGTTCGAGTCTCGGTCGGGCAAACAGAATCCGCCAGGAAGTTTCATATCAGCGCACACTCCGCTGCAGAGTGAAAATCTCATTCTGTACGTATCACCTGTCAGAGTCGCATCTAGACGTATCAGGGGCCCCATATCACTCCAACTGCACACGCCCCACATCATTACAGAGCTTCCACCAGCTTGGACAGTCCCCTGCTGACATGCTGGGTCCATGAATTCATGAGGTTGTCTCCATACCCGTAAATGTCCATCCGCTCGATACAACTTGAAACAAGACTCGTGCGACCAGGTAATACCAGTCATAAACAGTGCGATGTCGATGTTGACGGTCCTAGGCGATGCCTAAACCTATGTGTCGTCGAGTCATCGAGGATACACGAATGGACCTTCGGCTTCGAAAGCCCACATCGATGATGTTTCGTTGAATGATTCGCACGCTGAGTCTTGTTGATAGCCCAGAATTAAAATCTGCAGCAATTTGCGTAATGGTTGCACTTTTGTCACGTTGAACGATTGTCTCGAGTCGTAGTTGGCCCCATTCTTGCAGGATCTTCTTCCGGCCGCAGCGATGTCGGAGATTTGATGTTTTACCTATGCCTGATATTCACGATGCACTCGTGAAATGGTCGTACGGGAAAATTGCCACTTCATCGCTACATCGGAGATGCTGTGTCCCATCGCTCGTGTGCCGACTATAACACCACGTTCAAATTCACTTAAATCTTGATAACCTGCCATTGTAGCAAACGATAACCGATCTAACAACTGCGCCACACACCTGTTGTCTTATATAGACGTTGCCGACCGCAGCGGCGTATTCTGATTGTTTACATATCTCTGTATTTGAATACGCATGCCTATACCAGTTTCGTTGGCGTTTCAGCGTATAATCAGTTTCTTATCTTCACTACCGTCGAACACTAATACGGCTCCTGTATTGAACAAGTGGTCACCGCTCCTAAGGTATGTACTCTCTCTGTCTCTCTCTCTCTCTCTCTCTCTCTCTCTCTCTCTCTCTCTCTCTCTCCCCCTCTCGCTGTGTGTGTGTGTGTCGGCTGCGGTGGCCGAGCGGTTCTAGGCGCTTCAGTCTGGACTGAAGGCGTTCTACGGGACTGATGACCTCAGATGTTAAGTCCCATAGTGCTCAGAGCCATTTGAACCATTTGTGTGTGTGTGTGTGTGTTACTTTGGTTACTTTGAAGCGCAGTGCACTTTGTCGCATATTGCAGAAACAATGAAGCGGTGTCAAGCGTGACATTACTTACCGAAGTAACAGACTCAGGGTTAAAGCAACAAGAGGAGGGAGAGGGGGGGGGGGGGGGAGCGGGAGAGGGAGAGAGAGAGAGAGAGAGAGAGAGAGAGAGAGAGAGAGGTTGCTGCTACAATCTGGTAAAGTAGGTCACAGCCTCCACTCTCAATGACAAAGACGTGCAATACTTACAAAGGCCGCAATCTCCCCCACCCTCGAGGCGACGTCACTGCCCGACATTTCCACCCCCTCAACCCCTGCCTCACTCTCTGCCAACTCCCCCACTCTACATCGCTCCCCTCTCCTTCCGCCCACGCCTCGCACAACACGCAAACAGGCGAAATACGACTGCAAATGTTATCTGCTCCTACGGGTTATTTCCGTAACAGCCCGCAAAAACGTAACAGGGCGTAGTTAGGGAAGCCGGGCTCTGAGAAGTCAGCTTAAGGAAATAGGAAAGTAAACTTGTCTACCGCTCCGTCCAGCATTACTGTTTTCCAACTTACGTACAACTCACATGCGTACAAGTTTGCACATAGTGTGCTGTTTATTCACATGTATACTACACTCCTGGAAATTGAAATAAGAACACCGTGAATTCATTGTCCCAGGAAGGGGAAACTTTATTGACACATTCCTGGGGTCAGATACATCACATGATCACACTGACAGAACCACAGCCACATAGGCACAGGCAACAGAGCATGCACAATGTCGGCACTAGTACAGTGTATATCTACCTTTCGCAGCAATGCAGGCTGCTATTCTCCCATGGAGACGATCGTAGAGATGCTGGATGTAGTCCTGTGGAACGGCTTGCCATGCCATTTCCACCTGGCGCCTCAGTTGGACCAGCGTTCGTGCTGGACGTGCAGACCGCGTGAGACGACGCTTCATCCAGTCCCAAACATGCTCAATGGGGGACAGATCCGGAGATCTTGCTGGCCAGGGTATTTGACTTACACCTTCTAGAGCACGTTGGGTGGCACGGGATACATGCGGACGTGCATTGTCCTGTTGGAACAGCAAGTTCCCTTGCCGGTGTAGGAATGGTAGAACGATGGGTTCTATGACGGTTTGGATGTACCGTGCACTATTCAGTGTCCCCTCGACAATCACCAGTGGTGTACGGCCAGTGTAGGAGATCGCTCCCCACACCATGATGCCGGGTGTTGCCCCTGTGTGCCTCGGTCGTATGCAGTCCTGATTGTGGCGCTCACCTGCACGGCGCCAAACACGCATACGACCATCATTGGCACCAAGGCAGAAGCGACTCTCATCGCTGAAGACGACACGTCTCCATTCGTCCCTCCATTCACGCCTGTCGCGACACCACTGGGGGCGGGCTGCACGATGTTGGGGCGTGAGCGGAAGACGGCCTAACGGTGTGCGGGACCGTAGCCCAGCTTCATGGATACGGTTGCGAATGGTCCTCGCCGATACCCCAGGAGCAACAGTGTCCCTAATTTGCTGGGAAGTGGCGGTGCGGTCCCCTACGGCACTGCGTAGGATCCTACGGTCTTGGCGTGCATCCGTGCGTCGCTGCGGTCCGGTCCCAGGTCGACGGGCACGTGCACCTTCCGCCGACCACTGGCGACATCGATGTACTGTGGAGACCTCACGCCCCACGTGTTGAGCAATTCGGCGGCCTCCCGCATGCCCACTATACGCCCTCGCTCAAAGTCCGTCAACTGCACATACGGTTCACGTCCACGCTGTCGCGGCATGCTACCAGTGTTAAAGACTGCGATGGAGCTCCGTATGCCACGGCAAACTGGCTGACACTGACGGCGGCGGTGCACAAATGCTGCGCAGCTAGCGCCATTCGACGGCCAACACCGCGGTTCCCGGTGTGTCCGCTGTGCCGTGCGTGTGATCATTGCTTGTACAGCCCTCTCGCAGTGTCCGGAGCAAGTATGGTGGGTCTGACACACCGGTGTCAATGTGTTCTTTTTTCCATTTCCAGGAGTGTATTTCCTGGAACGAATCACGGAGGACAATTTCACTGGGCCATATCTTCTACCTGGCCGCCTGAATGGCCGCCTGTTCTTGAGGCTCGTGTAAACAGTTCTACGTGAGTTGTTGCAGAACGAACCCTTGGCTGTTCGTGGGAGGATGTGGATACAACATGGACGGTGCACCGCCTCACTTCAGTGTGTGTGTCCGGAACCATCTTAGTGTTGTATTTCTCGCTCTCTGGTTTGGAAGGGGGGGTCATATTCCGAGGCCTGCGGGGTCACCTCACGTGAATCCTCTCGTTTATTTCTTACGGGGATATCTAAAGTCACTTGCACATGAGACCTTAGTGGATAGGGAGATGGAAATTGTTGCCAGAATTGTAGCTGCCTGAGATGTAATTCGAAACACACCAGGAATATTTGTGAGTGTTGTTGTTGTTGTGGTCTTCAGTCCTGAGTCTACGTTGATGCAGCTCTCCACGCTACCCTATCCTGTGCAAGCTTCTTCATCTCCCAGTACTTGCTGCAGCCTACATCCTTCTGAATCTGCTTAGTGTATTCATCTCTTGGTCTCCCTCCACGATATTTACCCTCGACGCTGCCCTCCAATGCTAAATTTGTGATCCCTTGATGCCTCAGAACATGTCCTACCAACCGGTCCTTTCTTTTTATCAAGTTGTGTCACATACTCCTCTTCTCCCCAATTCTATTCCATACCTACCCTTCTAATCTTCAGCATTCTTCTGTAGCACCACATTTCGAAAGCTTCTATTCTCTTTTTGTCCAAACTATTTATTGTCCATGTTTCACTTCCATACATGGCTACACTCCATACGAATACTTTCAGAAATGACTTCCTGACACTTAAATCTATACTCGATGTGAACAAATTTCTTCAGAAACGCTTTCCTTGCCATTGCCAGTTTACATTTTATATCTTCTCTACTTCGACCATCATCAGTTATTTTGCTCCCCAAATAGCAAAACTCCTTTACTACTTTATGTGTCTCATTTCCTAATCTAATTCCCTCAGCATCACCCGACGTAATTCGACCACATTCCATTATCCTAGTTTTGCTTTTGTTGATGTTCATCTTACATCCTCCTTTCGAGACACTGTCCATTCCGTTCAACGGCTCTTCCAAGTCCTTTGCTGTCTCTTACAGAATTACAATGTCATCGGCGAACCTCAAAGTTTTTATTTCTTCTCCATGGATTTTAATTCCTACTCCGAATTTTTCTTTTGTTTCCTTTACTGCTCGCTCAATATACAGATTCAATAACATTGGGGAGAGGCTACAACCCTGTCTCACTCCCTTCCCAACCACTGCTTCCCTTTCATGTCCCTCGACTCTTATAACTGCCATCTCGTTTCTGTACAAATTGTAAATAGCCTTTCGCTCCTCAACATTGTCGAAAGCTTTCTCTAAGTCTACAGATGCTAGAAACGTAGGTTTGCCTTTCCTTAATCTTTCTTCTAAGGTAAGTCGTAGGGTCAGTATTGCCTCACGTGTTCCAACATTTATACGGAACATTTGTGAGTGTGCGTCACAATCTTTTTCGCCTATTGCATGCTTGCATTGAGGTTGATGGCCGAAGTTTCAGCACCTTTTGTAAGATACCGTACAAATGGTACGTTCATTCTGTCAATGATTGAACCGTGAATTTACTTTCAAAAGCTTTTCTTAAGAATTTATTCACTAGCGAATGATCAAGAACATTAATACATTTAATCGCACTATCTGAGCGTGGATGTAGTTGCCAGTGGGTAACTGATGAAAACAAATCAAATTTCTTTCAACAAATGGAAATTATATTCCTAAAAGTTTTTTTTTAGAAACAGTTTTAAAATTATAAGCAGAAAGCATCCTCTAAATAACGTGGATCAACTAAAACATTGATATTTCTTTAACACTAATATGTAATAAAAAATGGGGGTTCCTATTTTAAAAAACGCAGTTGATATCCGTTTGACCTATGGCAGCACCATCTAGCGGGCCAACCATAGCGCCATCTGGTTCCCCCCTTCATGCTAGACAAGTCTCGTTCTTTGCAGTTTTTTCGTTTGACTCTTATTTCGTGAGATATTTGGCCCGGTCACGATCAATGGACCAACGTGTATGTTAGTTACAGACTATAAGTGATGTGGTAAGAATACGTTACCGTCGCAAGTAAACTTGATGAATAGTGAGAGCAGACGAGATACACATAGACGGCTTACAGCAATGAAAACAAGAAGTGAACGGGTGTGAAGGAATTCGAGAGTCAAAAACTTCCAAAACGGAACGAACTTCAAAAACCTTAAAATCACGTTTTGACAAAGCATAGAAAAACTATGTGATTGTGAAACAGTTGCGTTCATTTATTGCAACTTGTGTGGCAAACTATTATGTTTTCATCATTTCCTGCCGAGCGATCACATTAACTTCCATACAAACATCTCAATCAGCCAAGAAAGCATAACTGACTCACTTAGGCCGGCCGGAGTGGCAGTGCGGTTCTAGGCGGTACAGCCTGGAACCGAGCGACTGCTACGGTCGCAGGTTCGAATCCTGCCTCGGGCATGGATGTGTGTGATGTCCTTAGGTTAGTTAGGTTTAAGTACTTCTAAGTTCTAGGCGACTGATGACCTCGGAAGTTTAGTCGCATAGTGCTCAGAGCCATTTGACTCACTTACCAGGCATTCAAATTAGGCACGATCGATAAAAGATTCCTGTCATATGACACACGTACAGTCACTAATGTCGTGTTGTGACACACGAGAGGTGTTTTGCTGGTGGAGGAAAAAAAAATAGTTCAAATGGCTCTGAGCGCTATGGGACTTAACATCTGAAGTCACCAGTCCCCTAGAAGTTAGAACTACTTAAACCTAACTAACCTAAGGACATCACTTACAGCCATGCCCAAGGCAGGATTCGAACCTGCGACCGTATCAGTCGCGCGGTTGCTTGTCTCCTTGTCATCAAAGGTTTCCTGTTCCTATTTGAAAGCCACTTCCTTTCGGTTGCTAATAGAGTGGATGTGCAGAATCAACTGTCGTTATAGGTCCCTTGCTTATACGTCGCTTTTGCCAACGAACGTTATACCATGACGCAGACACAAATTTGAATAAAGCGAAAAAAAAAAAAAAAAATTGCCACGAGGGAGCTCTGATCACGGCTCGCCCACTTGATGTTCCAACACCATATCCACTTAAACTAGCGCTCTATATTCCACTTCTTCTTCTTGCACCGTTCACTCTTTCTACTTTCCTTTTTTCACAAACTAGTACACCTCCTTCCTGTTTTCATGCTTGACCTGTGTTCAGTTTTTGACGGACTGGGCCCTGTTACAACTAAGTCTGAGGGGGTCATGACTCTCCAACGAATGTGGCTAGAGTTTTAAAGTTCTGTAAATTGTCCAATATTTTTCCCAAGATTTTAGGGAGATGGTCGTGATGTGTTGGCAGGGCGACTGGGCTAGCCATGTTTTTTGTGGGTGCCGGTCACCACATTTGCCTGTGCCGTTGTTTTGACACCTGTGTCGTTTCGCTTGTGTTTTAATCTCTTGTGTACATAGTTCTGTGTAGTGAGTGCGTACACAACTTTCCCACTAGAGCGCGCCCCGCTAAGCACAACAGCGCAGGCGCAGCGCTCGTCCGTCTCCGCACTACGAGATGGCGCTGCCTTAGAGACGGACCAAATTCTGCTTCCGCCGATCCGCGTATTAATATGTAACGCAGCCAGTGAGATTGCTGCTTACGTAGAACCTTTTCTCCTGGCGGATCACACTCGCGCAGTGATACATGAACGCGCGAGGTATTATAACGAGTGTGCAGACCTCCTATTAGTCAGTCTGCATCAATCTGCATCAGTCTGCATCAGTCTATAGTCAAGTTTCAGTCTGCACCTAATGAGATTATCATATTCCTGTACATAGCCATGAAGATAGATGTATAGACACTTTTGTCAAGTATCAGAGATATATGTGAGAAGAAGATTCACGTATCAAGACCAGAGGAACTTCAGATTGTCAATTGTAAATAGCATCCAGAATCAAGTTACGTGATGTTTATGCTTGTTATTATTTTAATAAATGTGTGTGAAAATTAATCAAGTTCTGTTTAAAGTTGGTCACCGTAAATCTGCTACTCTAAGCGTGCAAGTGGCATTTCCATCGTCTGACCTAACGGCAGAAGATAAACACGCCACGATAAGACCACGAGGCATATTGCTGACACTCTCCTACTTCGTTGGAGCGACGAGTCAAATAATCTGATGGTGTGCGTACCGAAGGTCTTACAGTACGCACACCACATAATCCTTCATGTATCACCTTCCACCCTCTGTTCGTTTTGTTCAGGTGTGTGCGATGCAGTGATTGCGTGGCTGAATGCGAGTGAGGTGGGGCTGCTTACATGACTGTCGTTTTGTAATTTTCAACAATTTTCTTTTAAAATGTGTCAGGGCGGTGATAAAATCTCGCCGTTGGGAGCCTGTAAAGTCAAATCACTTACACAGGGGATTAACAGGTATATCCAGCTCCAATAGATAGTCAGCACTTGCGAAATATTGCTGGTTTTGCCTAGTATTGTTTACTACCTGTCTTTCCCTACAGCTCACACCTACTTTCCTGCGAATTTAAAAGATTCTGTAGCAGATCGAATTCTTCTTCTGGGTCCAGAAATCCTGTGGTGCCTGTCTTCGATTATCTGCTTGGAAAAGTTCTGGAGGCGACTTATAGGCTCTAACATTCTGCGTGGTGTCTGTTTGTTCTATGTCGTGTCTCCCTACCACTTTCGCCCAACGACGCTCTGAGCGTGTTTTTTTTAGGGAATTGACTAGTTTGAGCCTGGGACCTGTTGCTGGTAAGGAGACGCCACACCACACATGACATGTAGAGTTCAGAAGAGTTCAATGAGACTAGCGATGATATAATCAAACACTTAATGTTTTCAGCGTCAGCTCTACTTCACTCCCTGTAAAAGATTCTTAATACTAACTAAATTTAGTGGAAGGGGTTCAAGGCTTTACTACTTTTAGTTAGCTGGTAAAATAACGTCGAAAGAGCAGTTAAGTTTACCATTGGAAATTTTATTCTGCTCACAAAACATTGTTTATATATTGCACTATTGATAAAAGGAAATGTTTTAATACAGGATGATAAAAACCAACTGCGTTCAACAAAAATGTGAACGAATATTCCCTGAGTGGGTTTCCAAGTTCTACAATGGATCGAAGGATGACCTATTCCATATCACATCTATAATCTAGGTTTAAATTAAGTTTCACAAAAGAGAAAACTATCAAAAACGGTCTACAGTGACCCTCAATTATCTTTAATTACTTATCTAACTTGTCGTAAATTACAGTGGCTGATGTGGCTTCTCAATAACTATATAACAGAAAAATCATCGCGTTTCAGATTTTAACTTACGTAGCAAATGTGAATACCGCTTCAATTGACGATCGACACCAGTATTACGTAAAAAGGGGATGTAACAGATGAGACTTCCGCAGTTCTGACTGAAGCCTTATGCGCTGTTATGCGGCATCGCGTGCGTTCATTACCTAGTCGGTATTCGTCAGGGGCGGCGGGCAGCACAGCTCCGCTCACCTCGCCATCTCGGAAGCAACTCACTTCTCCATTCTCCTTACTACAATTTACAGAAGTTGGTTTAAAAAAAAAGTATCTGGCTGTGTTTTCAACTGACCTATCAGGGTCTCAATGTTAACCTTAAGCTCCGCCTACAGAACTTCTGTCTATCCAACGAGAAACGTTATACTTTTCGTGGTGGGGCAATATTTTTAATGTTTGCTATGTCACAGAGACGTGAAAAAGTCTCACGCTAAAACTTGCAGCTGGTGTGGCCCTTTCAGTGTTATTGTAAGATCTATACTGTTCTTCTGGAGGACTCTATCTTTTAACGGGCTGGGGTGGTCCTGGCGGTTGGCTGGCCACGTGGGTGTCCGTCCCTTATCGTAGGGCCTTCCAGCTTAACACGGTTCTGCTCTCGGCTTCTGTTCTCGTTTCTCCCCTCGGAACTGCGTCTGTCTCACGGTGGGAAGGTATGACGTGCATTTAGGCGTTCTTGTGTTAGTCTGTGGTATTCCATTTGCTCACTCGTTACTCGCATTACTTTGGTTAATTTAATGTCACGATTTATTCGGAGCTATGTGACATACTACTGGATTTGCTTATCATGTCAGGGTTTTCACGGAAGGTGTTGGATTTGCCTGACACCTTACAAGGCAACATACTGATATTGAGTTCCGTATGTAAGAATATCATACAGACAGTGCATGTCCAGCCATACTATAAGAATATTAGCCACACATACATACAAGATATTAAGTACGCTCCATCTGTGAATGGAACAGGAGGTATGTTTATTACGGGGTAAAAAGTACGCTCTCCCATATCTTTAGTATTTCGTAGAGTATAAATATACTCGCAGACACTGCAAAAATTTTCACACTTCCTCTAGAATGAAAGTATCAATTACAATCGCAATTGCGTATTTATGGTCTTATAAGCGCGCCGTAGGTTTGTAATGTGTGTCTAGTAATATCGCAATGTGCGATTGCGTTCGCCATTACTGGAGTATTCAGTTCTGTTTACACAATATGCATCAAAGCTATTACTGCGTTATTTGCACAGCTGACGGGCAGCTTCCGCTGTATTGTTCCACACTGCAGGAAATACAATCAATTTTCGCATTTGTAATGGAGGTAAGCTACTCGTACTTGCTAAATGTAAAGTGAAACATATTTTGCACTCTAAAATAAAAAAAAACCGCTTTTACATTTAGTTTAGTTCTAATAATATCTCTGAAATAACAGTGAAGGTAGTTGAGTGACTTCGTTCCTGCAATTTTGGATGTTCAATCATATACAAGGAATATATTTGCAGTTATCACAGCCAAACTGCGATATCACATGACTAGAATATCACTATTTATTTGTATTTTGTACTAAGACTGAAATTTTAGTACTAAACGTATGTCCCCTGTTTCCTAACATTCATTTATTAGCAACAGAAACGATGAGTAATTGCTGCTGCTACGACTGAAAATCGAAATTCGAGAAAAGAGGAAAAGCTGTTTTTTTGTTGGCGAGTAGAACAAAAGAATAATTGTGCGTATCATACTAGTAAAATGCCCGTATGTGTGGAGAAATATGACGAGAAATGCCTTACGGCAAATTTGTCTGACTCATCATTATCGTCATCATCATCATCATCGTCATCATCATCATCATCATCATCATCATCACCACCACCATGATCTTGAACAGTTTCCAGCTCCAGGCTGGGTGTGTTTGGAACACGACCTTAGCAGTCGTCCCGTTTCTCCATCGTTTTTCTCTGTTAATTCTGGCTCACTTCCCCACGCCTTTTAGCCATGTATTCCGTTTCCTTCGCACCTCCAGCCAGTCTATCTTCTTTTGCGTCCCCTTGTTTTCGAGTCCCTGTAAGTGCCCATACCATCTTAGCCTTGAGTTTCTATCCTGCTCAGTAAGGCTTCCTCTATCACTATCACCCGTACCGTTTCATTCCTCATACTACACTATCTGATCAAAAGTATCCGGAAACCACCAAAAACATACGGTTTTCACATTAGGTGCATTGCGCTGTCACCTACTGCCAGGTACTCCATATCAGCGACCTCAGCAGTCGTTAGAAATCGTAAGAGAGCAGAATGGGGGAGGAACTCACGGTCTTCGAACGTGCTCAGGTGATTGGGTGTCACTTGTGTCATACGTCTGTAAGCGACATTTCCACACTCCTAAACATCCCTAGGTCCACTGTTTCCGATGTGATAGTGCAGTGGAAACGTGAAGGGACACGTACAGCAGAGAAGTATACAGGCCGACCTCGTCTGTTGACTGACAAGAGACCAACGACAGTTGAAGAGGGTGTAATGTGTAATAGGCAGGCATCTATCCAGACTACATCTATTCAGACCACCACACAGGAATTCCAAACTGCACCAGGATCCACTGCAAGTACTGTGACAGGCAGGAGGTGAGAAAACTTGGATTTCATGGTCGAGGGGCCACACATCGCGCCGGTAAATGCTAAACGACGCCTCGTTTTGTGCAAGGAGCGTAAACATTGGACGATTGAAAAGTGGGAAAACGTTGTGTGGAGTGACGAATCACGGTACACAATGTGGCGATCCGATGGCGGGGCGTGGGTATGGCGAATGCCCGGTGAACGTCATCTGCCAGCGTGTGTAGTGCCAACAGTAAAACTCGGAGGCGGTGGTGTTATGGTGTGGTCACGTTTTTCATGGAGGGGGCTTGCACCCCTTGTTGTTTTGCGTGGCACTATCACAGCACAGGCCTACATTGATGTTTTAAGCATCTTCTTGCTTCGCACTAATGAAGAGCAATTCGGAGATGTCGATTGTATCTTTCAACGCGATCACGAACCAGTCATAATGCACGGGCTGTGGGGGGAGTGGTTACACGACAATAACATCCCTGTAATGGACTGGCCTGCACAAAGTCCTGACCTGAACCCTATAGAACACCTTTTCGATACCTCTCCTCAGTGCAGCACTCCGTGAAGAATGGGCTTCCATTCTCCAAGAAACGTTCTAGCAGCTCATTGAACGTATCCCTGCGAGATTGGAAGCTGTCATCGAGACTAAGGGTGGGCCAACACCATGTTGAATTCCAGCATTACCCATGGAGGGCGCCATGAAGTTGTGTCAGTGTCAATCCTGCCTCGGGGAATGGATGTGTGTGATGTCCTTAGGTTAGTAAGGTTTAAGTAGTTCTAAGTTCTAGGGGACTGATGACCACAGATGTTAAGTCCCATAGTGCTCAGAGCCATTGGAACCATTTTTTTGTGTCATTTTCAGCCAGGCGTCCGCATACTTTTGATCACGTAGTGTATGGGGAAAGCGATTGGAATTTTCCATGATACTCAGATTATACCTGCATAATTGTAATGGCAAAGTAGTGAAATTTTCAGAAGCTCAATATATTGAAAGACATTGAACTGGGGAAATTTTGCAGAATCTCTTGAATAATTTGTGAGAGAAAGGTACATGTACTATATATAATTGAAGAAACTCAACATTAAATGTGTTAATTGCATTCATACCGTAGTGCAAAATGTCATTGCGATATCTTAAAAATTGTGAATTTAGTGCATCTGTTAAACAGTGTGTGTTTTTCATGATCATCCTCCTTTTCCTTAGGCTTGGCTGTAGGAAAACAAGGTCACGGCCTTGTCGCAGGGGTATCACTGTTTCCCAGCAGATCATCGAAGTGCTGTCGAGCTTGGCTAGCACTTTCATGGGTGACTGTCCGGGTATGGTGAGCGGTAATGGCAAGCGGGTTGCATTCAGCCCTTGTGAGACCATTTATTGAGGACTGGCTTGAGTGAGAAGTAGAGGCTCCGGTCACAAAAGCTGACAGTGGCCGTGAGAGTAGCGTGCTGACCACATGCCCTTTCGTATCAGCTTCTAGTGACAGCGTAAGGACTGATGGTCGGTCGGTACCGTTGGGCCTCCAAGCTCTGTTGGAAAAGAAGGGACACGTACAGCGCTGTTTTTTAGGTGTTGCATTACATCGTATTTCCCAGTCTCTGTTCGAATAAATTATGCCACTAAGCCATTGCGAAATGGCTCGTTAGTGCACCAGTGTACTGGAAAACGTCGAACAGTGAGTTGCGGCATGCAGCAAATTAGTGATTTATGACACAGTGAAATATTTTTACAGACCAAATTCCGTTGTTTGTTGATACTAAGGTGCACGAACTATTAATCGCACACATTCATTCACCACAATGATTAAATATTTAGGTGTAACATTGAAAAGCGACGTGAAACGGAACGCGAATGTAAAATCTGTTTGATAGAAGGCGAATATTGGACTTCAATTATTGGAGAAATTGTAGGAAGGTGTAGGTCACTTATGAAAGAAACCACTCACGGAGCAGTTTGCGACCCATTCTTGAGTACTGCTCGAGTGTTTGTGAGCCCCACCAGGTCGTATTAAAGGAAAACTTCGAAATAGTTCAGAGGTGCAGTGTTGGATTTGTTACAGGAAGGTTCGTTTACACGCGAGTATAACGCGAACACTCTGTCAACTCGAGGGAAAACGATTTTTTTTTCGCAAAATGGTATTGAGAAAATTTATAGAGAACCGTTATTTGCGACTGACTGCAGAACGATTGTACTGCCGCCAATGCACATTTCTTGTAATGACTGCAGATACAAGACAGGAGGGTGGTACAGAGGGGTATAGACTTTCGCTTTTCCATTGGTCCATTTGTGAGTGGAACAGGAAAGGGAATGCGTAGCAGCGGTATAGGGTACCCTCTGCCTTGCACCGTATGTTACCTTGCGGAGTATGTATATAGAGGTACGCCAAAAACTTAAAGACAATTGTAAAATAGCAACGTTGATTGCATCAGACGCCGTTGTGCACAGCGACCGTAGACTATAAGGAAGGAGAGGCACACGGTAGTCGGTCCCGTTAGTTTTTATTATTCTTGCAAATCTAGATTTCGGCAGTAAACAGTCATGTTCTGTGCATTTTCGTCACAGTTCAACGGGCAGAACATATGGTGACATGAACTGCCGTGAGTCTGTTGAGTTATAATGAAAATGCACTGAAGATGGCTGTTTATAGCCGAAATCTGGAAGAATAGTGGAAACTAGCGGGATTGCGTCTGGCTGCTGTGTTCCTCTCCTTTCTTACGGTAAAATAACCACAATCGGTTCGAAAGCGTAAAAACACGGAGCTGATGACTCGGACTGCTACATACACGGTGTTTGGAAGTCTTTGCTGCTCTTGTCTAGCGGTGAAAGATCACGTCATGGCGAACAACTTGAGACGAAATGCCGGCCGGTGTGGCCGAGCGGTTCTGGGCGCTTCAGTCTGGAACCGCGCGAACGCTACGGTCGCAGGTTCGAATCCTGCCTCGGGCGTGGATGCGTGTGATGTGCTTATGTTAATTAGATTTAAGGAGTTCTAAGTTCTAGGGGACTGATGACCACACCAGTTAAGTCCGATAGTGCTCAGGGCCATTTGATTTGGCTACGCCTTTTACGGTCTTGGCTTTGGAGTTCCTTGTGTACTGGTCGGGTGGAAAGCAAGTCGTCTTGCCGGTGGGTCCGTTGACTGTCTCTTGGCTGGGTTGCCGGCGGATCGGATGTAGTTGGGCCGCTACCTGTATCCCCTAAGCGAACGTTAATATTCCAACTGCAGAGCGACCCCCGGAAACTTCTGAGCGCCGCTGGCTGTACAGCCCCTTCTTATTCGTGTTTGATTATGTATTTTAATGGATCATTGCCGATGGTTTGAATTTGTATGCTTTTAGTTGGGTTTTAAGTAATGGGCCTTGAGGCGTTTTAAAATTGAAAGTTCCTTACTTGTCAAGTTTTTCAATGTTTGAGCCTTCAGCCGCCTTTTTTAAAATTATTTAAGTATACAGCTTTGGGCTTTCTGCCTTTTGAAAATTTATGGTAGTTTTGTTTTTAAATTTTGGGTCTTCAGCTGTTTTAAAATTAAAATTCCTTACTTGTCAAGTCTTAGATTGTTGGGGTCTTTAGCCTCATTTGAAGAATTATTTAATGATAGAACCTTGCGCTTTCTGCCTTTTGAAAATTTATTGTAGTTGGCTTTAAATCATGGGCCTTCAGCCGTTTTAAAAATTAAAGAGGTTGCGCCTTTAAGCATAAGATTCTGTGACATATTCATTCGATAGTTAAGGTTGGGAATTTGCGCTGTAATATTTGGGCAACTAAATAAAGTTATGTGTTCGAGTGTAACTGACAGCTGCTCATATTTAGCTCCATTCGACAATTCCAACTGTTCTGTCCAGCGGATGTAAGCAGGCGTTTCAGTATGCTTCTAATCTTCGCGTTGACCGTTACGGAGCGCTTTTTACATCTCGAAAACGAAAATAAATTCGTGAGTGCAAAGACACATTCAGTAAGTGAGCGACATAAGCAAGTGACATGTTTGTGAGGAACCCCTCTTGCATACGTTTGCCTGTGTGCGAGTCATCCATATCGTATCGAATGCTTGTATTAATCAAAGTACCTACTGATAGCTGCCTGCATAATTTAAGACGGGGACAGCGTCAGTGAAAGAGAGCACCTTCATTGTGGACTCTGTTTCATCACTGAGGACTGCCCTCCCGTCAATATCGAAGCCCGTTTAATAATTCAGTGCGTCAATAGCTCGCTGTGTCAAAATGTAGCTAACCAGACCTCACGCCCCTCACAGCACCCATACATTATACTGGCACCGTTTGTTTCAACGTGATGCTGTACAAATTAGGTAGACGGGGCGAAAGAGCTAAGGTATTCACCTTCAATAATTCTCGAACCTTTTAAGCGGACTGGTTCGTGTAGACAACGGGATTTCTTGAAAAATTTTGTCGGTTCTCTAAATACAGAAGTGTTATGAGTGGAACAGGGAATTGTATCTATGCTTCATAGATCTAGAAAAGGCATATGACCGGGTTCCTAGGAGGAAGTTATTGTCTGTTCTACGAGATTATGGAATAGGAGGCAAACTTTTGCAAGCAATCAAAGGTCTTTACGTGGATAGTCAGGCAGCAGTTAGAGTTGACGGTAAACTGAGTTCATGGTTCAGAGTAGTTTCAGGGGTAAGACAAGGCTGCAACCTGTTGTTCATATTATTTATGGATCATATGTTGAAAACAATAGACTGGCTGGGTGAGATTAAGATATGCGAACACAAAATAAGCAGTCTCGCATATGCGGATGACTTAGTTGTGAAGGCAGATTCGATTGAAAGTTTGCAAAGTAATATTTGAGAGCTAGATCAGAAATGTAAGGACTATGGTATGAAGATTAGCATCTCCAAAACGAAAGTAATGTCAGTGGGAAAGAAATATAAACGGATTGAGTGCCAAATAGGAGGAACAAAGTTAGAACAGGTGGACGGTTTCAAGTACTTAGGATGCATATTCTCACAGGATGGCAACATAGAAGCGAGGCGTAGCAACGCTAATGCAGTGAGCGCTCAGCTACGATCTACTCTCTTCTGCGAGAAGGAAGTCAGTACCAAGAGTAAGTTATCTGTGCACCGTTCAATCTTTCGACCAACTTTGTTGTATGGGAGCGAAAGCTGGGTGGATTCAGGTTACCTTATCAACAAGGTTGAGGTTACGGATATGAAAGTAGCTAGGATGATTGCAGGTACTAGTAGATGGGAACAATGGCAGGAGGGTGTCCACAATGAGGAAGTCAAAGAAAAACTGGGAATGAACTCTATAGATGTAGCAGTCAGGGCGAACAGGCTTAGATGGTGGGGTCATGTTACACGCATGGGAGAAGCAAGGTTACCCAAGAGACTCATGGGTTCATCAGTAGAGGGTAGGAGGAGTCGGGGCAGACCGAGGAGAAGGTACCTGGATTCGGTTAAGAATGATTTTGAAGTAATAGGCTTAACATCAGAAGAGGCACCAATGTTAGCACTGAACAGGGGATCGTGGAGGAATTTTATCAGGGGGCTGTGCTCCAGACTGGACGCTGAAAGGCATAATCAGTCTTAAATGATGATGATGATCTAAATACAGGCTTATTCTAAATGATGGACCCATTTTCAAAAACATGCTTTATACCTACGGAGAGAGTAAATTTCAGTGTTTTTCGTTGGCGGCCTTAAGAGCTCGCGAGGCAATAGGGCCGTCATTCCGTTTCACTGTCAATTGCGAGGTTCTCTGCGTTCTGGAGTTCGCGAAAAGTGAGTCGCAAATTGCAGTGCAGCGGGTATTCAATCACCAACTCGCAAAAGCATTAGCATTTGGTTTAAGCAATTTAAACAGACTGTGTGTGCAAAGGAAAAAGCAGAGGCCGACCACGTGTATCAGAGGACGATGTCCATTAGATTCGAGACAGTATTGTGCGCAGTCCCAGTAGGTCTACCAATAGAGCCAGTCGAGAACTTGGAATACCCCACCAAACTGTACGGAAAGTTCTGAGACGGCGTTTGCTGTACAAGACCTACCGATTACAACTTGTGCAGGTTCTCAACCTCAATGACATTTTGTGGTTACGTGCTGGCAAAGATGGAGGACGACGCATTTGTACAGAGTGTAATTTTTAGTGATGTGTAGCGACGTTTCACCTTAGTAGAAAAGTCGACAGACATAGTGTTCGTATATGGGGTTTGGAAAATCCACGTTCACTGTTCCAACACGAAAGAGACTCACCGAAGATCAACGTGTTCTGCGCCGTACAAAGGTATATAGATCATTTTTCTTTGCGGGATGATCTTGTAATGGTACTTGAATTACGTACCCATTACGGCACCTCACCTCAGCCTCTCGATACCAGCAATATTCTACTGTGTTTCTGTAAAATAGTTAACATATTTCTCTGATTTGATTTCATTAATGCGGAGGTACTTCGATACGTCGATATGTATATATTGCAATGATATTATTCTTATGTGCATTCTTTCTTTTGTCACTATGATCTTTGACGTACTCGTAACTCTGATTTTTGGGCGCGTAAGCGGGTATTAGGGAGTCAAGCTTTGGTCGTCATGTTAAAAAGACGCAAATTGTAGTCAGTTTATGAAATGTGAACTTAAACAGTGAGGAAGATATTTTCAAGTGTGTTTTATATTGTGAAGTGATGGAACGAGTTACGTGATATTGCAAGAAAAGTAATAAAAAAGAAGTGTAACTTAAATTCGGAGTGCTGATTACTTTTTTACATCACCATTGTGCTAACTTGCAAAAGTTTAATCTTCAAGAATGGTTTATGAAACACAGCTATAAAACTTTTGAATACCGCAGAATAACACCTAGGCCTCTTTGCATCCGACCTTGGAATCATCACCACCTACATTTTCGACGATTGAGCCGTGAGTTCACAACGAGACCAGCGTGGGAAACATGAAAAGATCAGTGCCTAGTGTTATCCACTATTTCAAGAAATGACTTTATTAACTGTGCTCTAATGACACCTGCCGCATAATATAACTTTGTTGTTGCCCGAAAATGCAATATTTAGCAGCCGGAGCGACACTACAATCATAATTAATTTTCGACCCTTGTTGTGGTAGGGTTGTTAGAAACTCTAATGCGAATCAAGTACCTGGACATGTTGGAACAATGGCTGTTCCCTCAAGTTATGGAGGATTCCCAGGACTCCATCAGCAAGGAGTTCCGTCCCGTTGGCACGCTGACGTACGGGGCTTTTTGAATGAGTCCCTTCCTCAGCTCTGGATCAGTCGCAGGGGACTCGAGGACCTTGCTCTGCACTTCCTGCCACCGAGATCTCCTGGTCTCGCACCCTGCTACTATTTATTACGGGGTTGTGTAAAGCAAGCTGTTTGCGTCCCACCTCTACCAACCACTCTGAATGATTTGCAGAACCGGATCACTGCTGCCGAGCGCCCGGTAACAGCCGGCCGGGGTGGCCGAGCGGTTCTAGGCGCTACAGTCTGGAACTGCGTGACCGCTACGGTCGCAGGTTCGAATCCTGGGAGAGGGAGAGACCAAATGAAACTTAACGGCTACTTGCTTTCGTATACCTAGTCTGTATGATCATTTGTATTTGTCCCTTCTTCATTATTATTATTCAGACTGTTCTTTGAGACACTCCCTTTTTCTGTTGGAACAGCCCTCACACACGCGAGGAATTGCTATACTTCAGCTGCAAAACCGGTGGAGGGGGCGGGGGGGGGGGGGGACGCCGAGAATGAGAGAAAACCGGCTGTTTACGGCAATAGTTACTCGAATTAATATTACCTGATATTATATGCGCGCAACGGATAACTGGGGAGAGAAGGAGGTCCAAACAGAATAGCATAACGTGTCTTTACTCTTTCGTATTTACTGCTTGTCAAAGAGATTGCGCCGATAGTTTCCGGAACTTCTATGTTACACGAAGAGGTTTTTTTTTTTTGTTTCAAAACATTTTGTTCAGAATTACTCGTGTTCGACTTCCAAAGTATGTGTGTGATTCGAGAAGAATTGTTAAGTTTTATCAGTGTTCAGTTTCTATTCAGAGAAGAGGTTTGTTTGTCTTTCTTACGTCGGAGAATGGGAGTTTTCTGTTAAGATGAAAAAAAAAAACAAAGAAAAGAAAAAATAGCTGAGCGGTCAGCGTGACAGATTGCCGTTGCACGGGCCCGGGTTCGATTCCCGGCTGGGTCGGGGATTTTCACCGCTCAGGGACTGGGTGTTGTGTTGTCCTAATCATCATTTCATCCCCATCCGACGCGCAGACTGCCCAGTGTTGCACCGAGGCGCCGGACCTGCCCCGTAAGGGGCCTCCCGACCAATGACGCCAAACGCTCATTTCCATTTTTACATCAAAGGGACTGGGGTTGCACGTGCTAATATGTAACCCAGTGCTCTCTATCTCGAGCACGGGATCCCGGGTTAGGTTACTGGCGGGAGGGATTTTCACCTGCCTCGAGATGACTGAGTGTTTGTGTTGTCCTCATCAAAAAATGGATCAAATGGCTCTGAGCACTATGGGACTTAACATCTATGGTCATCAGTCCCCTAGAACTTAGAACTACTTAAACCTAACTAACCTAAGGACATCACACAACACCCAGCCATCACGAGGCAGAGAAAATCCCTGACCCCGCCGGGAATCGAACCCGGGAACCCGGGCGTGGGAAGCGAGAACGCTTACCGCACGACCACGAGATGCGGGCGTTGTCCTAATTATTTCAAATGGTTCCAATGGCTCTGAGCACTATGGGACTTAACTTCTGAGGTCATCAGTCCCCTACAACTTAGAACTACTTAAACCTAAGTTAACCTAACGACATCACACACATCCATGCCCGAGGCTGGATTCGAACCTGCGACCGTAGCGGTCGCGCGGTTCCAGACCGTAGCGCCTAGAACGGCTCGGCCACAGCGGCCGGCTCATCATTTCATGATCATTCATGAAAGTGGCGAGAGTGGACTCAGCAAAGGTTGCGAGTTTGTACGGGCGCTGATAACCGCGCAGTTTGGCGCCCCAGAAACCAAACATCATCATCGTCCGACGTATTCTACTGATTTACAGGGCATATTTCTCTGCATGTTAAAGATCTTTTATTCATCGCTTAACTATTTATTAACTGAATAATCTAACATTTTCATCGACATACACCACGGTTAAGACAAATATTAATGCCACTACGATTTAGACAAAACTTTCACTAGGATCTCATTAACACACAATACAATTATCACTACGACCGCACAGTGCTTGAACACGTATGGGAGTGGTTGGGATTGCTTTTCGTCAACTAGGCACAACCCGTAATCTACACTCCTGGAAATGGAAAAAAGAACACATTGACACCGGTGTGTCAGACCCACCATACTTGCTCCCGACACTGCGAGAGGGCTGTACAAGCAATGATCACACGCACGGCACAGCGGACACACCAGGAACCGCGGTGTTGGCCGTCGAATGGCGCTAGCTGCGCAGCATTTGTGCACCGCCGCCGCCAGTGTCAGCCAGTTTGCCGTGGCATACGGAGCTCCATCGCAGTCTTTAACACTGGTAGCATGCCGCGACAGCGTGGACGTGAACCGTATGTGCAGTTGACGGACTTTGAGCGAGGGCGTATAGTGGGCATGCGGGAGGCCGGGTGGACGTACCGCCGAATTGCTCAACACGTGGGGCGTGAGGTCTCCACAGTACATCGATGTTGTCGCCAGTGGTCGGCGGAAGGTGCACGTGCCCGTCGACCTGGGACCGGACCGTAGCGACGCACGGATGCACGCCAAGACCGTAGGATCCTACGCAGTGCCGTAGGGGACCACACCGCCACTTCCCAGCAAATTAGGGACACTGTTGCTCCTGGGGTATCGGCGAGGACCATTCGCAACCGTCTCCATGAAGCTGGGCTACGGTCCCGCACACCGTTAGGCCGTCTTCCGCTCACGCCCCAACATCGTGCAGCCCGCCTCCAGTGGTGTCGCGACAGGCGTGAATGGAGGGACGAATGGAGACGTGTCGTCTTCAGCGATGAGAGTCGCTTCTGCCTTGGTGCCAATGATGGTCGTATGCGTGTTTGGCGCCGTGCAGGTGAGCGCCACAATCAGGACTGCATACGACCGAGGCACACAGGGCCAACACCCGGCATCATGGTGTGGGGAGCGATCTCCTACACTGGCCGTACACCACTGGTGATCGTCGAGGGGACACTGAATAGTGCACGGTACATCGAAACCGTCATCGAACCCATCGTTCTACCATTCCTAGACCGGCAAGGGAACTTGCTGTTCCAACAGGACAATGCACGTCCGCATGTATGCCGTGCCACCGAACGTGCTCTAGAAGGTGTAAGTCAACTACCCTGGCCAGCAAGATCTCCGGATCTGTCCCCCATTGAGCATGTTTGGGACTGGATGAAGCGTCGTCTCACGCGGTCTGCACGTCCAGCACGAACGCTGGTCCAACTGAGGCGCCAGGTGGAAATGGCATGGCAAGCCGTTCCACAGGACTACATCCAGCATCTCTACGATCGTCTCCATGGGAGAATAGCAGCCTGCATTGCTGCGAAAGGTGGATGGATATACACTGTACTAGTGCCGACATTGTGCATGCTCTGTTGCCTGTGTCTATGTGCCTGTGGTTCTGTCAGTGTGATCATGTGATGTATCTGACCCCAGGAATGTGTAAATAAAGTTTCCCCTTCCTGGGACAATGAATTCACGGTGTTCTTATTTCAATTTCCAGGAGTGTAGTAATCTAGTGTGCATGCATCGAACTACACGAAATGATGAATGAAAAACATTAAGACACGAATATGATAAGATAGAGAGTGCTGGGGAGAGAGCGGAGATTCACTACTCGCATTCACATCCTTACCGGACACGAGGCTACCTTTTGCGTACAAGAAAACTTTTCACTTTCTAAACTTCTTCCGTCTGTGCGCGCCTAGCTTACCGTGGTCGTCTATTGTGCCGATGAACACGCGGTCCTGGTGAAAAACCTCACCCGGTATCCTGTATGCAAAATCGACCGAACGCGTCTGGGAAAAGGGTAATGAAACGGCAAGAGTTACTGAATCGATTCCGCTCGGCATCTGATTTTATCGGCGGTGGGCAACAGTCGCTATAAGAGCGGTGCTGTGCACGTGGTCAGGATGAAGCCTCGTGGGTCACAAAGAACAAACTGTCACGAAATTCACTAGCCAGAGCGGAGATCTTATCCATCGTTAATCTACGCATATCAAAAAAAGTTTTGCATCACCTCGGTTCCGAGAGTTCCGGAGCCTGTAATGAAAAGTGGAATAGAGATCAACATAAACATCATTTCCCCCCTTTTTATTGCTCATGAAAACCACACATTGCATGTTGTACCACTATACAGCGAAACCTTCATGGGTGGTGGTCCAGACTGCTGTGCAGACCTGTACCTCTAACACTCAGTAGCACGCCTTCTTGTGTTGATACATACCTGTATTCGTCGCGGCATACTATCCACAAGGCACTGTTGGTCCAGATTGCCCCACCAAAAAAAAAATGGCTCTGAGCACTATGGGACTCAACTGCTGAGGTCATTAGTCCCCTACAACTTAGAACTAGTTAAACCTAACTAACCTAAGGACATCCATGCCCGAGGCAGGATTCGAACCTGCGACCATAGCGGTCTCGCGGTTCCAGACTGCCGCGCCTAGAACCGCGCGGCCTTTTCGGCCGGCATTGCCCCACTCCTCAACCGCGATTCGGCGTAGATCCCTCAAAGTGGTTGATAGGTCACGTCGTCCATAAATAGGCCTTTTCAATCTGTCCCAGGCATGCTCGGTAGGATTCGTGTCTGCAGAACATGCTGGCCACTCTAGTCGAGGGATGTCGTTATCCTGATGTTATCCAAGATGTGCACAATGGGGGCGCGAATTGTTGTCCACGTAGGTGAATGCCTCGCCAATATTCTGCCGATATGGTTGAACTATCGGTCGGAGAAGGGTATTCACGTATCATACAGCCGTTACGGCGCCTTCCGTGACCACCAGCGGCGTACGTCGCCCACACATAATGCCACCCCAAAACAGCAGGGAACCCCTACCTTGCTACACTCGCTGGACAATGTGCCTGACCAGGTTGCTTCCAAATACGTGTTGAAGGTGAAACTTCCTGGCAGATTAAAACTGTGTGCCCGACCGAGACTCGAACTCGGGACCTTTGCCTTTCGCGGGCAAGTGCTCTACCATCTGAGCTACCGAAGCACGACTCACGCCCGGTACTCACAGCTTTACTTCTGCCAGTACCTCGTCTCCTACCTTCCGTGTTGAAGGTATATGCGACGCTCTTCGGTGAAGAGAACGTGAAGCCAATCCTGAGCAGTCCATTCGGCATGTTGTTTGGCCCATCTGTACCGCGCTGCACGGTGTCGTGGTTGAAAAGATGGACCTCGCCGTGGACGTCGGGAGTGAAGTTGCGCATCATGCAGCCTGTTGCGCACTGTTTGAGTCGCAACACGACGTCCTGTGGCTGCACTAAAAGCATTATTCAACATGGTGGCGTTGCTGTCAGGGTTCCTCCGAGCCATAATCCGTAGGTAGCGGTCATCCACTGCAGTAGTAGCCCTCGGGCGGCCTGAGCGAGGCATGTCATCGACAGTTCATGTCTCTCTGTATCTCCGAACAACATCGCTTTGGTTCACTCCGAGACGCCTGGACACTTCCCTTGTTGAGAGCCCTTCCTTGCCAGAGTAACAATGCGGACGCGATCGAACCGCGGTATTGACCGTCTAGGCACGGTTAAACTACGGACTACACGAACCGTGTACCTCATTCCTGGTTGAATCACTGGAATTGAACGGCAGTCGGACCCCCTCCGTCTAATAGGCGCTGCTCATGCATGGTGCCGGCCGGAGTGGCCGAGCGGTTCTAGGCGCTACAGTCTGGAACCGGGCGACCGCTACGGTCGCAGGTTCGAATCCTGCCTCGGGCATGGATGTGTGTGATGTCCTTAGGTTAGTTAGGTTTAAGTAGTTCTAAGTTCTAGGGGACTGATGACCCATAGTACTCAGAGCCATTTGAACCATTTGAACCATGCATGGTTATTTACACCTTTGCGCGGGTTTACTGTCATCTCAGAACAGTCAAAGGGACTGTGTCTGTGATACAATATCCACAGTCAACGTCTGTCTTCAGGAGTTTTGGGAACCGGGGTGATGCAAAACCTTTTTGATGTGTGTGGTCACTTCACACGCTATAAGGGCTTGCGGTTAATAGGGGAATGTAAGAGGCTTAAACTTCACCACTGGCTACCATGCGGCGAGGAAGAAGGAACAGACTCCTCCCCTACACATTTTGAGGCAAATCTTAATAAATTTCTCAGAAAGCGGACGTGAAGTCTTTCCCTACGCAACGATGTCTTATAAACAGAACGGATTAGTACATTTATCAGATATTTAAATACCTTTGTCGTGAATTTGGAGACAGACATACTGAAAGTTCGTCTGCTCCATTACCTGTCTTCTTACACTCTGCGTCCCCAGTCTGTCGAATTGGTGATCACCTAACTTTTTTACTGGGCTTCGGTGGAGGGGATGGAGACGCCAACAAACTGCTGTGACCAAGCGCTCCATCCCCAAGCTTTTTTTCAGTCAACCGACTAGCTCTGGTCAATACCTGTTTGGCTCCTCTGCCCTCATCCCAGAGTCGTAAAACTAAGTTGGTATTAACTCTGTAGAGCTTCTCTACTAGGAAAAGTCGTCTGCTTCCCTACTAACATTGACCACGCGCCGAAGAAGTTGACACAGGCATGCGTATTCAAATACAGAGATACGTAAACAGGCAGAATACGGCGCCTAAGACAACAAGTGTTCTATGATCCGTTACTGCTGCTACAATGGCAGGTCACCAAGATCTGAGTGAAAGTGGTGTTGTAGTCGGCGCACCAGCGACGGGACACTGCATCTCCGAGGTAACGATGAAGTGGGCATCTTGCCGTACAACCATTTCACGAGTGTACCGTGAATATCAGGAATCAGGTAACACATCGAATCTCCGACATCGCTGCGGCCGGAAAAAGATCCTGCGAGAACGGGACCAACGACGACTGAAGAGAATCGTTCAGCGTGACAGAAGTGCAACCGACCCGAAAATTGCTGCAGATGTCAGTGCTGCGCCGTCAGCAAGTGTCAGCGTGCGAATCATTCAACGGAACATCATCGATATGGGCTTTCGGGGCCGAAGGCCCACTCGTGTACCCTTGATCACTGCACAACACAAAGCTTTGCACCTGGGCCAGTCAACACCGTCATTGGACTGTTGACGACTGGAAACATGTTGGCTGGTCGGACGAGTCTCGTTTCAAATTGGATCGCGCAGATGGACGTGTACGGGTATGGAGACAAACTCATGAATCCATCGACAATGCATGTCAACAGGAGGCTGTTCAAACTGGTGGAGGCTCTATAGTGGTGTGGGGCGTGTGTAGTTGGAGTCATATGGGACCCCTGATACGTCTAGATACGACTCTGACAGGTGACACGTACGTAAGCATCCTGTCTGATCACCTGCTTGTGCATTGTGCATTGCGACGGACTTGGGGAGTTCCAGCAGGACAATGCGACATCCCACACATCCAGAATTGCTACAGAGTGACTCCAGCAACTCTCTTCCGAGTTTAACCACTTGTGCTCGCCACCAAACTCCGAAGACCTGAACATTATTCAACCTATCTGGGATGCTCTGCAACGTGCTATTCAGAAGAGATCTCCACCCCCTTGTACTCTTACGGATTTATGGACAGTCCTGTAGGATTCATGGTGTCAATGTCCTCAAGCACCACTTCAAACATTAGTAGAGTCCATGCAACGTCGTGCTGCAGGACTTCTGTGTGCTCGCGTGGGCCCTACACGACTTTGGACAGGTGTACCAGTTTCCTGTCGGAAGGACAGACTCAGCATACAGGAAAGTCAAAACAACCTTTGGTAACATTAAAAGCAACGGTGGTAACATTAAGAGCGCAACGGGAATTCCACTGTCAAATGCAGAGGAGAGAGCAGATAGGTGGAAAGAATACATTGAAAGCCTCTATGAGGGTGAAGATTTGTCTGATATGATAGACGAAGAAACAGGAGTCGATTTAGAAGAGATAGGGGATCCAGTATTAGAATCGGAATTTAAAAGAGCTTTGGAGGACTTACGCTCAAATAAGGCAGAAGGGATAGATAACATTCCATCAGAATTTCTAAAATCATTGGGGGAAGTGGCAACAAAACGACTATTCACATTGGTGTGTAGAATATATGAGTCTGGCGATATACCATCTGACTTTCGGAAAAGCATCATCCACACAATTCCGAAGACGGCAAGAGCTGACAAGTGCGAGAATTATCGCACAATCAGCTTAACAGCTCATGCATCGAAGCTGCTTACAAGAATAATATACAGAAGAATGGAAAAGAAAATTGAGAATGCGCTAGGTGAAGTTGAGTTTGGCTTTGGGAAAAGCAAAGGGACGACAGAGGCAATTCTGACGTTACGGCTAATAATGGAAGCAAGGCTAAAGAAAAATCAAGACACTTTCATAGGATTTGTCGACCTGGAAAAAGCGTTCGACAATACAAAATGGTGCCAGCTGTTCGAGATTCTGAAAAAAGTAGGGGTAAGCTATAGGGTGAGACGGGTCATATACAATATGTACAACAACCAAGAGGGAGTAATAAGAGTGGTCGATCAAGAACGAAGTGCTCGTATTAAGAAGGGTGTAAGACAAGGCTGTAGCCTTTCGCCCCTACTCTTCAATCTGTACATCGAGGAAGCAATGATGGAAATAAAAGAAAGGTTCAGGAGTGGAGTTAAAATACAAGGTGAAAGGATATCAATGACACGATTCGCTGATGACATTGCTATCCTGAGTGAAAGTGAAGAAGAATTAAATGATCTGCTGAACGGAATGAACAGTCTAATGAGTACACAGTATGGTTTGAGAGTAAATCGGAGAAAGACGAAGGTAATGAGAAGTAGTAAAAATGAGAACAGCGAGAAACTTAACATCAGGATTGGTGGTCACGAAGTCAATGAAGTTAAGGAATTCTGCTACCTAGGCAGACGGAGCAAGGAGGACATCAAAAGCAGACTCGCTATGGCAAAAAAGGCATTTCTGGCGAAGAGAAGTCTAGTAATATCAAACACCGGCCGTAAGTTGAGGAAGAAATTTCTGTGTGATGTTCGTCTGGAGTACAGCATTGTATGGTAGTGAAACATGGACTGTGGGAAAACCGGAACAGAAGAGAATCGAAGCATTTGAGATGTGGTGCTATAGACGAATGTTGAGAATTAAGTGGACTGATAAGGTAAGGAATGAGGAGGTTCTACGCAGAATCGGAGAGGAAAGTAATATGTGGAAAACAGTGATAAGGAGAAGGGACAGGATGATAGGAAATCTGCTAAGACATGAGGGAATGACTGCCATGGTACTAGAGGGAGCTGTAGAGGGCAAAAACTGTAGAGGAAGACAGAGATTGGAATACGTCAAGCAAATAATTGAGGACGTAGGTTGCAAGTGCTACTCTGAGATGAAGAGGTTAGCACAGGAAAGGAATTCGTGGTGGGCCGCATCAAACCAGTCAGTAGACTGATGACAAAAAAAAAAAAAAAAAAAGAGTTTCTTTGGCTCTTCACACACACACACACACACACACACACACACGGATATTATAGAGAGAGAGAGAGAGTGGGCGAGGGGCGGAGGGAGGAAGGGGTTACGTTAGGTGTTTTTCTATTTCTGTTTACACTCTGGCTGTAGGTCACGTGTAGGTTGTATAGAGGAAGCCGTCTCCGACATCAGCTGGCACGAACTTTATCCTCGTCACTGCGGGCTTTAGTGGGATTGGAATACAGAGTACAGGTAGTCGTATAGAAGATGGACGGCGGTGAGAGGGGGGAGGGAGGGGATGTTTTAACCCCCGCGGGAGGAACCCGTCATTAGCAAATTGCAGCCAGCGGCGAATCTGCGCGTTTACGTTCGCGCCTACAGTAACCCAGCGGGCCGTGCTGCGTTCTTCGCTTCACGGGCATGGCGGAATCTCACAGGGGCGGCCGGGGGTCTACATCTACATCTACCAGCGTGTTCTGCAAGCCACATTGCGGTGGGTGGCGCAGGGTACTTCCGATACATCTACATTTACGTGACTACTCTACTATTCACAATAAAGTGCCTGGCAGAGGGTTCAATGAACCATCTTCAAGCTGTCTCTCTATGGTTCCACTCTCGAACGGCACGCGGGAAAAACGAGCACTTCAATTTTTCTGTGCGATCCCACATTTCTCTCCTTTTATCGTGATGATCATTTCTCCCTATGTAGGTGGGTGCCAACAGAATGTTTTCGCAATCGGAGGAGAAAACTGGTGACGGAAATTTCATGAGAAGATCCCGTCGCAACGCAAACCGCCTTTGTTGTAATGATTGCCACGGCAATTGATGTATCATGTCTGTGACATTATCTCCCCTACTTCGCGATAATACAAAACGAGCTGCCCTTCTTTGTACTTTTTTGATGTCATCCGTGAGTTTCACCTGATGCGGATCCCACACCGCACAGCAATACTCCAGAATAGGGCGGACAAGCGTAGTGGAATCAGTCTCTTAAGTAAACCTGTTGCACATTCTAAGTGTTCTGCCAATGAATCGCAGTCTTTGGTTTGGTGGTGGTTAGTGTTTAACGTCCCGTCGACAACGAGGTCATTAGAGACGGAGCGCAAGCTCGGGTTAGGGAAGGATTGGGAAGGAAATCGGCCGTGCCCTTTCAAAGGAACCATCCCGGCATTTGCCTGAAACGATTTAGGGAAATCACGGAAAACCTAAATCAGGATGGCCGGAGACGGGATTGAAGTCTTTGGTTTGCTCTACCCACTAAATAATCTATGCGATCGTTCCAATTTAGGGTATTTGTAACTGTAACCCGTAAGTATTTAGAAGAATTTACAGCTTTAAGATTTGTGTGACTTATTGCGTAATCGAAATTTCGCTGATTTCTTTTAGTACTCATGTGAATAACTTCACACTTTTCTTTGTTCAGGGTCAATTGCCACCTCTCGCACCATACAGATATCTTATCTAAATCATTTTGCAATTCATTTTGGTCATCTGATGACTTTACAAGACGGTAAATGACTGCATCATCTGTAAACAATCGAAGACGGCTACTCAGATTGTCTCCTATGTCGTTAATGTAGATCAGGAACAATAGAGGGCCTATAAAACTTCCTTGCAGAACGCCGGATATTACTTCTGTTTTACTCGATGACTTTCCGTCTACTACTACGAACTGTGACCTTTCTGACAGGAAATCACGAATCCAGTCGCACAACTGAGGCCAGATTCCATACGCAAGCAGTTTGGTTAGAAGACGCTTGTGAGGAACGGTGTCGAAAGCCTTCTGGAAATCTAAAAATATGGAATCAATTTGACATCCCCTATCCATAGCATTTATTACTTCATGAGTATAAAGAGCTAGTTGTGTTTCACAAGAACGATATTTTCTGAATCTGTGCTGACTATGTGTCAATAAATCGTTTTCTTCGAGGTAGTTCATAATGTTCGAATACAGTATATGTTCCAAAACCCTACTGCAAATCGACGTTAGTGATATGGGCCTGTAATTCAGCGGATTACTCCTACTTCCCTTTCTGGGTTTTGGTGAGACTTGAGCAATTTTCCTGTTTTAGGTACGGATCTTTCTGTGACTGAACTATATAATTGCTAAATATGGAGCTATTTTATCAGCATACTCTGAGACGAAACTGACTGGTGTACAGTCTGGACCGGAAACCTTGCCTTTATTATGTGATTTACTCTGCTTTTGCAACATCAAGGACATCTATTTCTACGTTTCTCATCTTGGCAGTTGTTCTTGATTGGGATTCAGGAATATTTATTTCGTCTTCTTTGGTGAAGGACTTTCGGAAAACCGTCTTTAATAACTCTGCTTGAGTGGCACTGTCGGTGCGGAAAGATGGGGGGACTTCGCGCAAGGTAAGGTTGTTAGGGCCATATTTTATGACGTCCTCTAGGCACAGTGGTGTGGCTGCAATAAACGGCAGTATTGCTGTTGGAGCGGGCAATACTGCTCTGACATTTACTCGAGGTGTTTTACATGTTGTCCACGAAAGGTACTTCTGATAGAGGAAGATGGAACATTCGGCGAATCCAAACGTACGCTTATAAAGGCCATATTTTACAGCAACGTGTTGCGACAACAGTGTTGCTTTCAAAGTTTGAGCAATGTGGCTGCAATAACCGAAAATATTTCCATAGAACTGGGCTAGTCTTGCTGCTGCATGATGTCTGTAGGAGGTACACTCCTGGAAATTGAAATAAGAACACCGTGAATTCATTGTCCCAGGAAGGGGAAACTTTATTGACACATTCCTGGGGTCAGATACATCACATGATCACACTGACAGAACCACAGGCACATAGACACAGGCAACAGAGCATGCACAATGTCGGCACTAGTACAGTGTATATCCACCTTTCGCAGCAATGCAGGCTGCTATTCTCCCATGGAGACGATCGTAGAGATGCTGGATGTAGTCCTGTGGAACGGCTTGCCATGCCATTTCCATCTGGCGCCTCAGTTGGACCAGCGTTCGTGCTGGACGTGCAGACCGCGTGAGACGACGCTTCATCCAGTCCCAAACATGCTCAATGGGGGACAGATCCGGAGATCTTGCTGGCCAGGGTAGTTGACTTGCACCTTCTAGAGCACGTTGGGTGGCACGGGATACATGCGGACGTGCATTGTCCTGTTGGAACAGCAAGTTCCCTTGCCGGTCTAGGAATGGTAGAACGATGGGTTCGATGACGGTTTGGATGTACCGTGCACTATTCAGTGTCCCCTCGACGATCACCAGTGGTGTACGGCCAGTGTAGGAGATCGCTCCCCACACCATGATGCCGGGTGTTGGCCCTGTGTGCCTCGGTCGTATGCAGTCCTGATTGTGGCGCTCACCTGCACGGCGCCAAACACGCATACGACCATCATTGGCACCAAGGCAGAAGCGACTCTCATCGCTGAAGACGACACGTCTCCATTCGTCCCTCCATTCACGCCTGTCGCGACACCACTGGAGGCGGGCTGCACGATGTTGGGGCGTGAGCGGAAGACGGCCTAACGGTGTGCGGGACCGTAGCCCAGCTTCATGGAGACGGTTGCGAATGGTCCTCGCCGATACCCCAGGAGCAACAGTGTCCCTAATTTGCTGGGAAGTGGCGGTGCGGTCCCCTACGGCACTGCGTAGGATCCTACGGTCTTGGCGTGCATCCGTGCGTCGCTGCGGTCCGGTCCCAGGTCGACGGGCACGTGCAGCTTCCGCCGACCACTGGCGACAACATCGATGTACTGTGGAGACCTCACGCCCCACGTGTTGAGCAATTCGGTGGTACGTCTACCCGGCCTCCCGCATGCCCACTATACGCCCTCGCTCAAAGTCCGTCAACTGCACATACGGTTCACGTCCACGCTGTCGCGGCATGCTACCAGTGTTAAAGACTGCGATGGAGCTCCGTATGCCACGGCAAACTGGCTGACACTGACGGCGGCGGTGCACAAATCCTGCGCAGCTAGCGCCATTGGACGGCCAACACCGCGGTTCCTGGTGCGTCCGCTGTGCCGTGCGTGTGATCATTGCTTGTACAGCCCTCTCGCAGTGTCCGGAGCAAGTATGGTGGGTCTGACACACCGGTGTCAATGTGCTCTTTTTTCCATTTCCAGGAGTGTAGTTGCGAATGTGGTCCCGAGGTGTTGCAACTATTGTCCACGGAGGATGGGGGAATTTGGTGGACCTAAAGGTGCGTTTACTCGGGCCATATTACGAGGTGCATTCAAGTTCTAAGGCCTCCTATTTTTTTTCTAATTAACTACTCACCCGAAATCGATGAAGCTGGCGTTACTTCTCGACGTAATCGCCCTGCAGACGTACACATTTTTCACAAAGCTGACGCCATGATTCCATGGCAGCGGCGAAGGCTTCTTTAGGAGTCTGTTTTGGCCACTGGAAAATCGTTGAGGCAATAGCAGCACGGCTGGTGAATGTGCGGCCACGGAGAGTGTCTTTCATTGTTGGAAAAAGCCGAAAGTCACTAGGAGCCAGGTCAGGTGAGTAGGGAGCATGAGGAATCACTTCAAAGTTGTTATCACGAAGAAACTGTTGCGTAACGTTAGCTCGATGTGCGGGTGCGTTGTTTCGGTGAAACAGCACACGCGCAGCCCTTTCCGGACGTTTTTGTTGCAGTGCAGGAAGGAATTTGTTCTTCAAAACATTTTCGTAGAATGCACCTGTTACCATAGTGCCCTTTGGAACGCAATGCGCAATGGGTAAGGATTACACCCTCGCTGTCCCAGAACATGGACAACATCATTTTTTCAGCGCTGGCGGTTACCCGAAATTTTTTTGGTGGCGGTGAATCTGTGTGCTTCCATTGAGCTGACTTGCGCTTTGTTTCTAGATTGAAAAATGGCATCCACGTCTCATCCATTGTCACAACCGACGAAAAGAAAGTCCCATTCGTACTGTCGTTGGGCGTCAACATTGCTCGGCAACATGCCACACGGGCAGCCGTGTGGTCGTCCGTCAGCATTCGTGGCACCGACTTGGATGACACTTTTCGCATTTTCAGGTCGTCATGCAGGACTGTGTGCACAGAACCCACAGAAATGCCAACTCTGGAGGCGATCTGTTCAACAGTCATTCGGCGATCCCCCAAAACAATTCTCTCCACTTTCTCGATCTCGTCGTCAGACCGGCTTGTGTGAGCCCGAGGTTGTTTTGGTTTGTTGTAACACAATATTCTGCCTTCATTAAACTGTTGCACCCACGAACGCACTTTCGATACATCCATAACTCCATCGCCACATGTCTCCTTCAACTGTCGATGAATTTCAATTGGTTTCACACCACGCAAATTCAGAAAACGAATGATTGCACGCTGTTCAAGTAAGGAAAACGTCGCCATTTCAAGTATTTAAAACAGTTCTCATTCTCGCCGCTGTCGGTAAAATTCCGTCTGCCGTACGGTGCTGCCATCTCTGGGATGTATTGACAATGAACGCGGCCTCATTTTAAAACAATGCGCATGTTTCTATCTCTTCCAGTCCGGAGAAAAAAAATCGGAGGCCTTAGAAATTGAATGCACCTCGTATACGGCAATGTGTGGCCACTGTAATGCTGTTGTAATGTTGCTCCGATGTGGCTACAATAAGCGGCAATATTGCTGTAGGACCGGGCAGTATTGCTAGTAGTTCAGGTTGTTGTATATAAGCTCGCCAGACAAAAAACTAGTCACTCCTGGAGAAATCACTACATGCGTCATTTAATACGATGTAGTTCTGCTCCCATACTTGGGAAGTCAGCCCACAAGATCGTGCAGTTACCTCGCATCCAGGTTCAGCCACTCGCTGAGGATCTGATAGTGCAGTTTATAACCCTACCACTACTATTGTAAATTAGTATACTTTTATCTAAATAACAAAAAAACCTTTACCTCTGTTGTCCCTTGTACTATACCCCAAACAGAACAAATAGTTCTCATACGGGAAAAGGAGAACCAGTTGTATGGATATCAAGAGCTCAGATGGAAATCCAGTTCTAAGCAAAGAAGGGAAGGCAGAAAGGTGGAAGGAGTATACAGAGGGTCTATACAAGGGCGATGTTCTTGAGGACAATATTATGGAAATGGAAGAGGATGCAGATGAAGATGAAATGGGAGATATGGTACTTCGTGAAGAGTTTGACAGAGCACTGAAAGACCTGGGTCGAAACAAGGCTCCGGGAGTAAACAACATTTCATTAAAAATACTCACAGCCTTCCTGACAAAATTTTACCATCTGGTGAGCAAGATGTATGAGACAGGCGAAATACCCTCAGACTTCAAGAAGAATATAATAATTCCAATCCCAAAGAAAGCAGGGGTTGCCGAACTAGCAAAAATACTAATGCGAATTCTTTATGGACGAATGGAAAAACGGGTAGAAGCCGACCTCGGGGAAGATCAGTTTGGATTCCGCAGAAATATAGGCACACGTGACGCAATACTGACCCTACGAGTTATCTTAGAAGATAGATCAAGGAAAGGCAAACCTACATTTCTCGCATTTGTAGACTTAAGGAAAACTTTTGACAATGTTGACTGGAATACTCTCTTCCAAATTCTGAAAGTGGCAGGGGTAAAATACAAGGAGTGAAAGAGACGAGGGACGTGAAAGGGAAGCCGTGGTTGGGAAGGAACTGAGACAGGGTTGTAGCTTCTCCCCAATGTTATTCAGTTTGTATAGGCAGCAAGCAGTAAAGCAAACAAGACAAAAATTTGGAGTAGTAATTAATGACCAGGCAGAAGAAATAAAAACTTGGCTGGCGACACTGTAATTCACTCAGAGTCGGCAAAAGACTTGGAAGAGCTGTTGAACGGAATGGGCAGTGTCCTGAAAGGAGGATATAAGATGACCCTCAACAAAAGCAAAACGAGGATAATGGAATGTAGTCGAATTAAATCAGGTGATGCTGAGGGAATTAGATTAGGAAATGAGGCACTTAAAGTAGTAAATGAGTTTCGTTATTTGGGGAGCAAAATAACTGATGATGGTCGAAGTAGAGAGGACACAAAATGTAGACTGGCAATGGTAAGGAAAGCGTTCCTGAAGAAGAGAAATTTGTTAACATCGAGTGTTGATTTAAGTGTCAGGAAGTCATTTCTGAAAGTATTTGAATGGAGTGTAGCCATGTATGGAAGTGAAACATGGACGATAAATAGTTCGGACAAGAAGAGAACAGAAGCTTTCAAAATGTGGTGCTACAGAAGAATGCTGAAGATTAGGTGGGTAAATCACGGAACTAATGAGGAGGTATTGGATAGAATTTGGGAGAAGAGGAGTTTGTGGCACAACTTGACCAGAAGAAGGGATCGGTTGGTAGGACATGTTCTGAGGTATCAAGGGATCACCAGTTGAGTATTGGAGGGCAGCGTGGAGGGTAAAATCGTAGAGGGAGACCAATAGATGAACACACTAAGCAGATTCAGAAGGATGTAGGTTGCAGTAGGTACTGGGAAATGAAGAAGCTTGCACATGATAGAGTGGCATGGAGGGCTACATCAAACCAGTCTCTGGACTGAAGACCACAACAACAACAACAACAATCCTCTAATATTTAGTTTCCAAATAAAGTACACTATGGGAGGATAGTCCAGTTAATAGGAAACCCTGAACAATAGAGTTACCCTTTTTACAGGATTTGAACGTGTGGTGTGACTAATGGATAAGTATGTCAGACTATTCAATTCTTTTTCTAAGATTTTACCCAGTGGTTGAATAGAAACGCAGTATGAATAATATTATACTGAAGCAAGGATAAGTTGATTTAGTGGTTTAAAAATGTACTAATGTTCGCCAGCCGATCCAGGCAATGAAACAGCTAAGTATTTGGAAAAGCAGAAGTATGAATTTTGCTTACTTTTTTGCCACTGTTTAAGTTGCTTCTTCAAATAAATATTACTCCACGTAAACAATATTGGTGCAGACATTGGAATTTCTTTGTGACTACTACACCCTTATATATTACGTTTTTAGAAGAGAAAAAGCCCAGTAGATAACTTAGGGAAGCTACAAAAAATTTCGCCAGTGAGGACCTGTAGAAAAGCATTTTCTATAATAAACAAACTTAATTACTAAAATACTTAGATATTAATCATCATCAGTGTTCTGCCAAAAGGCAGGTTTTCACATGGTAGTTCTCCAGGCTGTCCGGTCTTCTGCCATCCTCTTCAGGTCTGCATAATTTCCTCTTTCCTTTATGTCGTCTATCACCTTGTATCTCCTTCTTCCTCTCAGTCTTCTCCCACAAACCAATCCTTCCAAAGCATCTACTAGCAAGCACTCCCTTCTCAGTGAATGTCCCAACCAGTTCTTTTTCTTTTCTCTTACAACCTTCAGCAGACATCTTCTCTCACCAACCCTTTCCAGCACTCTTTCATTACTCACTCTTTCCATCCAGATTATTCTCTCCATTCACCTCCACATCCAAATCTCAAGATGCTTCTATTCTTTTTTCATCCTCTCGTCTCAGTGTCCACGTTTCTGCCCCATATAGTGCCACACTCCAGACAAAACATTTGCCAAGTCTTTTCCTTAGTCCTTTATCTAATTTGCCACGTAAGAGTCTCCTCTTTCTGTTGAACGCCTCCTTCGCTATGGCAATTCGAGTTTTCACCCCCTGGTGACATCTCAAGTCTTCAGTTGTTGTGCTTCCAAGATATTTAAATGCACTTACTTGTTTAATGGTAGCTTGTCCTATTTTAATATTGGACAGTCTTCGTCTTGTTCTGGTGACCATACTCTTTGTTTTTGCTGTGTTTATTTGCATCCCACATTCCAGACAAGCTTCATTAATATATTTCAGCATGTTATTCGCTGTCTGCTCACTTTCTGCCACTAATAGCGTCTCATCAGTAAATATAATTCTATTCTCTTTCCACCAATACATATTCCTCTTTTCCCATCTAAGCCTTTCGCAATAATCTCTACAGGGTATGCGTTAAACAACAGTGGGGAAAGGCAACAACCTTGTCTAACAGCTCGTCCATTGCTGCTTCCTTCTGACATTTCATTTCAAATCCTTATCCTTACTTTCTGGTGTAAATATAGATTCTGTATCAGTCGTCTGTCTTTCCAATCTACTCCTTTCTTCTTCAAAATATCCATCAGCTTGTTCCACTGAACTCTGTCAAAAGCCTTTTCTAAATCAACAAAAACGGCAAAGATTTCTCTACCTTTTCCATATCTTTCCCCTATAGTTCTTAACCGGCCAATAGCATCTCTTGTTCCTTTTCCTCTTCTAAATCCAAACTGCTCCTCTGCAATCCCTCTGTCCAGCTTGCCATATAGCCTTCTATTCAACACTCTCAGCAAGACTTTAACTGCATTAGAAATTAGACTGATGGTCTGGTGCTCTTCACATTTTTTGTGTTTCTCTTTTTCTCTGTTGGTATCATAACTGTTGCAAGGAAGTCCTCAGGCCATTCCTCTTTGTCATATATCTCGTTACAGAGGTAGACTATTTCTTTTCTTGCCTTGTTTCCAGACTCTTCAACAGTTCTGCTGGCAAATCATCAATTCAACATGCCTTCTTATTCTTTTACTCAGGGGAAATCAAGAGTGGTGAAAACGGAGTAGGAATATTGATAGGACAAAAGTTGGAAAATAAGGTAATGGATGTACAGTATATTGATGGAAGTGGTAGTTCAAAAGATTTGGTGTTAATACAGGTATATATGCCAACCTTCCAGCGTAGAGATGTGGAAGTGGAAGAATATTATGAGAAAATACAAGAACTTATCGAGAAAGAAAATAGAAATGCCTGCGTTATCATCGTTGGGGACTGTACTGCAGTGGTGGGTGAAGGAAGAGACGGAGATGCCGTAGGAAACTTTGGATTTGGAATAAGAAATGACAGAAGTGAAAGACTAATTAGTTTCTGTAAAGAAAAGTCATTAGCAGTGGGTAACACATTATTTGAACACCACAAAAGAAGACGTTACACATAGATATCAAATTTGAATAGGGAAAGATATCAGTTGGACTACATCCTGATACAAAAAAGGTTTAGGAACTGTTTGAAGAATGTTAAATCTTATCCAGGAGCGGATCTAAATTCAGACCACAACCTAGTAATGGGAGAAATACAAATGAAGTTGAAAAAGGTCTGGAGAGGTAAAGCAAAAGAAAGACTAAACATAGAAAGACTCAGAGAGATAGGAAAGGCATCAGATTTGGAGAACAGATTTATGGAGAAATGGCAGAGAGGTACTGTGAAAGTGTTAATGACAAATGGATAAATATGAGGGAAGGACTCTGCCAAAGAAGTACTAGGAATTAGAGTATCCCAAAGCACCAGGAAAGAATGGATAACAGAAAACATGTTGAAAAGATGGAAGAGCGGAGAAAGTGGAAAAATGTAGAAACTGAAGAAGGAAAGAAGAGGTACAGGAAACTGAATAATGAATTAAGAAGAGAAACTGAAACTTAGATACTAAAGCACACACTTTTTATACTGATAGTTTCACTTCAAGAAAACCTCTTTATTACTGGAATTTACTTTCAAAAGCTATTATTCTTTGAACTAACTCTGTATAGTCATTTACCAGATTCTAGTAACTTAGCTAGACTCTGATTGATTATTACGTAATCAAACCTTTACTCTAACACTGCAAGTAGTGAAGGAAACAAAAGAAAAATTCGGAGTAGGTATTAAAATCCATGGAGAAGAAATAAAAACTTTGAGGTTCGCCGATGACATTCCAATTCTGTCAGAGACAGCAAAGGACTTGGAAGAGCAATTGAACGGAATGGATGGTGTCTTGAAGGGAGGATATAAGATGAACATCAGCAAAAGCAAAATGAGGATAATGGAATGTAGTCGCATTAAGTCGGGTAATGCTGAGGGAATTAGATTAGGAAATGAGACACTTAAAGTAGTAAAGGAGGTTTGCTATTTGGGGAGCAAAATAACTGATGATGGTCGAAGTAGAGGGATATAAAATGTAGCAATGGGAAGGAAAGCGTTTCTGAAGAAGAGAAATCTGTTAACATCGAGTATTGATTTAAGTGTTAGGAAGTCGTTTCTGAAAGTATTTCTATGGAGTGTAGCCATGTATGGAAGTGAAACATGGACGATAAATAGTTTAGACAAGAAGAGAATAGAAGCTTTCGAAATGTGGTGCTCCAGAAGAATGCTGAAGATTAGATGGGTAGATCACATAACTAATGAGGAGGTGTTCAAATGGTTCAAATGGCTCTGAGCAGTATGGGACTTAACATCTGCGGTCATCAGTCCCCTAGAACTTAGAACTACTTAAACCTAACTAACCTAAGGACATCACACACATCCATGCCCGAGGCAGGATTCGAACCTGCGACCGTAGCAGTCGCGCGGTTCCGGACTGAGCGCCTAGAACCGCTAGACCACCGCGGCCGGCTGAGGAGGTGTTGAATAGGATTGGGGAGAAGAGAAGTTTGTGGCACAACTTGACTAGAAGGGATCGGTTGGTAGGACATGTGCTGAGGCATCAAGGGATCACCAATTTAGTATTGGAGGGCAGCGTGGAGGGTAAAAATCGTAGAGGGAGACCAAGAGATGAATACACTAAGCAGATTGAGAAGGATGTAGGTTGCAGTAGGTACTGGGAGATGAAGAAGCTTGCACAGGATAGAGTAGCATGGAGAGCTGCATCAAACCAGTCTCAGGACTGAAGACCACAACAACAACAACTCTAACACTTTGCAATTATTAAGAAAAAACACAAAAACAGTTTAAATGGTGCCTCTTTATATTAATTTGGCACTTTATAAGTCTCTAAAATAAGATACTCGGATTCATCAAACAGCAGGATGAACCCTATATAGGTGTATGATTAGGATGAAGTAAAGGGTGTTCCAATTTTAAAGTTCAAGAATGATTGTTAGAAACAGAGTTTAAATTAATGGTTCACGCTGTAAAAAAATAAATTTACTATAAAAGTCTTATCTGGTGGCTGAAGTCTTGGGTGTGGCGAACAGCTATGGCGGCTACACTACCCACAGTACGGCCTGCCAGTCTCTTGCTGTATGGGCCCAGTTTCTCTTCTTGGGATCGTTCAGTTCTACATACAGCAGCCCAACAATTCGCAGCGACGCCGTAAGCCGTACGCAGTCTCCATCCGAGGCATTTTGCGCGAATTTTCAGACAAAGCTTCTTCTGCTCCGCAGTGGTGTTGCCTCAGTCACTGCTGCCTACAGACTGTGTGACTTACTTCCCGCGCTTGGCCTAGGTAGCGCGCCAATTCGCCTTTGCCGCCTTTTCCACTCCACAGAGCCACTTTCGTTTTAAACAAAAGCACACTGGCTTTTACATAATACCTATTTTTATATTGTTGCTAAGCGTTACCATTTCTTAAATCGTCAAACTTACATCAACATGAACAATTTATACACACAAATATTTTTAAATACGATAGGTCATCAGAAAACTATTTAACATTATAAACAATTTACATATTGAATGATAATTAAATGGACACCGTAGCTGCAAACAGGCGTTGATATACTTAATTGAGGACATGTTGAAAATATATGCCCCGACCGGGACTCGAACCCGGGACCTCTTGCTTACATGGCAGACGCTCTATCCATCTTTTTTTTTTTTTTAAATGAACCGCTGCATGAGCAGGACGACGGGTAGGGCAGGGGTCGACACCCGAAGCCTGGCCATCCCGCCGCCACGCCCAAGCAACGTGTTCGAGTTCGAGGATCGAAGGAGCAGGAAGAGGATGGAGTGGGTTTGTCGATGTTGTTCTATTTATTTATGTATTTCTTTAATTTTTATAACATTTTTTTTGTATTATAGATTTATTTTTGTTTCATTACAAAGAAAGATCCTACAACTGCCGTAGCCGAGCGTCCGAGTCGTCTTCTCGTCTGTTGGGAGGGGTTCCCCCCTATTCCGTCCGTAGAGGATCAATATGCTCCAGGATTCTTCTTCATTTTCAGCGCCCCAGTGAGCAGGAGGATCCGCAAATAATGAACCTAAACAATTTGCGAAACGAGTTCTGTACTTCGGGTGGCGGCTGAAAGCTGCATGTGTCGTCATCAATAGGGACCAAAAGTCGAGTGTGCCTTTGGGAGGATCGCAAAATATGTAGTAAACGGCCATGCCTTTTAGCCAGTTAACGGCGTTCGTTCTGGTTGATGGAAAGTATACGACGTCGGGGCGCAGTGTATCAACCGGGGAGATAGACTCCGGCAATCGCCGCAAGAGTAATGCCAGCATGCGCTGCGTCAGTAGCCAGCACTCGCTGGTCGCGGCACACGTCAGCCGGTGTGCATCCGAGTCAGCGACTGAGCGTGTCGGACACAAGGGGTCGACCGTCAGATGTATGGAATGTAGCCTCTGACGAGTAGCGAACTTCCCATTCACAACCACGTACCACAATAAGCCCCTACCACGCCGTAGCGGAGAAGCGAGGCAACTGTCCCCCAATTGAAGCAGCCGATCGCCGCCATTTGCAGGGATGAATCCTAGTACTGGGGTTGTGATTTGAAGTATATGAGGCGCAACAAGAGCAAACCACAAATTAAACATATGTTTGTTTAAAAAAATACTAAGTATTCGAGTCTATTTTAAAAGTATACTTAAATGAATGAAGTTTCCTAATTTCCGAAATACGTCTGCATAGAGATGCGAAAATTAAGAATGTAAGGCTCTTTCCTGACAAGGTGGAGCGAGTTTACATGGAGTTATTTGCATTAGATAATTACATGAAACTTTTAAAGTAGCAGACAGTACGATTATTATTTAATTCACGCAGTTTTCCTGTCAGGTCCTGTTTGATTTTTGCCGACTACTGTGTACATTTTGCACGCTTACTTTTGTTTAGCGCAGTATTGTCTACACTCGAATATTGGTATGATTAATTGTAATAACCCATATCACTCTAAATACCGTAGGAATTTCATTCGCACATTAGTTTTTAACACTGATAGCAGCTCTGAGAGTGGTTCAGTTTGCAACATTTGATCAAATATTTGACCATTTACCAAGTATAATCACCACCTGACAACACATGTTAAGTATCTAAACATAATTCTTCGACCTACCTCTGACTCATACTTAATATATATTTGATTGCCTTGGTAACCTGGAAAAGGAACGTTCAAAATTATACACACTGACAGTATTTCCACACTGTTGAACCTAGGCCTATGTTGCACGATTTCCAGAACACTATACCTTCTTCAAATGAGTTGGAAATCCAAATACTGTCGGTATAGCATCGTCCTTCCGTTGACGCCTATTTACATAATTTTCCATGTAACAATTCTCTTCAAAATGAAGAGAGCACAGCAAATGATTCGCTGTCGGTTGGAAGTTCTCTCTCCGAGTAGCAACTATCCATTTCCGATTTAGAAAATCATTTGTAAGGGCAAACCTAAACAAAAACAAACGCTCACGATGTATTATTTCTCCATGAAAAAATTATATACAAGTAATAGAAAGTAACAAAAAACCAGAAATGACTGACATGTGAAATGTAACATTGTTTCCGCCTTCGTCTTTGCTTCCATTATTACTGTTACAATTAAAAGCAGCACACGAACGAACCATGCTTACGCGCTGTTTCCCTGCAAATGGCGGCTTCTATCACGTTCAATGTGGGGACCCGACACTAGCGCTAATGCGCGGTCTAGTTTTTATATAGTAAGTCTATGACCACAATGAACGCACCGGCGTAGGTAGAAAAGGCGTGTGTACCGCTCGCCACACCGTGTTCTAGGCAACTTCAGGATGTCTGTGGGCGACCGTATTTACAGTTGATAGAGGCGATAATTTTCGTGCTGGGCTTCCGTATCGTCGGAAGTTCTGACCGTAAGCAGCTGAAGTCAATCAAGAACTCTCTGATGTGGGTGAGTGCCGGTGAAATGTGTCCTACAGAAACCGGGGGATGCAGAGAGTGTGGTGCCACTTCACCCACGTCAGAGTGGCGTGGGCAGAGGTCCACGTGCGACGCATAGTGTTGAGATAAAGCGATCGCGCACGGTTATATACGTGAATTAAACCGATACCGCCCGCCCGCTGCGGCAGTGTCAGGGTGGCGTATCGGACTTTAAAAACCAGACCGGTGCTTACGAAATGTCCATATGCTGCTTGAAATCTGTCGGCCATCGTAGCTGTCAAGGGAAGGATATGCGCAAAATACACTCCTGGAAATGGAAAAAAGAACACATTGACACCGGTGTGTCAGACCCACCATACTTGCTCCGGACACTGCGAGAGGGCTGTACAAGCAATGATCACACACACGGCACAGCGGACACACCAGGAACCGCGGTGTTGGCCGTCGAATGGCGCTAGCTGCGCAGCATTTGTGCACCGCCGCCGTCAGTGTCAGCCAGTTTGCCGTGGCATACGGAGCTCCATCGCAGTCTTTAACACTGGTAGCATGCCGCGACAGCGTGGACGTGAACCGTATGTGCAGTTGACGGACTTTGAGCGAGGGCGTATAGTGGGCATGCGGGAGGCCGGGTGGACGTACCGCCGAATTGCTCAACACGTGGGGCGTGAGGTCTCCACAGTACATGCGATGTTGTCGCCAGTGGTCGGCGGAAGGTGCACGTGCCCGTCGACCTGGGACCGGACCGCAGCGACGCACGGATGCACGCCAAGACCGTAGGATCCTACGCAGTGCCGTAGGGGACCGCACCGCCACTTCCCAGCAAATTAGGGACACTGTTGCTCCTGGGGTATCGGCGAGGACCATTCGCAACCGTCTCCATGAAGCTGGGCTACGGTCCCGCACACCGTTAGGCCGTCTTCCGCTCACGCCCCAACATCGTGCAGCCCGCCTCCAGTGGTGTCTCGACAGGCGTGAATGGAGGGACGAATGGAGACGTGTCGTCTTGGGCGATGAGAGTCGCTTCTGCCTTGTTGCCAATGGTGGTCGTATGCGTGTTTGGCGCCGTGCAGGTGAGCGCCACAATCAGGACTGCATACGACCGAGGCACACAGGGCCAACACCCGGCATCATCGTGTGGGGATCGATCTCCTACACTGGCCGTACACCACTGGTGATCGTCAAGGGGACACTGAATAGTGCACGGTACATCCAAACCGTCATCGAACCCATCGTTCTACCATTCCTAGACCGGCAATGGAACTTGCTGTTCCGACAGGACAATGCACGTCCGCATGTATCCCGTGCCACCCAACGTGCTCTAGAAGGTGTAAGTCAACTACCCTGGCCAGCAAGATCTCCGGATCTGTCCCCCATTGAGCATGTTTGGGACTGGATGAAGCGTCGTCTCACGCGGTCTGCACGTCCAGCACGAACGCTGGTCCAACTGAGGCGCCAGGTGGAAATGGCATGGCAAGCCGTTCCACAGGACTACATCGAGCATCTCTACGATCGTCTCCATGGGAGAATAGCAGCCTGCATTGCTGCGAAAGGTGGATATACACTGTACTAGTGCCGACATTGTGCATGCTCTGTTGCCTGTGTCTATGTGCCTGTGGTTCTGTCAGTGTGATCATGTGATGTATCTGACCCCAGGAATGTGTCAATAAAGTTTCCCCTTCCTGGGACAATGAATTCACGGTGTTCTTATTTCAATTTCCAGGAGTGTAGTTCAGTTTTGAGACAAGATAGGTGTTGACATAACGTGTTCTGAGGAGTATATCCAAGCGACGCAGTTTGTTGTCCTGCAGCAGAGCACGTGTCTGGTGTAGGAGCCGGCGGTACGTAGCCGCCGCCGTGCGGCGAGCATTGCTATAGAATTGCACTCCTATCCATCTGAGCCACCGAGGGCACAGAGGATAGTGCGCCTGCAGGGACTTATCCCTTGCACGCTCCCCGTGAGACCCACATTCCCAACATGTCCACACCACTACATTCGTAGTGCGCCTAATAGATGTTGGCCCATCATATTCATTACTAGTTGCAGATTATCTATAAGTTCCGTAAGAGTTTTGGGCATAGCGTGTGCGTTCGCACAAGAAGGTCAATGGCCGGGAAGCCATATTTTAACTATATATGAAGGTAGTAATAAATGTGAAGGTAATTCCAAGTGTGAGTGCAGATGGAGACCACAGATTACTGGTGGGACAATGGAAAATGAATCAGTGTGTGAAAAATAGAAAACAGAAGAATGTGATGAGGATACGGGATTGGAAATTGAAGGAGAGTGAATGTGCTGAGAAGTACAGAGAATTAATAACACAAAAATTTCCAAAAGAAATTTTCTGCGATGTAGAAAAAGAATGGAGTTTATTCAAAGACACTTTAGTCGAAGCAGCACAAAAAGTATGTGGCAGAACATCTGGAAAGAAAAAAAAAAGACAGACAAGTTGGTGGGATGATACCACAACCCAAGCAGTTAGAAGAAAAAATGGAGCATGGAGAAAATGGTGGAAAACTAAAAATGACGAAGACCATAAAAGATATATAGAGGAAAAGAAGAAGTGCAAAGAAATAGTGGAAACAGCAAAGAAAAAGGCATGGGAAGAGTTTACAAAAAAACTTGAAGATATGAAGAGCAATAAGAAAATGTTCTATAAAATGATGAAAAATAAAAGGAAGGCTTCTGAAGTACCAGTAAAGATGGAAACTGAGGACGGTACCATTATTGAAGATCCAGGGAATATAAAAGATCTCTGGAAAGGACATTTTAAGAAGCTGTTAAACGCTGAGGAGCACGTACATGAGGAAACAACAAATAATGAAGAAATTGAGAGAAGTTGGGAAGCAGAATTAGGACAAATTACACGGGAAGAAATGGAAAAAGCTGTGGAGAAGATGAATGGGGGGAAAGCCCCAGGACCTGATGAAGCATCAAAGGACATGATAAGAGCAGCAGGTCCAGTGGGAATGCAGTGGCTGTATAGAGTACTATAAACCGTGTGGAGAAATAGTAAAATACCTGACGACTGGAGAACAGGAGACATTGTTACCATCTTCAAGAAAGGCAATAAAAGACTTTGTAAAAACTACAGAGGAATAACCCTCATTAGCCATACAGCCAAGATTTTTGAATGAATTTTACTAAATCGAATAAATGAAAAGACAGAAAAGGAGCTGAGTGAAGAAGAGCATGGGTTTAGGAAAGGAAGGAGCACGATCGACCTGATATTTTCTATCCGTCAACTGATGGAAAGAAGTTGGGAGTATAACAAGAGGGTGATAATGGTTTTTATAGACATAGAAAAGGCATATGACTCAGTTAACAGGGAAAGACTCTGGGACGAACTGAAGAAGATAGATATAGAAGATGGATACATTAATGTTATAAAGACAATGGACAGAGGCCACAATTGTAGAATTAGAACACCATTGGGGAACTCTGAATACTTCGAAATAAGACAAGGACTTAAGCAAGGAAGTATTCTATCTCCTGCGCTTTTTAATGTTGTGATGGAGGGAATGAATAGGGCAGTTAAAGATATAGTAAAAGAAAAAGACAAAAAGATGATTTTTGCAGATGATATGGTAATGTGGGGTGATAAAGAGGTAGATGTACAGTTACAGCTTGATGTGTGGAAGGAAATAATGAAAAGGCATGGATTAAAAATAAATAAAGATAAGAGTGAAGTAATGGTATTTGGAAGGGAGAAAGGAATCAACGGAAATATTACCTTGAATGGAGAACCCCTCAAAGTGAAATATCTAGGGATGGAAGAATAACTAACGAAATTAATAGGAGGTTACAGAAGGGAGGCAATTTCTACCAAACAATAAAACATCTGATTTGGAATAATGAAGTTTCAGAAAGAGCAAAACTCCTTATGTATAAGAATTATTACATCCCTATTGTCACCTATGGTGGAGAAACATGGACAATGACAGAAAGGGACTGGAGCAGACTGCAAGCAGGGGAAATGAAATTTCTCAGAGCAGTTAAGGGAAAAACAAGAATGGACAGAGTAAGGAATGTAGAGATTAGAAAGGACCTCAAACAAAAAAGTATGAGAGAAGAAATTGAAGGAAAGAGATTAAGATGGTATGGGCATGTTAAGAGGATGCATGGGCAGAGACTCCCCAAAATTGTGGAAGAACTAAAGATGGGTGGGAAAAGACCTAGAGGGCGCCCAAGAACACGGTGGAAAACTGGAGTGAGAATATCTGTTGAAAGGAGAGGTGCGACCTGGCAGCAAGTGGAGGAAGAAAAGTGGTGGGAGGACCGAGCCAAATGGAGAGGACTCGTCAGCACCCAGACCCGGCAGTAGCTGGAGCGGGATCCGGATATAGATAGATAGATAGATGAAGGTAGTATCTGTTCCCGAAAGAACAGTTACCGTTGATGACCATGCAGCTTTCGCGAGAATGAAATGATAATTAAATGGACACCCTAGCTGCAAACAGGCGTTTATATACACTGCTGGCCACCGTAAATGCAACACCAAGAAAGACAAGAGGTAGCACAAAAAATTTATTTTGTAGATAACATGTTGACCAAGTATCAAATGATTACGTTTACAGACGTCTGTGACATGTGGTTCCTGCCAGAATCGGTAGCCAGAGTAGCCGCCATTGTTGGAGATCACCGCTGCCACACGTCTCGGCATTGAGTCAGAGAGACGTTGGGTGTGTTCCTGGGGTACAGCAGCCCAAGCAGCTTCCACACGTTGCCAAAGATCGTCTGGTGTGGCAGCTGGGGATGTAATCTGGGTCACTCGTTGAGCAACCGTGGACCACATGTTTTCTATCGGCGAAAGATCCGGAGAGCGAGCCGGCCAGGGAAGCAATTCAATCTGGTTATTGACGAAGAACCTTTGGACAATGCGTGCCACGTGTGGTCGCGCATTATCCTGTTGAAATATGGCTGTGGCCGAGCCCTGAAGGTAAGGAAGGACAACTGGCTCCAGCACCTCGGATATGTAGCGCCGGCTATTTAAAGTACCGGCAATGCGTACTAGAGGCGTGCGAGAGTAATATCCAATACCGCCCCATACCATAATACCCGGTGCAAGACCAGTGTGGGGGTGCATAATGCAGCTGTCCAGCATCCTCTCTCCACGGTGTCTCCACTCTCGAATCCGACCATCGTGGTGCTGCAGACAGAAGCGTGCCTCGTCAGTAAAGACAACGTCATTCCATTCTGCCGTCCACATCCGTCTGTCATCACACCATTGGCGACGGAGACGTCTGTGGTTCTGCGTCAATGGTAGACGAAGCAATGGACGTCTTGCGGACAGACCACTCTGCTGTAAACGGCGTCGAATGGTACGCGCAGACACTGGATGATGCGTTACAGACGCAATGTGCTGTGCTATGGTTCGGGATGTCACTGAGCGATCCGTCACTGCCATGCGCACAATTTGCCTATCTGTACGTGTAGTGGTGCACCGAGGTGAATGCGATCGACCACGTCTGTCCGTCGTACCCTCCTACATCCAACGGTCACATATCCGCATTACAGTTGTTTGGTTTCGTCCAACACGACTAGCGATTTCTCTGTATGATAATCCACAATCTCGGTAAGCCACTATCCTTCCTCTGTCGAACTCGGATACTTGATCATACGATGTTCGCTGTTGTCTACGAGGCATAACTTATCGTCTTGTGAAACAACCAGAAGGTAAACACACGTGCCGAACGTACAGTCGTCGAAATCGCCAAGCCTTAAATGGTGCTATGAGGTGGCGCCAAAGGCGCGCGTGATGTGCGTCTGCGCTAAAATTCTAATCAGTTGCATATCTCATCGCTGCAAACTCATGGTGTAATTTTCACTTGATTCGGATGCTTCCTTCAGGGTGTTGCATTTACGGTGGCCAGCAGTGTACTTTATTGGGGACATGTTGAAAATGTGTGCCCCGACTGGGACTCGAACCCGGGACCTCCTGCTTACATGGCAGACGCTCTATCCATCTAAGTCACCGAGGACACAGAGGATAGTGCGCCTGCAGGGACTTATCCCTTGCACACTCCCCGAGAGACCCACATTCCCAACTGTCCACAAATCTACATATGTAATGTACCTAATTGAGTAATGAGTGGATGCGCGAATATCTGGGTCTCACGGGAAGCGTGCAAGGGATAACTCCCTGCAGTCGCACTATCCTCTGTGCCCTCAATGCCTCAGACAGATAGAACGTCCGCCATTTAAGCAGGAGATACCGGGTTCGAGTCCCGCTCGGGGAATACATTTTCTGCTGTCTCCATTGATGTATATCAACAACACCTGTCAGCAACTAAGGGTTTCGATTTAATTATCATGTCATCAAACCATTGTGGTTTCAGTACCTATTATTGTGAGGATATATAAAGGTCTGAGGCTGTTCGATAGAGGATGTGTAATTAAACGCCTTCCAGCAGTCAATCTTCTACCTTGTTTTGTTGGCCAACCAGTTTCAGCGTTTTACTACGACATCTTCAGACCCTCACTTGTGATCAAAACAGGGGCCAGCAGTACTCGGCTAGTAGATATTTGTTGCAGTGATCACTTCAACCATCACCTGTCGGCATGTGATGGTTGAAGTGGTCACTGCAACAAATACGAGGGGCGTTTGGAAAGTCTGTGCAAAGTCCGGGAGATGGCACCAACGACGCGTATCGAGGTCATGTTTAGTTAGTAGCATCTTTGGAAAGGTCGCACAACAAGTTTCAGCCATATCGGTCTATTTCTTTGTGTTTGGCATTCGTGCGAATCGAGGAAGTCGAGGGATTGTCAAGAAATGGACGAAGAATAATTTCGTGTGGTGATTAAACAAAAGCCAGGAGACTAAAAAAAATAGTTCAATTGGCTCGGAACACTATTGGACTCAACTGCTGAGGTCATCAGTCCCCTAGAACTTAGAACTAGTTAAACCTAACTAACCTAAGGACATCACAAACATCCATGCCCGAGGCAGGATTCGAACCTGCGACCGTAGCGGTCTTGCGGTTCCAGACTGCAGCGCCTTTAACCGCACGGCCACTTCGGCCGGCCAGGAGACTAAAGACAAGCTTGAGAAACATTACTGTGACTCTGCACCTTCGATTAGAACAGTTTATAAGTGGTTTCAAAATTTTCGGAGTGGCCATATGGGCACAAGTGATGCTGAACGTTCTGGACGCCCTGTGGAGGTTACGACTCCAGAAATCATAGATAAAATGGATGATATGGTGGTGGATGACAGAAGAGTTAAGGTGCGTGAGATTACTAGTGCTGTGGGCCTCTCGAATGAACGGGTACATAGTATTTTGCATAAACATTTGGACATGAGAAAGCTATCTACAAAATGGGTTCCGCAATTGCTCACGCTTGACCAAAAACGGAATCGTGTAAAGTAATGGAAGGATGGCTTGCAGCTGTTCAGGAAGAATCCGCAGGACTTTAGGCGTCGTTTCGTCACTGTGGATGAAACATGGATACATTACTATACTCCTGAGACCAAACAACACTCTAAACAATGCGTTACCGAGGGAGAATCTGCTCCAAAAATTGCGAAGACCATTCCTTCGGCCGGAAAGGTTATAGCGACTGTCTTTTGGGATTCTCTAGGGATAATACTCATCGGCTATCTGGGAAAGAGTAAAACTATTGCAGGTGCATATTATTCGTCGTTATTGGACCGTGTGAGAACCGAGCTGCAAGAAAAACGCCGACGATTGGACCGTGAAAAACTCCTTTTCCATCACTGACAATGCACCAGCATACACCTCAGCAGTTGTGGGGGGTTGGGTTGTTTTGGGGGAATAGACCAACCAGCGAGGTCATCGGTCTCATCGAAGTAGGTAAGGACGGGGAAGGAAGTCGCCCGTGCCCTTTCAAAGGAACCATCCCGGCATTTGCCTGAAGAGATTTAGGGAAATCACTGAAAACCTAAATCAGGATGGCCGGACGCGGGATTGAACCGTCGTCCTCCCGAATGCGAGTCCAGTGTGCTAAACACTGCGCCACCTCGCTCGGTCAGCAGTTGTGGTCGCAGAGTTAATGGAAATAGGGTTCCAACTCATTTCACATCTCCCCTATTCTCCAGACTTGGCTCCCTCGGACTAAGATTTGTTCCTCAATCTGAAGAAATGGCTGGTGGGACGAAGATTTTATTCAAGCGAGCAGGTGATTGCAGCAACTAACAGCTATTTTGCAGACTTGGACAATTCCTATTATTCGGAAGGGATCAACAAAGTAGAACAGCATTGGACGAAGTCTATAAGTGTAAAAGAAGACTATGTTGAAAAATAAAAAAGGTTTACCCCAAACACGTAAGTAGTTTTTATATTTGCACGGACTTCTCAAACTCCCTTCGTATCTACTAATCGAGTACTGCTGCCCGTGTTTTGATCACAAGCGAGCGCCTGAAGATGTAGTAAAACGTTGAAACTGGTTGCCCAATAAAGGTAGAAAATTGACGGCTGAAAGGCTTTTCATTTGACATCTTCTTCTATAAATGTATTTCTCACTGCATTTTTCATTGCAAATAAGTGGTAAGTCCATTTCAGCTCTTCGTTTCTTTAATTTCACTGCATTTCCCTTATACTTATATGGGCTGCTTTTATGTGTCTGTGCAATCTTATGGGCCTTAACTGCTAAGATCATCAGTCCCTAAGCTTACACCCTGCCTAACCTAAATTATCCTAAGGACAAACACACACATCCATGCCCGAGGGAGGACTCGAACCTCCGCCGGGACCAGCCGCGCAGTCCATGACTGCAGCGCCTCAGACCGCTCGGCTAATCCCGCGCGCCTGGGCGTCTTTTGTCTGTGCTATCCTGTACATTAGTGTGTTTCAGTGTTGCGCTGGTTGAAGACGACAACAGTTCCTCGAACACGCTTGTTGAACGTTTGGCTGCTAACGTTAAAATGCTGCATCAGGCGTCCACGCAGAACTGATTGTGTTGTTTGTTTGGTTTCAGGTCAGTACCGACAGACGAATGGTTCGTGATGCTGTTCGCGTTTCATGTGGTGAGTGGTTGTCCCGTGTGTACGGCGCACGCGTCGCCTTTGTATTCTCTTCTGTTACGCTGTAATTTTTGATTGTGTGGAAGTGTAGCATCGTCTTGCCGCGTTACTTAAATCCCAGTGCGTTTCCTCCAATTTCTTGTGCCCTCACCGGACAAAATATTAATCGCCCTGAATGAGATTTTCACTCTGCAGCGGAGTGTGCGCTGATATGAAACTTCCTGGCAGATTAAAACTGTGTGCCGGACCGAGATTCGAACTCGGGATCTTTGCCTTTCGCGGGCGAGTGCTCTACCGTTTCAATCTGCCAGAAAGTTTCATATCAGCGCACACTCCGCTTCAGAGTGAAAATCTCATTCTGGAAACACCCCCTAGGCTGTGGCTAAGCCATGTTGGTTGGTTGGTTGGTTGGTTTGGGGAAGGAGACCAGACAGCGTGGTCATCAGTCTCATCGGATTAGGGAAGGATGGGGAAGGAAGGCGGCCGTGCCCTTTCAGAGGAACCATCCCGGCATTTGCCTGGAGTGATTTAGGGAAATCACGGAAAACCTAAATCAGGATGGCCGGACGCGGGATTGAACCGTCGTCCTCCCGAATGCGAGTCCAGTGTCTAACCACTGCGCCACCCCGCTCGGTGCTAAGCCATGTCTCCGCATTATCCCTTCTTTCAGGAGTGCTAGTCCTGCAAGGTCTTCAGGAGAGCTTCTGTAAAGTTTGGAAGGTAGGAGACGAGGTACTGGCGGAAGTAAAGCTGTGAGGACGGGGCGTGAGCCGTGCTTGGGTAGCTCAGTTGGTAGAGCACTTGCCCGTCAAAGGCAAAGGTCCCGAGTTCGAGTCTCGATCCGGCATACAGTTTTAATCTGCCAGGAAGTTAATTCATCACCCTATCTAGAGGAAGTGGCGATTCCACAGGAGCCTCCAACTACAGCCCACTGTCATTCCTTACACCATTTTCTAAAACTTTCGTTACTGTAAAGTCCTCTAGGGCTGTCACCCACCTGTGTGGTAATGCGACACTTATGGTACGAGGGGTGTAAGTAACTACCGTTTTGACATTAAAAAAAGACGTGCTAAGATATCTGAATAATTTTATTTTTACTCGAAAGCCTGTACCTTAATCTACTTTTCTACATAATTTCCGTCAATACTGAGGCACTTGTCATAACGTTGTACCAGTTTTTGAATCCTCATAGAAGTCTGCCGTCTGACTTGTTAACCACTGCATCACCACTGTTTTGACTTCTTCATCGTCTCGAAGACGCTGACCGCCCAGGTGTTTCTTCAGGTGCAGGAACAGATGGTAGTCACTGGGCGCAAGATCGGGGCTGTGCGAAGGATGATCTAGAGTTTCCCGTCGAAAAGATGACATCTTTGGACTGATTCGCCACATGCGGACGGGCATTGTTTTGCAGCAAAACGATGCCCTTGCTCAACTTCCACGCACTGCTGCTTTGATTCTGGTGTGACGTAGGCCACCCACGTTTCTTCGCCCGTAACAATTCGGCTTGAGAAATCAGCACCGTCATTGTGGTACCGCTCAAGGAAAGTCAATGCACTGTCTAAAAGTTTGGTTTTGTGCACATCCGTCAACATTTTCGGTACCCAACGTGCCCACAATTTTCTCTAATTCAACTGCTCGGTCACAATGCCATACAAAACACTACGAGAAACATTAGGAAAGTCATCGCGCAAGGAGGAAATCGTAAAGCGTCTGTTTTATCTCACCTTATTGTCCACTTCCTGCACCAAACTTTTATTAACGACCGAAGGACGCCCACTCCGATGTTCGTTGTGCACATTTGTGCGGCCATCTTTAAATGCTCTCACCAACTTTCTTTCCATTCCATCACTCATAATGTTTTCTCCGTAAACTGCACAGATCTCACGATGAACATCGATCGCTTTTACGCCTTTAGCACTAAGAAGACTTATAACAGGCCGTACTTCACAGTTGGCGGGACTCACGATTATCGGAGGCTTCTTAAACACTCAGTACACAACGTAAACACGGAAGAAATAGACTGCAATGGCGCCAGTGCGTAGATTCAGGTACAGGCTTTCATGTAAAAACAAAATTATTGCAATATCTTAGCACGTCCTTTTTTTTAATTTCAAAACGGTACTTACTCAAAAAACACGGCACGTAGTCTCGATTTCAAAGGACCACCCTGCTGTTAGCTATTTATACATGCTGGGCCGTGATGATGTTACAAACTTTTCTGGGATGATGGACAAACGTAAATGTATTAATTTGAGATAGTTCGAAAGCTATACACAAAAACCATCCTGATATCTCTGGCAGTGGAACTCTTTATCTGAAAGCTCTTTGCCTTTCCTGTTTTGGAGGGAGGTAGTATGGACTAAAAAAAAAAAATAGCAGTAAACATCAGATCTAAACTGCGTACCTTAAGAGCTATAAGCACTTATCCGCTATAAAAGACGTGTTTCACAGTACTAAAGATGAACAAGTGCTCTTTGCTTTTAAGGTATGCACACAAGAGCCCTTGTTTACTCGAATTTTTTTTATTTTTTTGGTCCATACTACCACACTCTAAAATACGGAAAGCAAAGAGATTGCAGTAGAAGAGCTCCAGTGTCAGAGGTAACAGAACGATTTTCGTGCATAACTTTTGACTTGGTCGTTTCTGGACCACGTAGTCGTACAAGTTGATGCACTACTGGCCATAAAAAATTGCTACACCAAAAAGAAACGCAGATGATAACCGGGTATTCATTGGACAAGTATATTATACTAGAACTGACATGTGATTACATTTTCACGCAATTTGCGTGCATAGATCCTGAAAAATCAGCACCCAGAACAACCACCTCTGGTCATAATAACGGCCTTGATACGCCTGGGCATTGAGTCAAACAGAGCTTGGATGGCGTGTACAGGTACAGCTGCCCATGCAGCTTCAACACGATACCACAGTTCAAGAGTAGTGACTGGCGTATTGTGACGAGCCAGTTGCTCGGCCACCATTGGCCAGACGTGTTCAAGTGGTGAGAGATCTGGAGAATGTGCTGGCCAGGGCAGCAGTCGAACATTTTCTGTATCCAGAAAGGCCCGGACAGGACCTGCAACATGTGGTCGTGCATTATCCTGATGAAATGTAGGGTTTCGCAGGGATCGTATGAAGGGTAGATCCACGGGTCGTAACACATCTAGATGTAATGTCCACTATTCAAAGTGCCGTCAGTGCGAACAACAGGTGACCGAGACGTGTAACCAGTGGCACCCCTTACCATCACGTCGGGTGATACGCCAGTATGGCGATGACGAATACACGCTTCCAATGTGCGCTCACCGCGATGTCGCCAAACACGGATGTGACCACCACGATGCTGTAAACAGAACCTGGATTAATCCGAAAAAATGACGTTTTGCCATTCGTGCACCCAAGTTCGTCGTCGAGTACACCGTCGCAGGCGCTCCTGTCTGTGATGCAGCGTCAAGGGTAACCGCAGCCATGGTCAGCGAGCTGATAGTCCGAGCTGCTGCAAACGTCGTCGAATTGTTCGTGCAGATGGTTGTTGTCTTACAGACGTCCCCATCTGTTGACTCAGGGATCGAGATGTGGCTGCACGATGAGTTACAGCCACGCTTAAAGATGCCTGTCATCTCGACTGCTGGTGATACGAGGCCGATGGGATCCAACACGGCGTTCCGTATTACCCTCCTGAACCCACCGATTCCATATTCTGCTAACAGTCATTGGATCTCGACCAACGCGAGCAGCAATGTTGCGATGCGATAAACCGCAATCGCGATAGGCTACAATCCGATCTTTATCAAAGTCGGAAACGTGATGGTACGCATTTCTCCTCCTTACACAAGGCATCACAACAACATTTCACCATGCAACGCCGGTCAACTACTGTTTGTGTATGTGAAATCGGTTGCAGACTTTCCTGATGTCAGCTCGTTCTAGGTGTCGCAGCCGACCTCAACCTTGCGTGAATGCTCTGAAATGGTTACCATTTCCATATCCCAGTATCTTCTTCCTGTCGGTTAAATTTCGCGTTAGTAGTACGTCATCTTCGTGGTGCAGAAATTTCAATGGCCAATAGTGTAATAAGTAAAAAATATATTGAAAAGTGACATTTGTCGGTGAGTTTGAGGAACGTCACCCTTGGAGAAGTTTGTGCCCAGAAAATATTTTTGGTCCAATGGGAGGAGGTTGTCCTACCTTTCTAGGTTGCAAACACCAAGACAGTTATGAGAGGAAACTCCGCAACTAGATCAAAATGACTGGGAATGAGTCTTTGGATTTCAAAAGTGTGATAACTATTTTTCAACAGGACATTTCACCACGCCACAATTTGTGCTTTGTTGGTGTGAAAACGTGCGGCTGGGAATTGAAACAGATAGTTGTAAAATCGCCAGTATTTATCAGGTTTGTTTTCCATAGTACCCGCGTGTTTGTACAACTCCGAGAAACGACTAGAAGAAGGTTCACGGGTCTAGTCAGTGGTTTATGGTATCGGTAGATGGATAATTTACCCTCTTTCCAAAACTAACTCTGCAGAACCACGGTGGACTAAATGCGTTCCCCTAATAGGTATTCCAAAAATAAGGGCAATTTATTTTTTGCTTAAAAATCTGCTGTTAAACTAAAGGCCGAAAGTTTTTTTTTTTTTTCCTGTAACCTCGTATATGGTAATACCACTCTAGGAAATTTAGGCACCTCGGCGTCGGAAGTTCGCAATGTAACGAAAACATACTCTCATTTCCGGCAATTCTCGCAGCTCGCTTATTAGGACGGAAAATTCCGTTTCCCGCTGCCGTGGTGACACGGGCCTAATTTAAATTAATTCCGTCCGCCCCACACCCCCCACTCACCAACTACCCCGTCTCCGAGCCGAGACGAACTAATGGAAAATCGCGCTTCGTGGCAGGGGAAAATGCCGCCCGTTTGCGGGGAAAACGAATTAGACATTTTAATTTCGCACCGCCTCGCAACCTTATTAATGTCTGCGTTTCCAGTGAAATGTGACCTTGTCGTATGTGTATCTGCCGCGACAAGCTGGCTTGATACAGTATTCACCTGAAGACCTACGCACGTGAGACTAGAAAGTTCTACAGGGTGAACCGCTGGACCACCGCGGCCGGCGATTTTCAGTACCGGTTGATCAAAAAGTCAGTATAAATTTGAAAACTTAATAAAGCACGGAATAATGTAGATAGAGAGGTAAAAATTGACACACATGCTTGGAATGATACGGAGTTTTATTAGAACCACCCCATATTGCTAGACGCGTGAAAGATCTCTTGCGCGCGTCGCTTGGTGATGATCGTGTGCTCAGCCGCCACTTTCGTAATACTTGGCCTCCCAGGTCCCCAGACCTCAGTCCGTGCCATTATTGGCTTTGGGGTTACCTGAAGTCGCAAGTGTATCGTGATCGACCGACATCTCTAGGGATGCTGAAAGACATCCGACGCCAATGCCTCACCATAACTCCGGACATGCTTTACAGTGCTATTCACAACATTATTCCTCGACTACAGCTATTGTTGAGGAATGATGGTGGACATATTGAGCATTCCCTGTAAAGAACATCATCTTTGCTTTGTCTTACTTTCTTATGCTAATTATTGCTATTCTGATCAGATGAAGCGCCATCTGTCGGACATTTTTTGAATGTTTGTATTTTTTTTTTTTTTTTGCTCTAATAAAACGCCATGTCATTACAAGCATGTGTGTCAATTTGTACCTCTCTATCTACATTATTCCGTGATTTATTCAGTTTTCAAATTCATACAGACTTTTTGATCACCCAGTATTTCATATCGGTACGCATGCCAAAACGCCGCGCATAAAAAAGGGAATTCTTTCAGGCCTCATACTGCGGGTTGTGTTGGTAATAGACTTCAGATCCAAAGACACTGGTACATTTGCCTAACACCATGTATATCACCCGCGAGCATGCAGAAGTGCCGCAATACGACGTGGCGTGGACTCGACTAATGTCTGAAGTAGTGCTGGAGGGAACTGGCACCATGAATCCTGCAGGGCTGGCCATAAATCCGTAAGAGTGGAGATCTCTTCTGAAGAGCACGTTGCAAGACATCCCAGATATGCTCAATAATGTTCATGTACGGAGAGTTTGGGTTGCCAGCGGCAGTGTATAAACTCACTGGTCTTCGTGGAGCCACTCTGTAGCAATTCTGCACGTGTGGGGTGTAGCATTGTCCTGCTGGAATTGCCCTAGTCCGTCGGTATGCACAATGGACAAGAATGGATGTTGGTGATCACACAGGTTGCTTACGTACTTGTCACCTGTCAGAGTCGTACCTAGAGGTATCAGGGGTTCCATATCAACTTCACCCCCCCCCCCCCCTCCCCAGCATTACAGAGCCTCTACCACGTTGTACAGTGCCATACTGGCATCCAGGATTCATGAGGTTGTCTCCAAACCATCCGCTCGATACAATTTGAAACGACTCTTCCGACCAGGCTACATGTCTCCAGTCACCAACAGTCCAGTGTAGGTGTTGAAGGGCCCAGGCAAGGCAAAAAGCTTTGTGTCGTGCAGTTATCAAGGGTACACGAGTGGACCTTCGGTTCCGAAAGCCCATATCGATGATGTCTCGTTGAATGGTTCGTGCCGGCCGCTGTGGCCGAGTGGTTATAGGCGCTTGTTGGAAATCGCGCGCCTGCTACGGTCGCAGGTTCGGATCCTGCCTCGCGCATGGACGTGTGTGATGACCTTAGGTTAGTTAGGTTTAAGTAGTTCTAAGTCTAGGGGACTGGTGACCTCCGAAGTTAAGTCCAATAGTGCTTAGAGCCATCTGAACCATTTGAACCATTTGAATGGTTCGCACATTGACACCATTTGATAGCCCAGAATTGAAATCTGGAGCAATATGCGCAAGTGTTGCACTTTTGTCTCGTTGAACGATTCTCATCAGTCGTAAGTTGGTCCCGTTCTTGCAGGATCTACACTCCTGGAAATGGAAAAAAGAACACATTGACACCGGTGTGTCAGACCCACCATACTTGCTCCGGACACTGCGAGAGGGCTGTACAAGCAATGATCACACGCACGGCACAGCGGACACACCAGGAACCGCGGTGTTGGCCGTCGAATGGCGCTAGCTGCGCAGCATTTGTGCACCGCCGCCGTCAGTGTCAGCCACTTTGCCGTGGCATACGGAGCTCCATCGCAGTCTTTAACACTGGTAGCATGCCGCGACAGCGTGGACGTGAACCGTATGTGCAGTTGACGGACTTTGAGCGAGGGCGTATAGTGGGCATGCGGGAGGCCGGGTGGACGTACCGCCGAATTGCTCAACACGTGGGGCGTGAGGTCTCCACAGTACATCGATGTTGTCGCCAGTGGTCGGCGGAAGGTGCACGTGTCCGTCGACCTGGGACCGGACCGCAGCGACGCACGGATGCACGCCAAGACCGTAGGATCCTACGCAGTGCCGTAGGGGACCGCACCGCCACTTCTCAGCAAATTAGGGACACTGTTGCTCCTGGGGTATCGGCGAGGACCATTCGCAACCGTCTCCATGAAGCTGGGCTACGGTCCCGCACACCGTTAGGCCGTCTTCCGCTCACGCCCCAACATCGTGCAGCCCGAATCCAGTGGTGTCGCGATAGGCGTGAATGTAGGGACGAATGGAGACGTGTCGTCTTCAGCGATGAGAGTCGCTTCTGCCTTGGTGCCAGTGATGGTCGTATGCGTGTTTGGCGCCGTGCAGGTGAGCGCCACAATCAGGACTGCATACGACCGAGGCACACAGGGCCAACACCCGGCATCATGGTGTGGGGAGCGATCTCCTACACTGGCCGTACACCACTGGTGATCGTCGAGGGGACACTGAATAGTGCACGGTACATCCAAACCGTCATCGAACCCATCGTTCTACCATTCCTAGACCGGCAAGGGAACTTGCTGTTCCAACAGGACAATGCACGTCCGCATGTATCCCGTGCCACCCAACGTGCTCTAGAAGGTGTAAGTCAACTACCCTGGCCAGCAAGATCTCCGGATCTGTCCCCCATTGAGCATGTTTGGGACAGGATGAAGCGTCGTCTCACGCGGTCTGCACGTCCAGCACGAACGCTGGTCCAACTGAGGCGCCAGGTGGAAATGGCATGGCAAGCCGTTCCACAGGACTACATCCAGCATCTCTACGATCGTCTCCATGGGAGAATAGCAGCCTGCATTGCTGCGAAAGGTGGATATACACTGTACTAGTGCCGACATTGTGCATGCTCTGTTGCCTGTGTCTATGTGCCTGTGGTTCTGTCAGTGTGATCATGTGATGTATCTGACCCCAGGAATGTGTCAATAAAGTTTCCCCTACCTGGGACAATGAATTCACGGTGTTCTTATTTCAATTTCCAGGAGTGTATTTGTGGCGGCAGCGATGTCGGACATTTGATGTTTTACCAGATTCCTGATATTCACCGTACACTCGTGAAATGATCGTACGGGAAAATCCCCACTTCATCGCTAGTTGGGAGATTCTGTGTCCCATCGCTCGTGCGCCGACTATAACCCCACGTTCAAAGTCACTTAAACCTTGATAACCTTCCATTGCAGCAGCAGTAACCGATGTAACAGGTGCGCCAGACAATTGTTGTCATATGTAGGCATTGTTGACCGCAGTGCCTTATTCCACCTGTTTCCATATGAAAGGTCCCCTTAGAATGGTTATAAATGACTGTGCTGATAAACCTCTTATATTATTTGATTTTCAAACAGATGAGCAAAACTGAATGCACTCAGACATTTGTCCTTTTACTTATTCTGATCATCACTAAACTGCCACACAATATTTTTAGCGCAACGCAATCTGACTTTCAATAATCCCTACAAAAGAATGGCCCTGACTAACATTAACCTATACCTTTCATGAATCACTTACCTCACTAAAATCATCGTTACTCGAACTATTGCAATACAGCGAGCGCCAATACTGCCAGCTAAATAAGATTCCAACTACTGAAAGCACAAACTACTGATAGGCATAGTTAGCAAATGAAAGATTTGCAGGAGAACAAACAATGTATTTACCTTAACAGTGTTCAAAAGTCATGATATATACATCAGTTCATGACATCCAGTCATACAAATGTACTGTCTGTGATGGACACACGTCCAGATCTTTTTTTTTTTTTTTTGTTATCAGTCTACTGACTGGTTTGATGCGGCCCGCCACGAATTCCTTTCCTGTGCTAACCTCTTCATCTCAGAGTAGCACTTGCAACCTACGTCCTCAATTATTTGCTTGACGTATTCCAATCTCTGTATTCCTCTACAGTTTTTGCCCTCTACAGCTCCCTCTAGTACCATGGAAGTCATTCCCTCATGTCTTAGCAGATGTCCTATCATCCTGTCCCTTCTCCTTATCAGTGTTTTCCACATATTCCTTTCCTCTCCGATTCTGCGTAGAACCTCCTCATTCCTTACCTTATCAGTCCACCTAATTTTCAACATTCGTCTATAGCACCACATCTCAAATGCTTCGATTCTCTTCTGTTCCGGTTTTCCCACAGTCCATGTTTCACTACCGTACAATGCTGTACTCCAAACGTACATCCTCAGAAATTTCTTCCTCAAATTAAGGCCGGTATTTGATATTAGTAGACTTCCTTTGGCCAGAAATGCCTTTTTCGCCATAGGGAGTCTGCTTTTGATTTCCTCCTTGCTCCGTCCGTCATTGGTTATTTTACTGCCTAGGTAGCAGAATTCCTTAACTTCATTGACTTCGTGAACATCAATCCTGATGTTAAGTTTCTCGCTGTTCTCATTTCTACTACTTCTCATTACCTTCGTCTTTCTCCGATTTACTCTCAAACCATACTGTGTACTCATTAGACTGTTCATTCCGTTCAGCAGATCATTTAATTCTTCTTCACTTTCACTCAGGATAGCAATGTCATCAGCGAATCGTATCATTGATATCCTTTCACCTTGTATTTTAATTCCACTCCTGAACCTTTCTTTTACTTCCATCATTGCTTCCTCGATGTACAGATTGAAGAGTAGGGGCGAAAGGCTACAGCCTTGTCTTACACCCTTCTTAATACGAGCACTTCGTTCTTGATCGTCCACTCTTATTATTCCCTCTTGGTTGTTGTACATATTGTATATGACCCGTCTCTCCCTATAGCTTACCCCTACTTTTTTCAGAATCTCGAACAGCTTGCACCATTTTATATTGTCGAACGCTTTTTCCAGGTCGTCAAATCCTATGAAAGTGTCTTGATTTTTCTTTAGCCTTGCTTCCCTTATTAGCCGTAACGTCAGAAGTGCCTCTCTCGTCCCTTTACTTTTCCTAAAACCAAACTGATCGTCACCTAGCGCATTCTCAACTTTCTTTTCCATTCTTCTGTATATTATTCTTGTAAGCAGCTTCGATGCATGAGCTGTTAAGCTGATTGTGCGACAATTCTCGCACTTGTCAGCTCTTGCCGTCTTCGGAATTGTGTGGATGATGCTTTTCCGAAAGTCAGATGGTATGTCGCCAGACTCATATATTCTACACACCAACGTGAATAGTCGTTTTGTTGCCACTTCCCCAAATGATTTTAGAAATTCTGATGGAATGTTATCTATCCCTTCTGCCTTATTTGACCGTAAGTCCTCCAAAGCTCTTTTAAATTCCGATTCTAATACTGGATCCCCTATCTCTTCTAAATCGACTCCTGCTGGCATTAAATCTGGTTGTCTGGTGGTAAAAAGATGAGATCCCGTGTTTTTGATGTGCTTTTGATGATAAATAATTAGCGAAACCAACAAATATTTAAACTTCAATTGTTTACTACTCTGGTGGCCATCTTAATTCCACTGTCCACCAAAGACAATGACACAACACAAACTAGCACTTCTTTGACATGTTCTTTGCAATGTTTATCCACCTCGAACAATAACACACATACACTTTACCAAAGTGACATTCAGACTCCGCTCCCGACCCTTCTTGTTGCTTGTATTTATAACCTGGTGTAAGAACTATTAAAATGAGATATAGTTTATAAGTCACATGTACATTTGTTATCGTAATTTGTGCAGAAAAGTTATTAATTTATGTCGAGTGACATAATTTAACAGGTTATTAAAATGACAGACAGATTTGTTGACAGAATAATTCTTTGTCACAAAAAGGCTGTTTTTTAGAAGTTTGTCAATTGACTTCTCTAATTTGCATAAATACGTAAATAACATGTATTATTAAGAATTAAATTGGTTTTCGTCTAAAATAGGAGTGTTTACGTGAATACTGAGTGAAAACGGTTCTAGTGAACAAATAGGTTTCACTGGGTGATTTTTATTTAAGGAGATCCAAAATACGTAAGTTGGCCACTATTTTCCATACTTCATATTAATTATTTAAGATGAACTTAGTGCTTTTACATGATGACATTTGCTGTATCAGTGATCAACTGATATTAACTTTTGTGTGGGTCAGTTATTCAGTATAATTTGATGGGTTGACTGTTTATGGAGATATGTTATGCAATCATTGTTAACATACACAATAACTTTTCTATAATCATAAATACTCGTTAAACTGGTTTAATTTGGAGGGTATCGCATACTTCGGTAAAGTAAAGCCTTTAATAGGTTCCGTTACAAGCTGTAGAGCAACTGTCAGTTCACTTCCGCACACACCAGGAGGAAAACTTGCCGACCAGAAGCCGAACGCTGATTGGCGGACAGCTACCAATCGTTGACGACATGGACAACCACGAATAGTCTCTTTCCCTTCCATCTTCCCTTACGTCATGACTAGCCAATCATATTAAAGGGCCAATTAAAAGTTTTACAACAGTGAAATCAGACATCGATTGTCTGTAATAAACAGAAGCACCTACCCCCATGCAAAACCAGTCGTGCACTGAGGAAGGCCGTTGCAATTCGGCCGAAACGTCGGTTTTAGTTTATTATTCTTGTTAGTTTTTAGCAATGACGCGGCATAATACCCAGAAGAATCAATTGAGCACATAGGTTGCAAGTACTTGTCTGATATGGTACAAATGGCTCTGAGCACTATGGGACTTAACTTCTGAGGTCACCAGTCCCCTAGAACTTATAACTACTTAAACCTAACGACATCACACATTCATGCCCGAGGCAGGATTCGAACAAGCGACCGTAGCGGTCGCGCGGTTCCAGACTGTAGGGCCTAGAACCGCTCGGCCACCCCGGCCGGCGCTTGTCTGAGATGAAGAAATTGCCACAGGAGAAGAATTTGTGACGGGCCACATAAAAAAAAGAAAAAAACCGTGATCGGAAATATCATTTTGGAACAGCCAGTACTGTGCGTCAGTGATTGCTGGTAACCAGTGTCACCGACTATTTCGTGACACTGCAGGACGGACACGGACAAAAGTCCAGACTGTCCACTGGACGAAGTTTGAGTATCTTTCTCGGTCCGTGCAGTCGCCGGATGAACCGGAAGTTCCCGGTCGGTCCATAGCGGAAGACATACAAGAGACGGCTATGTGTGTTGGGAGACGGGGGTGAGAGAATTGAATTCCTCGCCATCCTCCCGCCTCCCTGGAGGCTCCAGAAGGGCATTGGGTCGATACACGCCACACTCCAGCGGGGACGTATTCCGGCACGTGCTACTGGAGTCTCCACGCCCCCCCCCCTTCCTTACCCCTGAACCCTCCTACTTTCCCCTCCCCCTACAGTCTTCTCGGGGCTTCACTCAAACCACTGTGCGTTTGTTATTCCGGGCGTAGTCCGAAACGAGGAACAAGGAGATTGAGTTCCCACCCAGCGGCGACAAAGGACGCGTGGGCGTGAGACGCCTTGCTGGCGGGTTGTCCTGCCGGCAGCTGCGGCGCTGAGTCTCTGTTGCGCTCCTGATAATGGACAGCATGGTCGAAACATCGTCACAGCGGAAGCATTAGTTTTGCCTCGGATCATAATGAATGGGATAGAATACTTGCTAGCAGACAGAACCCAGCAATGTCGCTCTTTAAGAGGAAACAAAACATCCTATCCTGATGCTGTAAAATTAAATGAAACAACAAGTTCACTGTTACCAGTCACTTTTTATTTATCTCCTCGACGCGTTTCAAAGTTTAAACCTCAATCATCTGGTGGATTTACATTTGGTAGTATGACTTTTGCGTCACGATTTTTTGGAGTAACGCCGGCCGAAGTGGCCGTGCGGTTAAAGGCGCTGCAGTCTGGAACCGCAAGACCGCTACGGTCGCAGGTTCGAATCCTGCCTCGGGCATGGATGTTTGTGATGTCCTCAGGTTAGTTAGGTTTAACTAGTTCTAAGTTCTAGGGGACTAATGACCTCAGCAGTTGAGTCCCATAGTGCTCAGAGCCATTTGAACCATTTTTTTTTTTTTTGGAGGAACTTTTGGCACTGCCTAGTGGAGAAAAAAGCTTGAACTTCATACTCGTAAGCTATTTTAACTTGTCTAAATCGGATACATATGTACCACCTGACGTATTTGTTCCAACGCACGTGTTCGACCCCTCAAAACAAACGTCTCCAAAACCTTTAAAAAAATTTATTCTGTAATAATGTTGTTATGATGTATATTCTTTGTACTTCTGACGTTTTCTCTTCTATTGTACGATCCTTGCACCCAATAGTGTCCAGACACCATGTTTGTTTACAAAATATGACAGTATACAATGATATACCGGGTGATCAAAAAATCTATATAAATTTGAAAACTGAATAAATCACGGAATAATGTAGATAGAGAGTTAAAATTTGACACACACACTTGGAATGACATGGGGTTTTATTAGAACCAAAAAAATACAAAAGTTCAAAAAATGTCCGACAGATGGCGCTTCATCTAATCGGAATAGTAATAATTAGAATAACAAAGTAAGACAAAGCAAAGATGATGTTCTTTGCAGGAAATGCTCAATATGTCCACCATCATTCCTCAACAATAGCTGTAGTCGAGGATTAATGTTGTGAATAGCACTGTAAAGCATGTCCGGAGTTACGGTGAGGCACTGGCGTCGGATGTTGTCTTTCAGCATCCCTAGAGATGTCGGTCGACCACGATACAGTTGCGACTTCAGGTAACCCCAAAGTCAATAATCGCACGGACTGAGGCCAAAGAAAGACGAAAGTGCCGGCTGAGCACACGATCATCACCAAACGACGCGCAAGAGATCTTCCACGCGTCTAGCAATATGGGGTGGAGCGCCATCCTGCATAAACATCGTACGTTCCAGCAGGTGTTTATCAGCCAGGCTGGGGATGATGCGATTCTGTAACATATCGGCTTACCTCTCACCCGTCACGGTAGCAGTTACAAAACCAGAATCACGCATTTCCTCGAAGAAGAAAGGCTCGATAACGGTAGATGTGGTAAATCCTACACATACCGTGACTTTCTCGTCGTGCAGTGGAGTTTCCAGTTGCGTTGTGGGCGTTGACAGACCCTCGGAGCGTGAAATGAGCTTCGTCAGTCCACAACACGTTACTCAACCAATCGTCATCTTCCGCCATCTTTTGAAACGCCCACACTGCAGTTGCCCTCCGCTTCACTAAATCGCCAGGTAACAGTTCACGATGCCGATGGATTTTGTGCGGATAGCATCGGAGGGTACGCCTCAGTGCCAACCAAACAGTAGTGTATGGAATGCCGGTGCGACGTGCGAGTGCACGAGCGCTGACTTCCCCGTGCATAAACGAACCCGCTACAGTCTCCGTTTCTTCCTGAACTGTCTCAGCAGCATTACGCCTTGTGCTCGGTCGGCCACTACGGGGTCTATCGTCTAAACAACCCGTGGCTTCGAACTTCGAAATCATTCTCGCCACAGCTGCATTTGTCAACGGTCCTTTACCCGAAACTTCCTGGCAGATTAAAACTGTGTGCCGGACCGAGACTCGAACTCGGGACCTTTGCCTTTCGCGGACAAGTGCTCTTGCCCGCGAAAGGCAAAGGTCCCGAGTTCGAGTCTCGGTCCGGCACACAGTTTTAATCTGCCAGGAAGTTTCATATCAGCGCACACTCCGCTGCAGAGTGAAAATCTCATTCTGGGCCTTTACCCGTTCGAATCCCCTTCCTATAGCGATAGGATCGTAACGCTGAACTAGCACATTCCCCATTCCGATAATACAGCTTCACTAAAAGCGCCTTTTCAGTTAACATCAACATGCTGTGACTGCTGGCGCATCTGATTCTCTCATTACGGCTCCTTTTATACACGATTGTCGTGCGCAGACACTGACGTTTTGCTGTCCAGCGCCATCTGTCGGACATTTTGTGAACTTTGTTTTTTTTTGTTCTAATAAAACCTCATGTCATTCCAAGCATGTGTGTAAATTTTTACCTCTGTATCTACATTATTCCGTGGTTTATTAAGTTTTCAAATTTATACTGACTTTTTGATCACGCGGTATTACGACAGTGAAACGATTCTGTGACCACTGGAGGTACTCTATTTTGCCTATAATACGTTTACCGTTAGATATACGTTTAATTTTTTGTCAAAAGAAACCCGAATCCATGTCCTGACATAGTGTTTTGTTTCTCCACTAGAAGTGCAACAAGTTCCTCCAAAAAATCGTAACACAACACGCAAGCAGAAATGTGATACAAACAAATGTAAATCCACCTGATGATGGAGGTTTAAACCTTTGAAACGCGTCGTGGAGGTATATAAACAGTGACTGGTAGCAGTAAACTTGTTGTTTCATTTAATATCAATAACAGTCATTGTGGCAGAGCGGTTCTAGGCGCTACGGTCGCAGGTTCGAATCCTGCCTCGGGCATGGATGTGTGTAATGTCCTTAGGTTAGTTAGGTTTAAGAAGTTCTAAGTTCTAGGGGACTGATGACCACATATGTTAAGTTCCATTGTACTCAGAGCCATTTTTGAACAGTCACGGTAAAGCCTAACCTAAAATGTTCGCATTTTATGTAAAATAATTTGCTGTACAAGGTACATTATCTCAAAAACTGTGAAAGTAAAAGTTTTGAAATTTTTAGTTGTCGTACATACATTCCTCACGTAACTGCTCACGAATTTAGTATTTCTGATGCACTGAGGTTGGAAAAGTACACTCCTGGAAATTGAAATAAGAACACCGTGAATTCATTGTCCCAGGAAGGGGAAACTATATTGTCACATTCCTGGGGTCAGATACATCATATGATCACACTGACAGAACCACAGGCACATAGACACAGGCAACAGAGCATGCACAATGTCGGCACTAGTACAGTGTATATCCACCTTTCGCAGCAATGCAGGCTGCTATTCTCCCATGGAGACGATCGTAGAGATGCTGGATGTAGTCCTGTGGAACGGCTTGCCATGCCATTTCCACCTGGCGCCTCAGTTGGACCAGCGTTCGTGCTGGACGTGCAGACCGCGTGAGACGACGCTTCATCCAGTCCCAAACATGCTCAATGGGGGACAGATCCGGAGATCTTGCTGGCCAGGGTAGTTGACTTACACCTTCTAGAGCACGTTGGGTGGCACGGGATACATGCGGACGTGCATTGTCCTGTTGGAACAGCAAGTTCCCTTGCCGGTCTAGGAATGGTAGAACGATGGGTTCGATGACGGTTTGGATGTACCGTGCACTATTCAGTGTCCCCTCGACGATCACCAGTGGTGTACGGCCACTGTAGGAGATCGCTCCCCACACCATGATGCCGGGTGTTGGCCCTGTGTGCCTCGGTCGTATGCATTCCTGATTGTGGCGCTCACCTGCACGGCGCCAAACACGCATACGACCATCATTGGCACCAAGGCAGAAGCGACTCTCATCGCTGAAGACGACACGTCTCCATTCGTCCCTCCATTCACGCCTGTCGCGACACCACTGGAGGCGGGCTGCACGATGTTGGGGCGTGAGCGGAAGACGGCCTAACGGTGTGCGGGACCGTAGGCCAGCTTCATGGAGACGGTTGCGAATGGTCCTCGCCGATACCCCAGGAGCAACAGTGTGCCTAATTTGCTGGGAAGTGGCGGTGCGGTCCCCTACGGCACTGCGTAGGATCCTACGGTCTTGGCGTGCATCCGTGCGTCGCTGCGGTCCGGTCCCAGGTCGACGGGCACGTGCACCTTCCGCCGACCACTGGCGACAACATCGATGTACTGTGGAGACCTCACGCCCCACGTGTTGAGCAATTCGGTGGTACGTCCACCCGGCCTCCCGCATGCCCACTATACGCCCTCGCTCAAATTCCGTCAACTGCACATACGGTTCACGTCCACGCTGTCGCGGCATGCTACCAGTGTTAAAGACTGCGATGGAGCTCCGTATGCCACAGCAAACTGGCTGACACTGACGGCGGCGGTGCACAAATGCTGCGGAGCTAGCGCCATTCGACGGCCAACACCGCGGTTCCTGGTGTGTCCGCTGTGCCGTGCGTGTGATCATTGCTTGTACAGCCCTCTCGCAGTGTCCGGAGCAAGTATGGTGGGTCTGACACACCGGTGTCAATGTGTTCTTTTTTCCATTTCCAGGAGTGTATGTTAAGTCCCATTGTACTCAGAGCCATTTTTGAACAGTCACGGTAAAGCCTAACCTAAAATGTTCGCATTTAATGTAAAATTATTTGCTGTACAAGGTACATTATCTCAATTTTGAAATTTTTAGTTGTCGCACATACATTCCTCACGTAACTGCTCACGAATTTAGTATTTCTGATGCACTGAGGTTTGGAAAGTAGTTGGTTACCTGCTAATATCGTGTCGAACTTCCTTTTCCCAGCTTAGTGCAGCGCAGCAACTCGACGTCGCATGGACTCAACAAGTCGTTGAAAGTCCCCTGGAGAATTTTTGAGCCATGCTACATCAACTGTTGTTGTGGTCTTCAGTCCTGAGACTGGTTTGATGCAGCTCTCCATGCTACTCTATCCTGTGCAAGCCTCCTCATCTCCCAGTACCTACTGCAACCTACATCCTTCTGAATCTGCTTAGTGTATTCGTCTCTTGGTCTCCCTCTACGATTTTTACCCTCCACTATGCCCTCCAATGCTAAATTGGTGATCCCTTGATGCCTCAGAACATGTCCTAACAACCGATCCCTTCTTCTTGTCAAGTTATGCCACAAACTCCTCTTCTCCCCGATTATATTCAATACCTCCTCATTAGGTATGTGATCTACCCATCTATAGCCGTCCATAATTGTGAAAATGTTGCCGGTGCAGGGTTTCGTGCACGAACTGACCTCTCAATTACGTTCCATAAATATTCTATGGAATTCATCTCGAGCAATCTGGATGGCCAGATCATTCGCTCGAATTGTCCATAATGATCTTCAAAGCAATCACGAACAATTGTGGCCCGCCGACATGGTGTATTGTCATCCATAGAAATTCAGACGCAAATGGCTGCAAATGGTTTCCAAGTAGCCGAACATAACCATGGTCGGTTCAGTTGGACTAGAGAAAAAAAAATCGTCGAAATGGCTCTGAGCACTATGGGACTTAACTTCTGAGATCATCAGTCCCCTTAACCTAAGGACATCACACACATCCATGCCCGAGGCAGGATTCGAACCTGCGACCGTTGCGGTCGCGCTGTTCCAAACTGAAGCGCCTAGAACCGTTCGGCCACACCGGCAGGCTATCTCTGTATTTCGATAGGTTATCCTATACCAGTTTCCATGGCTCTTCAGTGTAAATGCACCACACACATCCAGTCACGATCTATTCCAGCACCTCATGGTCATCGTTGTCATGATTTCATTGGGCGCATTGCGTGGGCTTCAGGTTCAGATAAAGTTGGAGGTACACCTCCGATTATGAAGTATTACTACGATGTATGTGATGTAGACACTAAATTATGTTGTTAACCTTAGATAACAGCTACAAAATTATGCGGTGTGGTTTTGGTAGGTATGAGAATGTATGCCCGAGAAATCGGTGAGGCAGCTTCTCGTGAATGTTCGTATATTGTGTACAGTGTGGGGCTACAGGTATAGACACAGCTGGTTCACCATAACTTCTACAGACGTCGAGCGTGCATGCTGTCCAGAGGGGTGACGGTGCACTTTAGGCCGTTATGGTTGTCAGAACCTCAAATTAACTGTAGCTCTGCAGTAATTCATACACAGGGTGTTACAAAAAGGTAGGGCCAAACTTTCAGGAAACATTCCTCACACACAAATAAAGAAAAGATGTTATGTGGACATGTGTCCGGAAACGCTTAATTTCCATGTTAGAGCTCATTATAGTTTCCTCCACCTACGCTCAATGGAACACGTTATCACGATTTCATAGGGGATACTCTACCTGTGCTGCCAGAACATGTGCCTTTACAAGTACGTCACAACATGTGGTTCATGCACGATGGAGCTCCTGCACATTTCAGTCGAAGTGTTCGTACACTTCTCAACAACAGATTCGGTGACCGATGGATTGGTTTAGGCGGACCAATTCCGTGGTCTCCACGCTCTCCTGACCTCTTGACTTCCATTTATGGGGGCATTTGAAAGCTCTTGTCTACGCAACCCCGGTACCAAATGTAGAGACTCTTCGTGCTCGTATTGTGGACGGCTGTGATACAATACGCCATTCTCCAGGGCTGGATCAGCGCATCAGGGATTCCGTGCGACGGAGGGTGGATGCACGTATCCTCGCTAACGGAGACATTTTGAACATTTCCTGTAACAAAGTGTTTGAAGTCACGCTGGTACGTTCTGTTGCTGTGTGTTTCCATTCCATGATTAATGTGATTTGAAGAGAAGTAATAAAATGAGCTCTAACATGGAAAGTAAGCGTTTCCGGACACATGTCCACATAACATATTTTCTTTCTTTGTGTGTGAGGAATGTTTCCTGAAAGTTTGGCCGTACCTTTTTGTAACACCCTGTATATGCATGTTTATTTCTAACTAGTCAACCCTACAGACGTTGTTTCCTGTCCAAATTTCAGTAAATCTGTTTGTGATCGTTCTGCGTAAGTTTGCGCGGAGATATTGGAAATGTTTAAACGAAGTAAAAATGAGAAAGAATCTTTTTTTGAGTGATAATTGGATCTATTGAGTGTGGTTTCCATGGATATTCAATCTGAAGAGCCGTACATCCAGAAGTACGCCAATGGGAAATTTTAGATTCGAGATGAATTCGTGCACATTTATTGCGGCAGATGAAGTCATTTGGAACCAATTCTTGTATTTCTGGATTTGTGGTAGGCAGTGTATGGAATGTGTTTCTGTTCCATACACCAACGAGCCCAGTGTATCTCGTGGCGGCAGTTTGACTTGGCCACTTGGCAACACAGTTCAAGGATTCCATTTCTGTATTACTGTGCCTTGCACTGTGGGCACACAACGATCCTGTTGAATTCCTAGTCGTCAAATGTGTGGTCTCTAGGAAAGCTGCTTTCTCGCATCGCTAGACAAACAATTGAGGCAAATCGTATTAATCAGTTTTATTACGAAAATTAAAAGACAATACTAACTTTGAGATTTACATAGATCTCTGGCAAGCGAAGGGCGGCATCCGAAATAAACAAGTTTCTTCAGTATAACAACTCCAAAACTGAGCTACAATACTTCTTCAACTCACCATCTGTCCCCCTTTCATGACTGGGTAGTTCTTACTCTCATAAAGATTCTCTTCAGACTGTAAGTCATATGCGTGCCAAGCTTGCGTGAAATCGGTCCAGAGCTTTAGGAGGTGATGGGCTATGTGATCAAAAGTATCCCCCGAAAACATACATTTTTCATGTTAGGTGCATTGTGCTGCCACCTAGTGCCAAGTACTCCATATCAGCGACCTCAGTAGACATTAGACATCGTGAGAGGGCAGAATGGGGCGCTCCGTGGAACTCACGGACTTTGAATGTGGTCAGGTGATTGGGTGTCACTTGTGTCATACGTCTGTACGCGAGATTCCCAAACTCATAACCATCCCTAGGTCCACTGATTCCGATGTGATAGTGAAGTGTAAACGTGAAGGGACACGTACAGCATAGAAGCGTACAGGCCGACCTCGTCTGTTGACTGACAGAGACCGCCGACAGTTGAAGAGGGTCACCAATGCAAGTGCTATGACAGGCGGGAGATGGGTCATGGTCAAGCGGTTGCTCATAAGCCACACATCACGCCGGTAAATCCCAAATGACGCTCGCTCGGTGTAAGAAGAGTAAACATTGGACTACTGAACAGTGGAAAAGCGTGGGGAGTGACGAATCACGGTACACAATGCGGCGATCCGATGGCAGGGTGTGGGTGTGGCGAATGCCCGGTGAACGTCATCTGCCAGCGTGTGTAGTGCCAACAGTAAAATTCGGAATCGGTGGTGTTATGGTGTGGGCGTGTTTTTCATAGAGGACTGGCCTGCACAGAGTCCTGACCTGAATCGTACAGAACACTTCTGGGATGTTTTGGACCGCCGACTTCGTGCCAGGCCTCACCGACCGACATCGATACCTCTCCTCAGTGCAGCACTCCGTGAAGAATGGGCTGCCATTCCCCAAGAAACCTTCCGGCACCTGATTGAACGTATGCCTGCGAGAGTGGAAGCTGTCAGGCTAAGAGTGGGCCAACACCAAACTGTACTCCAGCATTGCCGATGGAGGGCGCCACGAACTTTTAAGTCATTTTCAGCCAGGTGTCCGGATACTTTTGATCACATAATATATACGTACATACATTTGTGTGTGCGTGTGTAGTTGGCAAAAAATTCCGTTCTGTTTCTCTCTTCCGCTCGTCAGCAGGACGAGAAATGGCAGACGGGAAACCGGGTGTCGGGCATTGGAAATGGCGGCTGGGTTTGACGTCATGCGAGCAAATACGGAGAAAATTCATTACCGGAGCCGTACAGAGCACGACACAAAGGGATAGCTACCTGTCGACAAATTCTGTGTGTGTGTGTGTGTGTGTGTGTGTGTGTGTGTGTGTGTGTGTGTGTGTGTGTGCGTGCGTGCGTGTGTGTACGTGGGTCCTCTTGGCTAGCGAACGCCTACGCACTATTGGGAATGAAAAAAACCCCTCTCGACGACAAAACTTGCTACTACACAGCCAAGGAGAAACTCCGAAAGGTTATCACTATAGCCCGGATCAATAACACACACATATTTATGTGCTGAAAGTAGGTAAAAATTTTTAGGAAATATGTAGTATGACGAAAATATTTTCATCAGCTAAGAATTTGAACTGAAATCAACTTCTGAATCAGACCATAACCTAAAATATTAACTTTATGCGCTTAAACGTACCAGGAACACTAAATGTACTATGGGGAGGTACCTTTTATATCACTTGATCTTTTTTAGTCTGATAGCCTACAGCGCAGTAATAAAAGAGAATTATTGTAGGTAACATCTCTCTACTAACAAGGGAACCTCCCCATTGTACCCCCCTCAGATTTAGTTATAAGTTGCACAGTGGATAGGCCTTCAAAAACTGAACACAGATCAATCGAGAAAACAGGAAGAAGTTGAGTGGAACTATGAAAAAAAATAAGCAAAATATGCAAACTGAGTAGTCCGTGCGCAAGATAGGCAACATCAAGGGCAGACTGAATTCAGGAGCGCCGTGGCCCCGTGGTTAGCGTGAGCAGCTGCGGAACGAGAGGTCCTTGGTTCAAGTCTTTCTTCGAGCGAAGAGTTTAATCTTTATTTTCAGTCAATTATCAAAGTTCAGACATTCTCACATAATCAACTTCGCTCTCCAAAATTCCAGGACATGTTCAGATTTGCTTGGACGTATGCAGGATTTGACGGTCTACACATGGAAAAATTTGAAAACGTTAGAAACATATGTATGACAGAGTACAGGGAACAGTGTGCGACTGTGAAACTGTTGGATTCAATTGTTACAGTTTATGTGACAAACTCTTATGTTTTCATCTCTTTTTGGGAGTAATTATCACATTCACAAGAAAACCTGAATTGGGCAACGTACAAGAATCTTTTTACCCATTCGCCAAGTGTACAAGTTAGGTGGGTCGACAACATATTCCTGTCATGTGACGCACATGCCGTCACCAGTGTCGTATAGAATATATCAGACGTGTTTTCCTGTGGAGGAATCGGTTGACCTATGACTTTGCGATCAAATGTTTTCGGTTCCCATTGGAGAGGCACGTCCGTTCGTCTACTAATCGCACGGTTTTGCGGTGCGGTCGCTAAACGCAGACACTAAACTTATTGCAGTGAATGTCTCTGTCAATGAACGAATGGACAGATCATAATTTTGCGGAAATAAAGAAATTAAAATTTTCACACGAGGTAGGACTTGAACCAAGGACCTTTCGCTCCGCAGCTGCTCACGTTAACCATGGGACCACGACGCTGCTGAGCCCAGAATATCCTTGATGTTGCATATGTTGACATGGACTACTCAGTCTGCATATTTTGCTTATTTTTTCATAGTTCCACTCAACTTCTTCCTGTTTTCTCGATTGATCTGTCTTCAGTTTTTCAAGGCCTATCCACTGCGCCAACTTATAACTAAATCTGAGGGGGGTGCGATGGGGAGGTTCCCTTGTAAGATATCCACATTCATTGGAACTGCTAAGATATTCTACCTCACCTTTTATTTTGAAGCGTGCTGGTCGGAGTGGCCGTGCGGTTGCAGGCGCTTCAGTCTGGAACCGCGTGACCGCTGCGGTCGCAGGTTCGAATCCTGCCTCGGGCATTGGTGTGTGTGATGTCCTTAGGTTAGTTAGGTTTAAGTAGTTCTACGTTCTAGGGGACTGATGACAACAGCAGTTAAGTCCCATAGTGCTCAGAGCCATTTGAACCGTTTTGAAGCGTAACAAATAACAAGGTACTATTGCAGTGTCTGTGTTGTTCAGAATTACGATGGAGACACTGCAGTCAGTACAGCCGTTACGAAATACCTGAAATGTATTTGCAGTTGCGAATACGAACAACCATCTGCTGTACAATGGAATGACGACGATAAAAATTTCTGCCTGAGTGGGACTCGAATCCAGTTTTCCCGCAGCGAGAGCCAAACTTCCAGATGCCGTCGACCCTGTGTCTACAACCTGTACACGTACTTTCAGTACGTGTTTTCCTGTACAAGGGAGACGTTTTAATTGAAATGCATGACAGAACGAATATTGTGACGAAATTCTGAACAACACAGGCAATCGAATATTGCGTTTATTCACCGACACCCAGCAGGCGACTTTCAATTACGATATCTCCCCTGTATGGGAGTGTTGTTGTTGTGGTCTTCAGTCCTGAGACTGGTTTGATGCAGCTTTCCATGCTACTCTATCCTGTGCAAGCTTCTTCATCTCCCAGTACCTACTGCAACCTACATCCATCTGAATCTGTTTAGTGTATTCATTTCTTGGTCTCCCTCTACGATTTTTACCCTCCACGCTGCCCTCCAATACTAAATTGGTGATCCGTTGATGCCTCAGAACATGTCCTAGCAACCGATCCCTTCTTCAAGTCAAGTTGTGCCACAAACTTCTCTTCTCCCCAATCCTATTCAATACTTCCTCATTAGTTATGTGATCTACCCATCTAATCTTCAGCATTCTTCGGTAGCACCACATTTCGAAAGCTTCTATTCTCTTCTTGTCCAAACGGTTTACCGTCCATGTTTCACTTCCACACACCGCTACACTCCATATAAATACTTTCACAGACGACTTCCTGACACTTAAATCTATACTCGATGTTAACAAATTTCTCTTCTTCAGAAACGCTTTCCTTGCCATTGCCAGTCTACATTTTATATCCTCTCTACTTCGACCATCATCAGTTATTTTGCTCCCCAAATATCACAACTCCTTTACTACTTTAAGTGTCTCAATTCCTAATCTAATACCCGCAGCATCACCCGACTAAATTCGACTACATTCCATTATCCTCGTTTTGCTTTTGTTGTTCATCTTATATCCGCCTTCTAAGACACTATCCATTCCGTTCGACTGCTCTTCCAAGTCCTTTGCTGTTTCTGACAGTATAAACAATGAGTGTACAAGTGCAGGTTGTAGATACAAGGTATTGCTGAGGTCATCATTTTCAAATGGCGTCGGAACGGTTCGTAATCGGGTGCGTAATTTTGTTTTTTTAATTGCGTTCGGACCTCGATTTACACATTATATTGCTCCCTTGTGCACTTTATGTCACTGTTCTACTGGCAGTATTGTACATATGTATTGTGTTGATCAATTTGGGTTTTTCATTTAAGTGCATCTATCTGTATGCAATAAGTCGCACATTGTTATATGATGTTATCTGCAATTCTTTTGCACTTATCGGCCCGCCCGGGTGGCCGAGCGGTTCTAGCCGCTACAGTCTGGAACCGCGCGACCGCTACGGTCGCAGTTTCGAATCCTGCCTCGGGCATGTATGTGTGCTATGTCCGTAGGTTAGTTAGGTTCAAGTAGTTCTAAGTTCTAGGGGACTGGTGACCTTACAAGTTAAGTCCCATAGTGCTCAGAGCCATTTGAACCATTTGAACATTTGTTGCACTTATCGTATGATGTACGGTGCTTGTTGAAGTGTCGGGAGAAGTGCCAACACCGTGTTGTTTGAGGAAGCCGAAATGCACGCTATAAGCTCACGCAGGCTGGCGTGAGGTCTGAAACAGGATACGTAATGAATGCTATAAAGAAAAGTACGTAGCTGCTGGAATACTTAACTTTAATCCACAATTGGTGAACATTGGTCTTGTTACTGTACATGCTTCATTAGATACATTGCAAAGGATAAATGGCGCCTTGCTAGGTCGTAGCAATTGACTTAGCTGAAGGCTATGCTAACTACCGTCTCGGCAAATGAGAGCGTAATTTGTCAGTGAACCATCGCTAGCAAAGTCAGCTGTACAACTGGGGCAAGTGCTAGGAAGTCTCTCTAGACCTGCCGTGTGGCGGCGCTCGGTCTGCAATTACTGACAGTGGCGACACGCGGGTCCGACGTACACTAGCGGACCGCGGCCGATTTAAAGGCTACCACCTAGCAAGTGTGGTGTCTGGCGGTGACACCACACTTGTCCCTTAATGTTTTGCCTTTTCTGTGAGAGTATATGTATTATAACGTTCTTTATTAAATAAAGTCTTTTGGATACATATTACAATTATTCTTCTTTGTTTGGAATACACCCAATGATGGCGAGTGCAACCCCTTAAGCAGCAACGGTGAAAAGCGATATATTCTGGTCTCTCATAAAAACAAAACAAAAAATACTTGCTACAAGCTTAGCAGGGTGCAATGCTGGACATAATACTTTGAAATGCACATGAAATTCTTTTAGCTGATAAATGAAAACGTTTAAGAAAAATCCAGTTTCTTTGAAAAATATATGACCTGGACAGGGGGGCGGTACTGATTGTGGTGAATGATTTCTTTTAGCAAGATCATATTGCAAGTTAAATTTGTCTTTTGAAAAACTTCTGACAACTGTTGTTACATTAGTCAGAGATATACATCATATTTAGTAAATGATTCACGAACAATGACATTTGTACATCAAGTACATAAAGTCCGAGAATACTTTCAATTATTTAGTTGCACAAGAACCAAACATTTTGCAGATATCATACATATATCATTTTGAAGAGAAATCGTATTTTTTTTTCATGTATACCGCCACAGCGTAGTTCGGTAATTTTCCGATAGTCAGCGCTAGTCGCAAACATGGCGAGTTCGGGTGTGGAGCGAGCTTTCTGTGTGTTGGAGTTCGACAAACACAAGTGTGCTACAGCTGTTCAACGGATGTTTAGAACCAAGTACGGTTAGAAGCCACCAACAAGGAATGCCATTTACAAATTGGCGCAGCAAATTCGTTACGACGGGTTGCTTGTGACGAGAAGCTGACGTCCCAGTGTGAGTGAAGTGGCTGTGGAGCGTGTATGGAGACATTCATAAAGAGTCCAAGGAAATCGCATATCGAACGTTTGTAAAAGAAAAAAAATACTTTCAGAGTCTATTTCCATAATCTCCATACATGAAAGGCACTGCCCTAACTGACTGACTGAATCACTGACTCAGCAACACCCAGCCCCAGCCACTAAGGATAACGACTTGAAATTTGCAGAGGATGTGGGTGTTATACCGCATGTATTGTTTCTGAAGAGAATGTTCTAAATTCCACTGCTAAGGGGATGAAATAAGGGATGAGAGGCTTTCTGAAATTATTCCGCTATTAAGGCAATTTTGAAGATGGAACTATGAAAATTGGTTTTGGTTTCTCGATCAGAAACAAAAAAGAAATAAGCGTTTTAGCATTTTTGGAAATTCAACCAGTAAAAGCGTAAATGAAAGTTCATTTTTTGGTAATAAATCATTACTTAAGAACTGCTAGAACTTTTTTAAAGCTACACGTTTGAATACTGGTATTTGACTTCTCGGTCGGAAACTGAGAAAATACGTGTCAGTGTTTTTAGAAATTCAGCCCTAAGGGAGTGAAATAGGGGATGTAAAGTTTTAGGAAGTTATTTAATTATGGAAACATTTTTAAAGCTAAATCTATGAAAGTTTGTGTGTGTCTTCTGTGTTAGAAATTTAAAAAAAAAATGTGTTCGACTGTTTTTTGGAAACTGAACCCCTAAGGGGGTGAGACAGGGGAAGAAAAGTTTTAAAAAAATATTTCATTACATTAAGGGGAGCTTTACTATCTTTGGCCCGAAAAAACCATGTTCTTTGAGAATATTGTTCTCGGTCTGTGTTATAGATATCAATGTCAATTAGGTCAAAATGTTTATTGCTATTTCCTCTACAAACTGGAACTTTTTCGACCGGAAATGTCGAAGAGCAAAGGCGGAAGTGCCGTCGGAACGAAACAAAATTTCGATGTAGACAGACCTCCACTCGCGGTATGTCACAGTTTAGCCGGCTCATCTGAAATCAAAATTGAGTTACCATTATTGAAGTATATAAGATTCTTTAGGAGTTGTACCTCGCTTATTTGGACCACAGGAAACAAAATGACGGCCATTTGAAAAAAAAAATGGTTTTTTTTCATCGATTTTTCGACTTCGTCGTCCAAGTAAAAATATTTATAGTTGATGGCTCGGAATAAAAGTGGTACAACTCCTAGACAATTTAGTTAGCTTCGTCGGAAACAAAGAATCATGCCAATCGGTTCAGTAGATTTGAAGTTACCATACCGCGCGATAAAAAAGTCATTTCGAAAAAAACGAATTTGAAGTTTTTACTACATATAAATGCAATATTACGCAACGTACGTTCAGTCTGCTATACCGGTTCCGTAAACTAGTCCTTCCTCTTCCTCACAGAGGGCGTTCTGCTCGATCTGGGCCATCCTGCGCTGCTCCAGAGCCGCTCGTACGGCCGGTGACAAGCGGTTCTCGGCCGCTCGAATCCGGCGATCGTCCGAATGATTGGCGAACTGCGTCGAGTAGAGTCCCAGGGTGACGTCCGTCGTTGTCACGGCCTTCAGAATTGCTGAATACCCTTCGTTGAAGCTGATCACTGCCGGGAAAGTGGCAATCTCCACAGTCTTCGCAATAGAATGCAAATGCTTGGGGGCTAACTTCCAAACACACGCGTTCAGCCTTTCAATTTTGTGTGTTTCCTCCCAAGCACCGGTACAATAACTCGTCCTCCGAAAGAAAAAAAAACTGGTGCGTGAGAGAAGCCGATTTCAGGCTGGTGCATTTTTTTGTTCAACTGCGAATAACAAACATTTGCGTTCCGTATTCGGAAAAAGCGTGCCAGGGGTGGATTCTAAACACTTTTATGGATCCAAAAATGCAATTTAGAAAAATCTATTTTTTGAACCAAAAGATAGTTAACCTCCTCTAACAACCCTACCACAACAAACGTCAAAAATTAATTATGATTTGCAGTGTTGCTCCCGCTGCTAAATATTGCATTTTAAGGGCAACAACAAAGTTATATTATGCGGCAGGAGTCATTAGAGCACAATTAATAAAGCCATTTCATGAAATGGTGGATAACACTAGGCACTCATCTTTTCGTGTTTCCCACGCTGGTCTCGTTGTGAACTCTGGCTCAATCGTCGAAAATCTAGGTGGTGATGATTCCAAGCTCGGATGCAAAGAGGCCTAGGTATTATTTTGCGATAATCAAAAGTTTTATAGATGTGTTTCATAAACCATTCTTGAAGATTAAACTTTTGCAAGTTAGCACAATGGTGATGTAAAAAAGTAATCAGCACTCCGAATTTAAGTTACACTTCTTTTTTATTACTTTTGTTGCAATATCACGTAACACACAAAACGTCACTTCACAATATAAAACGTACTTGAAAATATCTTCCTCATTGTTATAAACTGACTGCAATTTACGTCTTTTCAACGTGACGACCAAGACTTGACTTTCTAATAACCGCTACGCGCCCAAAAATCAGAGTTACAAGTACGACAAAGATCATAGTGACAAAATAAAGCACACACAAGAATAATATCATTTCAATATAAACATATCGATGCATCAAAGTAACTCTACATTAATGAAATCAGATCTGAATGTTGTCTCAGAAATATGTTAACTACTTTACAGAAACGCAGTAGAATATTGCTGGTATCGAGAGGTTGAGGTGAGGTGCCGTAATGGTTGCGTAATTCAAGTACCATTACACCTCCCCTTAAATTTTTTTTAAAGCTAAAACTATGAGAATTGGTATTTGAATTCTAAGGTAAGATCTAAAGAAAAATTTGTTTCGGGCTGACAGTTGCTGTGGAAGTATCACCACAGGAACGCAAAAGACGTGATAAATAAAAACTTCGGAGTCCAGCTACCGGCATCGCTTTTTGGTAAGAAGTACCTTGGTGTAAGGCCGTGCTTCCATGGCCTTAATTAGCGTGGAAAGTTTACAAGCTGTTGCAATTTGTGAACACAACAAAAATTTGATTAAAGAATAACATTTGTAATGAACATTATGTTTCACGGCATTTTAATTATTACGTAATGGCAGTTTCGTACTATTACTATTTTTTATATATTTGACTCCTTAGACTTAACGTAACATTTTACGTAAATCACGAACGTTGTACTTCTAATTTCCCACGCCAGATGGTAGGTATTATGTTTTTTTAAAAACCTTTGTTGTACCTCATTTTATGTTATTCATATATTATTCTTTTTCATTGTCTTTTTCTCTTTTACCTGTCCTGTACTCTGACAACTTATTATCGATCTGTTTTATGTTTTGTAAGTTAGTTTTTAAAAAACAAAACGCCAATGTATTTTCGATGATTCTTGTCCCCTTCGTCTGCTATGTGTTTTACGTACATTTTAAATTTGATTTACTTCATGATTCACAAGTGCACAAGAGTTATTTAGTGTTAATATCTCGCAAAACCAGCAATATTAAGTCTTAACGTGACACATTTCACATAGAGGGCGTTCCAAGCCCTGTCACACCGAGGTCCGCTAACAAGTGCATGTAAACAGCGGCCTCAGTTTATGTGATCGCTCTAAGCTTGTTGACACCAGTGCCTACGAATTTAAATTGTATATTTCAGGTATGTTCCTACCAACTGTTATGATCATATGCAGATGTAGTTGTGATTTTCTGTTTTATACTCTCTGATCGTTATGTGAAATTTTTAACTTCTAGGACTGAGGATGGTCACTAAGTGACCGAAAATCGATTTTGCGGGTAATGGAACAAAAAAATACGACCAAGGCTGTATTTTTCCTTCCAAATAACTAAAAAGATCAGGTGGAGACCATACAGAGTACGCGAGCCAAGCTGCGCCCTCTAACGTAGTTACGTGTAGAGCTATCAGTGAAATACTTGGCGTAGCCTTCCAGCCGTAATTCCGAACCACCTCGCTGTGTCCCGTGGTGGTGGGGGAAACCTCTTGTTCCGCCTAAGCTCACCTGACGCCGTGTTTATTGTATGAGGACTGCAGCGCTGAGCCTCGGTGGATAACCCTCGATGTGCGGAGGGCCATCCATCACAGACAGACAGCCGCTCCGATTGTGCGCCCGGTTCGATTGGGTCCTTTCCCCCACCACTCGCACCTTCCCACCCACCTCCCTCTCACCCCCTCCACCGCGCACCAAATCCACCCTCGCTATCAGCCCGCCCACCCTTTCGGTTCGCGTCGACTCAAGATTCTTTCACAGCCTATTTATACGAAGACCGCCCGAACCATTGTACGGACGCGAGATGAAAAATTAATGCCCACACACCCACGCAAGGCGTTCGTCACGCCGAAAACACTCTTTCTGACGTTGCGGTTGATAACGGAAGCGAGAGTAAAGGAAAACCAAGACACCTTCATATCGTTTGGAAGAAAGCGTTCGGCAATGTAAAAAGGTGCAAGATGTTCCAAATTTTGAGAAAAGTAGGAGGTACGCTATAATGTTTGGAAGAAAGCCTTGGGCAATGTAAAATGCTGCAAGATGTTCGAATTTTTAAGAAAAGTAGGGGATAAGCTATAGCATAACACGGGTAATGTAGGCCTACGATATACACGGTGGTCCATTGACCGTGACCAGGCCAAACATTTCACGAAATAAGCGGCAAACGAAACAACAACAAAGGACGAAACTTGTCTAGCTTGAAAGGGGAAACCAGGTGCCGCTGTGGTTGGCCCGCTAGATGGCGCTGCCATAGGTCAAGCGGATATCAACTCCGTTTTTTTTTTTTAAATAGGAACCCCCATTTTCTATTACATATTCATGTAGTACGTAAAGAAATATGTTTTAGTTGGACCACGTTTTCGCATTGAGATAGATGGCGCTGTAATAGTCACAGACATATGGCTCACAATTTTAGACGAACACTTGGTAACAGGTAGGTTTTTTAAATTAAAATACAGAACGTAGGTATAAATGCGAACATTTTTAGGTTAGGCTTTACCGTGACTGTTACTGACATTAAATGAAACAACAAGTTCACTGTTACCAGTCACCGTTTTATTTTTATTTCCACGACGCGTTTCGAAGGTTTAAACCTCCATCATCGGGTGGATTTACATTAGTAAGTATTACATTTGTGTGTGTGTTGTGTTACGATTTTGGAGGAACTTGTGGCACTGCCTTCAGTGATCACAGGTTCCTTTTGCTGTCGTAACACATCATGTATACATGTATACATGTATACATGTGATGTGTTACGACAGCAAAAGGAACCTGTGATCACTGAAGGCAGTGCCACAAGTTCCTCCAAAATCGTAACACAACACACACACAAATGTAATACTTACTAATGTAAATCCACCCGATGATGGAGGTTTAAACCTTCGAAACGCGTCGTGGAAATAAAAATAAAACGGTGACTGGTAACAGTGAACTTGTTGTTTCATTTAATTAAGAACGTAGGTACATTTGAACATTTTATTTCGGTTGTTCCAATGTGATACATGTACCTTTGCGAACGTATCATTTCTGAGAACGCATGCTGTTACAGCGTGATTACCTGTAAATACCACATTAATGCAATAAATGCTCAAAATTATGTCCGTCAACCTCAATGCATTTGGCAATACGTGTAACGACATTCCTCTCAACAGCGAGTAGTTCTCCTTCCGTAATGTTAGCACATGCATTGACAATGCGCTGCCGCATGTTGTCAGGCGTTGTCGGTGGATCACGATAGCAAATATCCTTCAACTTTCCCCACAGAAAGATATCCGGGGACGTCAGATCCGGTGAACGTGCGGGTCACGGTATGCTGCTTCGACGACGAATCCACCTGTCATGAAATATGCTATTCAGTACCGTTTCAACCGCACGCGAGCTATGTGCCGGGCATCCATCATGTCGGAAGTACATCGCCATTCTGTCATGCAGTGAAACATCTTTTAGTAACATCGGTAGAACATTACGTACGAAATCAGCATACATTGCACCATTTAGAATGCCATTGATAAAATGGGGACCAATTATCCTTCCTCCCATAATGCCGCACCATACATTAACCCGCCAAGGTCGCTGATGTTCCACTTGTCGCAGCCATCGTGGGTTTTCCGTTGCCAAATAGTGCATATTATGCCGGTTTACGTTACCGCTGTCGGTGAATGACACTTCGTCGCTAAATAGAACGCGTGCAGAAATCTGTCATCGTCCCGTAATTTCTCTTGTGCCCAGTGGCAGAACTGTACACGACGTTCAAAGTCGTCGCCATGCAATTCCTGGTGCATAGAAATATGGTACGGGTGCAATCGATGTTGATATAGCATTCTCAACACCGACGTTTTTGAGATTCCCGATTCTCGTGCAATTTGTCTGCTGCTGATGTGCGAATTAGCCGCGACAGCAGCTGAAACACCTACTCGGGCATCATCATTTGTTGCAGGTCGTGGTTGACGTTTCACATGTGGCTGAACACTTCCTGTTTCCTTAAATAACGTAACTATCCGGCGAACGGTCCGGACACTTGGATGATGTTGTCCAGGATACCGAGCAGCATACATAGCACACGCCCGTTGGGCATATTGATCGCAATAGCCAAACATCAACACGATGTCAACCTTTTCCGCAATTGGTGAACGGTCCATTTTAACACGGGTAATGTATCACGAAGCAAATACCGTCCGCACTGGCGGAATGTTACGTGATACCACGTATTTACACGTTTGTGACTATTACAGCGCCATCCATCACAAAGCGAAAAAAGTGGTCGAACTGATTCTTTCATATTTCTTTACGTACTACACGAATATGCAATAAAAAATGGGGGTTCCTATTTTTAAAAAAAGGCAGGTGATATCCGTTTTGACCTATGGCAGCGCCATCTAGTGGGCCAACCATAGCGCCATCTGCTTTTCCCCTTCAAGCCAGACGTGTTTCATTGTTCGTAGTTTTTTCGTTTGATGCTTATTCCGTGAGATATTTCGCCCGGTCACGATCAATGGACCACCCTGTATAGAAGAGCCGAGAGGGGACAATAACAGGGGAAGACCAAGAACGGACTGCTCAGATTAAGAAGGATGTAAGACAGGGATGTAGTCTTTCGCCTCTTATGTTAAATCTACACATCGCAGAAGCGATGATGGAAGTTAAATTTTCGAAAATGGAATTAAAATTCGACATGATACGATTCCCTTATGATATTGCTATCCTCACTAAAAGTGAACAAGAATTACAGGATGTGTTGGATGGAATGAACAGTCTGACGAGTACAGAATATGGGTTGGGAGAAATCCAAGAAACACGAAAGTAATGTAAAGTAGTAGAAATCAGAACAACAACAAACTTAAGATCAGGATTGGTGATCACGAATGTTAGATCCTGCGTAGTCGTCAAATCTGGTGTGTCTAGAAAACGTCTTTCTCGGATCGCTAGACAACATCCAATCAAATCGTATTAATGAGTTTGATTACAAAAAGAAAAATTACAATAGTTAACTGGGTGTTGCAAAGATGTGTCGCAAGCAAAGGGCGACAGCCGGAATAGGTAATCTCTTCAGTATAATAATTTCCAAGTCCGTGTTACATAGGCTGTACGAGGTTGGTTTGAAAAGTTCTCGGAATCACCACGAGAGGTCACCGCTAGCGCAACGGGTTGTTCACGTGATATTCATTGGACTGTTTTGCCTGTAAACACGGGCCACGTCAGTGCTTTTGGAAGAGAGCTGTGGCGGTGACGTGGCTCCGTTGTGGTTCCCTCGTAGTGATTTGCGAAGATGGAAAAAATCGAGATTCCAGCAGTGGTTAAGTGGTTCGTGAAGAAAGGTATGAAGGCAAAGGACATTCGTGCCGATTTCCAGAATACACTGGGGGACTCTGCTCCTTCCTATTCAACTGTTGCCAGGTGGAGAAATGAATTTAAATTTGGTCGGGAGAGCTTAGATGATGATCCCTTCAGTGGTCGCCAAGATGTGTTCCTACTCCAGAAATCATTGCAAAAGTGTAAAAAATGGTCACGGAGGAGGCCGATTGAAAGTGTGTGAAATTGCTCACGCTTGCCAGATGTCATCTTAAATGGTGTATCACATTTTAACTGAAGAATTAGAAATGAAAAAATTATCTGCAAGATGGATGCTGTGACGCTTGACGCTGGATCGAAAACGCATGAGGAAGGACATGTCGGAACAATGTTTCGCCCGTTTTAGGAGAAATGAGCAAGATTTTTTGCGCCGGTTTCTGACCACAGATGAAACTTGGGTGCACTATTATATCCCAGAGACAAAAAAACAGTCATAGCAGTGGAGACATGCAGATTCTCCGCCACCAGAGAAGCAAAGAAAATTCCTTCGGCGAGAATGATCATGGCATCAGTGTTCTGGGATGCGAAGCGGATTCTGTTAGTAGATTATCTACATAGTGGGCAAACAATTACTGGAAAATACTGTCCTAAATTCCTGGAGAAATTGCAACAAAGCATACTCGAAAAAGGCCAGGTTTAGCAAGGAAGAAGGTCATCTTCCAACAAGATAACACGCGCCCGCACACATGTGCCATCGCCATGGCAAAATTACACGAGCTAAGGTATGAATTTTTGGCACATCCACCTTATTCACTTGATATGGCTCCGTCAGACTTCCATCTCTTCCCAAAACTGAAAATCTTTCTTGGTGGTCGAAGATCCGCTTCAAACGAAGAACTGATGCCCGAGTTCACAACTACTCTGTAGGCCTGGAGGAAATTCATTTTGGAGATGGGATCAAGGCACTGCATCGTCGTTGGGCCAGTGCATTAATCTGCGAGGAGACTACATTGAAAAATAAAAATAAAAATGTTTCAGTGATGTAAGTTCAAATGGTTGTGAAATCTTATGGGACTTAACTGCTAAGGTCATCAGTCCCTAAGCTTACACACTACTTAACCTAAATTATCCTAAGGACAAACACACACACCCAAGCCCGAGGGAGGACTCGAACCTCCGCCGGGATCAGTCGCACAGTCCACGACTGAAGCGCCCTAGACCGCTCGGCGAATCTCGCGCGGCTGAGTTACGTAAGTAGTTTTTTTTTTCTATTCCGTTCCGAGAACTTTTCAAAGCACCCTTGTAGAAGCAAAGTAAAGTCGTTGCTGCTATAGAACTCGCTAATCTTGAAGCTACTCTTCCACTGGGCCGCGACCAGTCGGGCGCAACGAATAGGCTCTCTTCACATAGGGGCCGCTGCTGTCGCATTGTCGTCCTGGAAAGAGGTCGGTCAGCGTGCGACTGGCTGAAGTCTTCTCACGGCCATCTCTTCTCTATCGTCCCCGACTGGCGTGCCGGTGATTGACTTTACGCCGTGACAAGGAAGAATACGAAGGAATTCTTCTACCTAGGCAGCAAAATAACTCACGACGGATGGTGCAAGGAGAACATAAAAAGCAGACTAGCGCTGGCAGAAAGGGCATTCTTGGCCAAGAGAAGTCTCCTATTATCAAACGTAGGTCCTAATTTGGGGAAGAAATTTGTGAGAAAGTACGTCTGGAGCACAGAATTGTCTGTATTATTTATGAATTCAAGTATGTTAGTGAGACATGGACTGAGGGAAACCCGGAACATAAGAGAATTGAGGCCTTTGAGATGTGGTGCTACAGAAAAATTTTGAAAATTTGGTGGACTCATAAGGTAAGGAACGAGGAGGTTCTCCGCAGAGTCGGCGAGGAAAGAAATGTATGGAAAACACTGGACAAGGAGAAGGGATACGATTGGTAGGACATCTGTTGAGGGCTAACATCCGTGGTACGAGGGTAACCCCAAAAGTAAGGTCTCCTATTTTTTCATAAGTACATAGTCCCGTTTGTTTCTACAATGGTTTACATCAGTTTACAGCCTGAACATTTAGCTATTTTTCGACATAATCACCATTTCTGTCGATGCATTTTTGTAGTCGCTGTGGCAGTTTTTGTATTCCCGTGTCGTAGCAGCTCGCCGCCATGCTGTTCAGAAAGTTACGAACCTCTTCTTTCACCCCGTCGTCGGAGCTGAATCGCTGGGACCACAATTAACGCTGACAGGTACTGTGAGACTCTGAAGAAACTCAAACGGGCAATTCAGAACCGGAGAAGAGGAATGTTGAGCAAGGCCGTACACATCTCTATGACAACGCTCGCCCACACATCGCTCGGCAAACCGTTGCTTTCCTGCAACAGTTTCAGTGGAACATAATCACCCACCCTATAGTCCTGACTTGGCGCCCAGTGACTATCACCTGTTCCCTAGGGTAAAAAGAGCATTTGGCTGGAAAGCGATTCAGCTCCGACGATGGGGTGAAAGAAGAGGTTCATAACTTTCTGAACAGCATGGCGGCGACCTGGTATGACATGGACATACAAAAACTGCCACAGCGTCTACAAATACGCATCGACAGAATTGGTGATTGTGTCGAAAAGTAGCTAAATGTTCAAGCTGTAAACTGATGTAAACCATTGTAGAAATAAACAGGTCTATGTACTTGTAAAAAAATAGGAGACCTTACCTTGGGATTACCTTCGTGCTAGAGGAAACCGCAGACGGAGACAGAGATTGGAATACATTCAGAAAATAATTGAGGACGTAGGTTGCAAGTGCTACACTGAGATGAAGAGGTTGGGACGGGAGATGAATTCGTGACGCGCCATATCAAACGAGTTAGAAAAAAAAGAAAAAACACCCATCCCACGATGGCACACATGCTAGATCAGTGAACGTGGCACAAGGTTTTTGGGTTTCCTACCTCAGTTGGTAAAACCAGAACCCATTTAGGACGACTTTGTAGCAAGTGTGATTTTCTGTGTGTCCGTCTGTCTATTTGAGAGCAAGTTTTCTTGTCAAGAACGGGTAAACGTATCAAGTTGAAATTTGTCACATACTGAGGTCTGTGTGCCTTTGGCGGTATAGTGAACGTTAGCTTCTAAGTCAATGCCGTCAAGAGGTACGGATATTTATGTCACATATTTTGATATTCGCAAACCCAGTCGTCAAAATCTATAGGGAACCTCCAGTTGAGCCGGCCGCTGTGGCCGGTTCTAGGCGCTTCAGTCCGGTACCGCGCTGCTGCTACGGTCGCAGGTTCGAATCCTGCCTCGGGCAAGCATGTGTGTGATGTCCTTAGGTTAGTTAGGTTTAACTAGTTCTAAATCTAGGGGAATGATGACCTCAGATGTTAAGTCCCATAGTGCTCAGAGCCATTTTCTTCCCGTTGGCCTAGTATTATCAAATTTGGCAACAAGCACAGTTTTACAATACAAATAAAGTTAAAAAAATTAGAAAATCACTAATTTGTGTTGATATAACGTGACAAAAAATTTCTTCTGTCATTTGTCGTCCGACGTCAAAGTTGAAATTAAAACTGTAGTTCTCCATTCAGGTTCACTGGGTCGCAATGGTAAAAGTCAGACATCGGATGAGGAACGACTTCATGGCTCATATGACGCGTTTCGGAATTTATCCATCATCAGATATTCTTGGGCGACTACTGCACGCGGATTCAAGTAGTATGTGATCGAACCTGGATATCTGATGATCGATAAATTGTGAAAAGCGCCATATGAGCAACGAGTCATTCTTTGCGTGATGTCAGACTTTTACCATTGCGACCCAATCAACCTGAATGGTGAACTACTGGTCGTTATAATAATGATTTTATGTCACATTGATGTTCCTAAATTTCAAACATTCTCGATTGTCTTGCAATCCATGGAACCGATATCTTGCCAGTAGCCGGCCACTGTGGCCGAGCGGTTCTAGGCGCTTCAGTCCAGAACGACGCGGCAGCTAAGGTCCCTCGGACAGGGATGTGTGTGATGTCTTTGGGTTAGTTAGGTTTAAGTAGTTCTAAGTCTGGGGGTCTGGTGACCTCAGATGTTAAGTCCCATAGTGCTTAGAGCCATTTGAACCATTTTTTTTCTTGCCAGTACCAATGTCGGTCACAAGCAAAAACGGTGGAGATTCTTGATTTGTGCAATGGATGGACTGTCTGTATACGTAATTAAGTTTGGCCGGAAGCTCCAGAGTGCAGATCCTGCTCCCACCTGGGCAATTTTTTTCTAGTGAGCAGCTTCTGCTTAGGGCTGTTGATAAAATATCGATATTTTTTGCAAATAGTATCGTTAATATCGGCGATATTTTCAGGAATGTGTCTCTGTCGAAATGGCAGCATCGAGTGACGATATTTTTATTTTACATTGTTTCTTTTTCGAAATTTTCGATGAATATTTCAAGTGTTCTTTTGAAAAGCAATGTTCAATGCAACTAGTGCGCAATTTCTTCACATGAGCATTTTTCAAGAATAGTTGCTGAGACTGATGAACAAAAATCTAAATAACAAGATTGGTCTTTGCGGTCGGCGTGAGGGGAAATGATGACGTAATCGGCGCTCGGCGCTACCAACAAAAAAATGCTACGTTTAGCTCCACCACGCCACGCAGTTTTGCCTCTATAACCGCTAGGTCGCTGGCGTTTGCAGAAATGAGAAAATAGGGAAGTCGACATTAAGTGTTCCGGACAAATCCGATATGAAACGAAAGCGAACGACGGACCCATAGGACAGATTTCATTGCGCAACTTACGTGCAGTTGCCATTGTTAGCAATGTTGTTAGCACCAAGCGTCAACGTGCATTGTTTTCAAAAAATGGTTCAAATGGCTCTGAGCACTATGGGACTTAACATCTGAGGTCATCAGTCCGCTAGAACTTAGAACTACTTAAACCTAACTAAGTACATCATACACATCCAGCCCGAGGCAGGATTCGAACCTGCGACCGCAGCGGTCGCGCGGTTCCGGACTGCAGCGCCTAGAACCGCACGGCCACAGCGGCCGGCTGCATTGTATTCCTTTCAGTTCTTGCTCTAAAGGGGGATAAGCAGGCAGCTAGCTTGTTGATGTACAGAATATCTAATAATAAATCAGTACTTGATTATACAGGTCTAAAACTGGCAGTATATTTAAATGTGCAGCCGATATTTTTTTGGCTAGTACTTCGATACATCTTCCCATCGATATATAGAAAAAAATATTTCTGACGTAAGGAAGGCTAACAATGGTTTTTATTGGTACATCGGATACCCGATATCTTTAAAAATATCAACAGTACTACGTTCCGATCTGGATACCGGATTTCGAAATTTTACAAGACACTCATCTGTGGCTCTCATCTGACAGAGCTCCCTAAGAACCCACTGCTGTAGCCGGACAACTGTAATTTTGTGCCGGCCGCGGTGGTCTAGCGGTTCTGGCGCTGCAGTCCGGAACCGCGGGACTGCTACGGTCGCAGGTTCGAATCCTGCCTCGGGCATGGGTGTGTGTGATGTCCTTAGGTTAGTTAGGTTTAAGTAGTACTAAGTTCTAGGGGACTTATGACCTAAGATGTTGAGTCCCATAGTGCTCAGAGCCATGTGAACCATTTTTTTGTAATTTTGTCTGGCCGGAGTGGCCGAGCGGTTCTAGGCGCTACAGTCTGGTACCGCGCGACTGCTACTGTCGCAGGTTCGAATCCTGCCTCGGGCATGGATGTGTGTGATGTCCTTAGGTTAGTTAGGTTTAAGTAGTTCTAAGTTCTAGGGGACTGATGACCACAGCAGTTAAGTCCCATAGTGCTCAGAGGAATTTGAACCATTTGTAATTTTGTCTGGTCATAACAGTGTGCACACTTCCTGCAGATTGAAAATTCATTCTGAAAAGTGATTGTTCGATCAGCTTACTGAGAAAATCGCTTCCGCAACGAGAGCTACCTCTGAGGATATAAAACGCTGATCTCAGCTCTTTAATTATACGAATGTGTTTTAACTTGTTATCCACTTTACAACCTGTCTTTCGTTTAGTGCACGACCTTTAAGACTACTTTAGGCGCCAGCAGTGAACCGCGAAACATCTCATGTGTAGTTGGGCGTGACATTTGGTGCCGCTCTAACCCTCAAAGTGTCCACTTTGCAGCACTTTTCTTCGCCTCGCCCGTCCTAAACTCGGCACCCTTTCGCAATAAACGGAAAGGCGTTTCGCTTTCTCCAGAGCTTCTTCGCGGCGTTCATGAATAATTGAAACACCCATCCCTGCTCAGTAGCACCGGAAACTCCGTGCATTACCCCCCCCCCCCCTTCGCTGTATCGCCCGGACAGGGGGAGAGGGCAGAGAAATGAATTTTTACATTTCCACTTCCGCCTAGCACCGGTGGGGGGGGGGGGGTACTGCCATCTTTTCAGAAAGGAAATGCGTTTCGGCTGTAGTCGGTGAAAGCATCATCAGAAATGTTTAAGGTTCATCCTCCTTCACTCTTTTACACTGCTCTCTCTGTCCCACCTTTTCACGTGGGCGACCTTTTCGATTAATTATTTCACTTGTTATCTGTAAGGGGAAAAAATCTGATAATTTTTCTTTTTAAATTCTGCTTTGGGACTTCGTTCAGAGGACTGATAATAGCAAAGCAACGTAGAGGTAATTGCATGAAGACGAAGAATGGCTGCTTGATAACTTGGATTTCGATTAATGTGAATGTAAACTGAAGGCACTTTGTAAAATTCGTCAAATTTCTCAAGCAAAGTCGACGTCGGATAAAGATTAGAGACTGTCGAGATGGTAGGCTCCTGAGGCAAAAGAAAGTTTGTGCATATGGTCGTGACTGAAGATACGAATGTCGGAGAAACAGTACAGGGCTATTACAAATGATTGAAGCGATTTCATAAATTCACGGTAGCTCCATTCATTGACATATGGTCACGACACACTACAGATACGTAGAAAAACTCATAAAGTTTTGTTCGGCTGAAGCCGCACTTCAGGTTTCTGCCGCCAGAGCGCTCGAGAGCGCAGTGAGACAAAATGGCGACAGGAGCCGAGAAAGCGTATGTCGTGCTTGAAATGCACTCACATCAGTCAGTCATAACAGTGCAACGACACTTCAGGACGAAGTTCAACAAAGATCCACTAACTGCTAACTCCATTCGGCGATGGTATGCGCAGTTTAAAGCTTCTGGATGCCTCTGTAAGGGGAAATCAACGGGTCGGCCTGCAGTGAGCGAAGAAACGGTTGAACGCGTGCGGGCAAGTTTCACGCGTAGCCCGCGGAAGTCGACGAATAAAGCAAGCAGGGAGCTAAACGTACCACAGCCGACGGTTTGGAAAATCTTACGGAAAAGGCTAAAGCAGAAGCCTTACCGTTTACAATTGCTACAAGCCCTGACACCCGATGACAAAGTCAAACGCTTTGAATTTTCGGCGCGGTTGCAACAGCTCATGGAAGAGGATGCGTTCAGTGCGAAACTTGTTTTCAGTGATGAAGAAACATTTTTTCTTAATGGTGAAGTGAACAGACACAATGTGCGAATCTGGGCGGTAGAGAATCCTCACGCATTCGTGCAGCAAATTCGCAATTCACCAAAAGTTAACGTGTTTTGTGCAATCTCACGGTTTAAAGTTTACCGCCCCTTTTTCTTCTGCGAAAAAAACGTTACAGGACACGTGTATCTGGACATGCTGGAAAATTGGCTCGTGCCACAACTGGAGACCGACAGCGCCGACTTCATCTTTCAACAGGATGGTGCTCCACCTCACTTCCATCACGATGTTCGGCATTTCTTAAACAGGAGATCGGAAAACCGATGGATCGGTCGTGGTGGAGATCATGATCAGCAATTCGTGTCATGGCCTCCACGCTCTCCCGACGTAACCTCATGCGATTTCTTTCTGTGGGGTTATGTGAAAGATTCAGTGTTTAAACCTCCTCTACCAAGAAACGTGCCAGAACTGCGAGCTCGCATCAACGATGCTTTCGAACTCATTGATGGGGACATGCTGCGCCGAGTGTGGGAGGAACTTGATTATCGGCTTTATGTCTGCCGAATCACTAAAGGGGCGCATATCGAACATTTGTGAATGCCTAAAAAAACTTTTTGAGTTTTTGTATGTGTGTGAAAAGCATTGTGAAAATATCTCAAATAATAAAGTTATTGTAGAGCAGTGAAATCGCTTCAATCATTTGTAATAACCCTGTATATGTTGAACGGGTTGGGAGTTGATTCATTGCATTCGGTAACGCTGGAATTAAATATGGTGTTGGCCCACCCTTGGCCTTGATGACAGCATCCACTCTCGCAGGCATACGTTCAATCAGGTGCTGGAAGGTTTCTTGGGGAATGGCAGCCCATTCTTCACGGAGTGCTGCACTGAGGAGAGGTATCGATGTCGGTCGGTGAGACCTGGCACGAAATCGGCGTTCCAAAACATCCCAAAGGTGCTCTATACGATTCAGTTCAGGACTCTGTCCAGGCCAGTCCATTACAGGGATGTTATTGTCGTGTAACCACTCCGCCACAAGCTGTGCATTAGGAACATGTGCTCGATGGGATTGAAAGATGTAGTCACCATCCCCCAATTGCTCTGCAACTACGGGAAGCAAGAAGGTGCTTAAAACATCAATGTAGGCCTGTGCTGTGATAGTGCCACGCCCGCATCTCGTGGTCGTGCGGTAGCGTTCTCGCTTCCCACGCCCGGGTTCCCGGGTTCGATTCCCGGCGGGGTCAGGGATTTTCTCTGCCTCGTGATGGCTGGGTGTTGTGTGCTGTCCTTAGGTTAGTTAGGTTTAAGTAGTTCTAAGTTCTAGGGGACTGATGACCATAGATGTTAAGTCCCATAGTGCTCAGAGCCATTTGATAGTGCCACGCAAAACAACAAGGGGTGCAAACCCCCTCTATGAAAAACACGACCACACCGTAACACCACCGCCTCCGAATTTTGCTGTTGGCACTACACACACTGGCAGATGACGTTTACCGGGCATTCGCCATACCCACACCGCGCCATCAGATGGCCACATCGTGTACGATTCGTCGCTCCACACAGTGTTTTTCCACTGTTCAATCGTCCAGTGTTTACGCTCCTTACACAAATCGAGGCGTCGTTTGGCTTTTACCGGCGTGATGTGTGGCTTATGAGCAGCCGCTCGACCATGAAATCCAAGTTTTCTCACCACCCGCCTAACTGTCATAGTACTTGCCGTGGACCCTGATTCAGATTGGAATTTCTGTGTAATGGTGCGGATAGATGTCTGCCTATCACATCGGAAACAGTCGACCTAGGGATATTTAAGTGTGGAAATCTCTCGTACAGACGTATGACACAAGTGACACCCAATCACCTGACCACGTTCGAAGTCCGCGAGTTCCAAGGAGCGCCCCATTCTGCTCTCTCACGATGTCTAATGAGTTTGAGGGTGATTCAGAAGATTGCGTGCAAATTGAAGAAGCTGCAGCGAACAACAACTCCGGCCAGCCCGGTGCCAGGGGCACGTTCACCGGGATTAGCTCGGTGAACAGGGCCACCAAGTAGGTTTACACAACGCTGGCACACGTGTAACGCTGCAGGTAGATGTACATTAACATAAGAAGAATAAAATAGCATAGAAAGACATAATCGTAGTGCCCATAGTGAGAATAAGGAAAACTAACATAGAGTGAGCTGTAGCAGTAATATCAAATTGTATCAACTAGGACCCACTAATTATATAAGGTGGTGGGTTGTTATGTATCACATACATTGAAGAATAAAGGTTTTTTCTAAAAAAAAAAAAAAAAAAAAAAAGCTGACAGGTAAGACGAAATATAACAAGTTTGCAACAGGAACGTATGGTCTTGGAAGCATCCCTGAATCAGTGAAAACTTTGCAGTTTCAGGAACAACAAGGAGAACAATCTTTGAGCAACGGTAATCTATAAGACAAAATATAACAAGTTTGGAGCAAGGGTACGCTGTATGTTGGGTTGGGTTGTTTTGGTGGAGGAGACCAGACAGCGAGGTCATCGGTCTCATCGGATTAGGGAAGGACGGGGAAGGAAGTCGGCCGTGCCCTTTCAAAGGAACCATCCCGGCATTTGCCTGGAGCGATTTAGGGAAATCACGGAAAACCTAAATCAGGATGGCTTGGCGCGGGGTTGAACCGTCGACCTCCCGAATGCAAGTCCAGTGGAGCAAGGGTCTATGGTGTTGGAAGTAATCGTGAAGCAGTGAAAGCTTTCAAAAAATCATTAAATGTCGAGAGTTGGTCACACGATCGATAACGCTCTGTTACTGGCTGATGCTCTCGTGACGTCACAGTCTAGGAGTAAGAGGAAGCTACACTTGTGTCATACGAGCGCAAGCCGAATTCATGAGGATTTTACAAACTTTTTCTGCAAACAGTTCAGCTATTCACTGTTGTAAAACGCTACTACAGCTTTTAAGTAACAACAGAAAGGAATTTTGTGCACGCTTACAGTGGAAGCCTTGCGAAAATTGAACCGTTTAAGCTCCACCCATTTAGAGCGGGGATATGAGCAACGACCGGCGCTGTTTGCCTGCTCCCTTCAACGTCATTAAACTCTCTCAAAACGAAGGAAATGTAGAATTTTCGCAAGTGGGTCCGTATCGTATAACGAGATTGTCGACTATGATGAACCACAACCCAAAGCACAATTAAATTATCCTTGGCAGATCTTAGTCCTGGTTCCTTCTCTGGAAGACAGTCAGACAGGGCTAGGCGTCTAGCATGCGTTCGGTGGCCCAACGGATAACGTTCAAAATGTTCAAATGTGTGTGAAATCTTATGGGACTTAACTGCTAAGGTTATCAGTCCCTAAGCGTACAGACTAGTTAACCTAAATTATCCTAAGGACAAACACACACACCCATGCCCGAAGGAGGACTCGAACCTCCGCCGCGATCAGCCGCACAGTCCATGACTGCAGCGCCTAAGACCGCTCGGCTAATCCCACGCGGCACGGATAACGTATCCGTCTGCAGAGAAGGCGGTCACATGTTAGAAACTCAGCGTGTTAGGTCAGAGGGTTAGTTGCCCTCTGTAATAAAAAATTTAGTTCATGGCTCAACGATGAACTTGAACAAGCGTCGTGGGACGTCCGCCCCCGAACAAATACGAGTTGCATTCAAGTTCTAAGGCCTCCGATTTTTTTTTTTCTCCAGACTGGAAAGAGATAGAAACATGCACATTGTTTTAAAATGAGGCCGCGTTCATTGTCAATACGTCCCAGAGATGGCAGCACCGTACGGCAGATGGAATTTTACCGCCAGCGGCGAGAATGAGAACTGTTTTAAATACTTAAAATGGCGACGTTTTCCTTACTTGAACAGCGCGCAATCATTCGTTTTCTGAATTTGCGTGGTGTGAAACCAATTGAAATTCATCGACAGTTGAAGGAGACATGTGGCAATGGAGTTATGGATGTATCGGAAGTGCGTTCGTGTGTGCGACAGTTTAATGAAGGCAGAACATCGTGTGACAACAAACCGAAACAACCTCGGGCTCGCTGAAGCCAGTCTGACGACACGATCGAGACAGTGGAGAGAATTGTTTTGGGGGATCGCCGAATGACTGTTGAACAGATCGCCTCCAGAGTTGGCATTTCTGTGGGTTCTGTGCATACAATCCTGCATGACGACCTGAAAATGCGAAAAGTGTCATCCAGGTGGGTGCCACGAATGCTGACGGACGACCACACGGCTGCCCGTGTGGCACGTTGCCGAGCAATGTTGACGTGCAACGACAGCACGAATGGGACTTTCTTTTCGTAGGTTGTGACAATGGATGAGACGTGGATGCCATTTTTCAATCCAGAAACAAAGCGCCAGTCAGCTCAATGGAAGCAGATTCAGCGCCACCAAAAAAACTTCGGGTAACCGCCAGTGCTGAAAAAATGATGGTGTCCATGTTCTGGGACAGCGAGGGCGTAATCCTTACCCATTGCGTTCCAAAGGGCACTACAGTAACAGGTGCATCCTACGAAAATGTTTTGAAGAACAAATTCCTTCCTGCACTGCAACAAAAACGTCCGGGAAGGGCTGCGCGTGTGCTGTTTCACCGAGACAACGCACCCGCACATCGAGCTAACGTTACGCAACAGTTTCTTCGTGATAACAACTTTGAAGTGATTCCTCGTGCTCCCTACTCACCTGACATGGCTCCTAGTGACTTTTGGCTTTTTCAAGCAATGAAAGACACTCTCCGCGGCCGCACATTCACCAGCCGTGCTGCTATTGCCTCAGCGATTTTCCAGTGGTCAAAACAGACTCCTAAAGAAGCCTTCGCCGCTGCCATGGAAGCATGGCGTCAGCTTTGTGAAAAATGTGTACGTCTGCAGGGCGATTACGTCGAGAAGTTTCATCGATTTCGGGTGAGTAGTTAATTAGAAAAAAAAATCGGAGGCCTTAGAACTTGAATGCACGTCGTAGCACGACTTATACCGAGCAAAATGAGATAGAAATATCCTGGGAAAGTCAAATATTTTTAAACAGTATTACACGAAATACGAAAATAACAAGAATTGACTGTAGCATTTGTTCCGATTTTGATACGCATTTTATATAGCTTCACGTTAGGTTTACTCTGAGAAATGGATAACAAAGGATAAATGGATTTACTTCGCGAACAAACGATTAACTTTTTTGGAAAGCATTGGCAGTAGTGAAGGTATCACCGTATTCCCGCAGTACAGTTAGGTGTAGGACAATGACGTTATACGGAGAGATATAAAGCCTGTACAACAAGCAGGTGACACAAACAAAAGGGCTGTGATGTTTGTGAGTGTAAACTTAAAGGTTAGCAGACTTACTTTATCAGGCTCCAGAGAGCGAGTAAGTTCACACGTCAACATTCTCCATAGGAGAGAGATCTATTGATCTTGCTGGTCAAGGAAACTGTTATGCACCGCGAGGAGCATTTCGTGTCGCAGCAACAGTATGTGGACGTGCATTGTCATGCTGGAAAAGCACATCACCATTTTGTCGAAGAAATGGTAACAGGGTATTTGACTGTTTTCCCGAAATTGTTTTAAACGACCAGTTACGTTATTTTATGCTCATAACATGCTTTCTTCCTCTTGAATTTCAGTATTCTTTTATAAAAACTAAAATGAAATTCAAATAATTTGAGAGCCCGCTAAAATGGTGCATTCGAGCCTGTGAAGTCACTGGCGAGATCGCTAATTCTACTCTCATAATGCCGAGCCACAGCGATGATGATGATGTTTGGTTTGTGGGGCGCTGAACTGTGCGGTCATTAGCGCCCGTACAAAGTCCCAATTTCTTCACACTCCAATTTTTTGGCAGTCCAATCTAGCCAATGTCACGAACGATGAAATGATGAGGACAGCAGACTTACTTTATCTTAATGTAAGACGATGAAACTGCTAAAGTTTGAACAAAAAGGATCCTAGCTAGACAGTACAAATATAGAAATATAGTTTCTGGTTGACTAAAAAGTGTTTAGGCACATTTACTAGAAAATATCTTTTTGAACGTGACGTGTGTGAATAGCGACTGCAAATATAAGTGCATGTACACAACGAGGGAAACGCAATAATATTCTGCTTCTGATCGGCGTGGTGAAGTTTTGTTATTTCGAATTGGTTTTAATAGGAGAGGAGTCTCAAGCCGTTTTACACGCAAATTAATTCATTTGGGTTGGTTTCGTACCAGCGATCCATGGAAATCATGTTATAAAATTGGATCTACCGCTGTAGCAACTGAGCTACCGAATAACTGCGGTGTGCCGGTCGAAGTGGCCGTGCGGTTAAAGGCGCTGCAGTCTGGAACCGCAAGACCGCTACGGTCGCAGGTTCGAATCCTGCCTCGGGCATGGATGTTTGTGTTGTCCTTAGGTTAGTTAGGTTTAACTAGTTCTAAGTTCTAGGGGACTAATGACCTCGGCAGTTGAGTCCCATGGTGCTCAGAGCCATTAGAACCATTTTTGAACTGCGGTGTACTTGCGTAAAACGACTATTTTCACTGCGAGTTTAATTTCGTTGAGTGACGCAAGCCTTCGTTGTAACTGTGGGAGAGCGTATCTCAGAGGTAAATTAATGTTAACTTCACAGTGCTACACACTTTTAATTAAATTAGTGAACTTGTGCGTCGACGTAATGGCAATTTGCCGGTACAGTGCAACCACACTTTTACGCATCTGCTTATCCTCTGGAACACTCATAAAACAACTTTTCAGGAATTTTTGTAGGTGTATTTGTACAGTATGGTACTACACACCATTTGTAACCCATTTTTTCGTCACGTTAATTCCAAAACAAGACATCGCTGTGAATCAGTCCGCAGCTCGTGGTCTAGTGATCCGGGTTCGACTCCCGACAAATTTAGCTGGCACGGTAGCTCAGCGTGCTGGGTCAGAGGGCTACTCGCCCTCTGTAATAAAAAAAACTGAGGTAACGAATCAACGATCAACTTCAACGGATGCCTTGTGACGTCCGTCCTGACCAAACGCAACGAGGGGGGGGGGGGGGGGCAAAGGACTGCCGTTGCTACCACGGGATCACGGACTCCTGGGTTCGATTCCCACTTGCGTTGGGAATTTTGTCAGCCCCGAGACTGGGTGTTTGTGTTATCCTCATCATTTCAATCATCATCGTTCGTGACAATGGCTAGATTGGACTACGAAAAAAATTGGAGTGTGTAAAAATTGGGACTTTGTACGGCCGCTGAAGACCGCGCAGTTGAGTGCCCCACAAACCAGACATCATCATCATCATCATCGCTGTGAGTCATCATTATGACAATAGAATTAGCGAGCCCGCCAGTGGCGTCTCAGGCTCAAATGCAGCGTTTTGGCGGGCTTTCAAAATATTTGAATTTCATTTTCGTTTTTATAAATACTGAGATTCAAGAGGAAAAAAGCATGTTACGAGCATAAAATAACGTAACTGGTCATTTAAAACAGTTTTGGGAAAACAGTCAAATACCCCATTGTCATTTCTTCGACAGAATGGTGATGTGCTTTTCCAGCATGACAATGCACGTCCACATACTGCTGCTGCGGCACGAAGTGCTCCTCGCTGTGGATAACAGTTTCCTTGACCAGCAAGATCAATAGATCTCTCTCCTATGGAGAATGATGCTATGCGAACTTACTCGCTCTCTGGAGCGTGAAGAGCCATTGAGGAAGTGGAACAAGAGGTCCAAGTTGCTTGGGACCATATATTGCAGGCTGCCTTAAGGCATCTCTTTCACAGTTCACCTGCCAGAATATACTGCGTTGCCGCCAGGGTGGGGTACGCTGTGTGTATTGATGCGACTCTTTGGCCACCCTTTGCTGTGACGTGTGTATTTCATTTGGTCTGAATTTCTTATCGTACGCTCCTCCAGTGACGAATTACCTGTCACCCCATTTTTCAGTAAAATGACCTTTCCATTGTGGGTCTTGCATTTTTCTTCCGGTACTGTATAACTCGAAACATAATTAAACTTGCCCGCGGTCTAACGCGCCTGTGGATGGTTTTTAGGAGGTTTTCCATCTGTCTCGGCGAATGCCGGATGGTTCCCCTTATTCCGCCTCAGTTACACTGTGTCGGCGATTGCTGTGCAAGCGCTATCTCCATGTATGCATACACCATAATTACCACGCAAACACTTTAGGTTACACTCGTCTAGTTTGAGACTTTCCCCGGGAGGGGGGGGGGGGGGGGGTTGTCTACTGGGTGCCGAACCGCACAATAACCCTTGGTTCGGGGTGGGGCGGCGGTGGGGTAGATGGACTGCTATGGCCTATTGTGGGGTTCTGAACCACTGAGGGCTACAGTGGGACGAAGCCTCTCTCTCGTTTCTAGGACCCCAGTTTAATGCGAAATACAATAATAAAACAAACAAAACATTTCGAAACTATACACTGGCTGCGCAACAGCCTTACCGCAGTGGATACACCGGTTCCGGTCAGATCACCGAAGTTAAGCGCTGTCGGGCGTGGCCGGCGCATGGATGGGTGACCGTCCAGGTCGCCATGTGCTGTTGCCATTTTTCGGGGTGCACTCAGCCTCGTGATGCCAATTGAGGAGCTACTCGACCGAATAGTAGCGGCTTCGGTCAAAGAAAACCATCATAACGACCGGGAGAGCGGTGTGCTGACCACATGCCCCTCCTATCCGCATCCTCAGCTGAGGATGGTCCCGATGGGCCACTTGTGGCTTTATACACTGAAAAAAAATCACAACTCCAAGACGGAGCTGTACGACATTAACGAAAGTTGGTAGGCGTACTTGTAAGTCTGAAAAATGATGTGTTCAGATTTCGCAGAACAGTGGCCCTAGAACCGCCACTATGATGTTGCAAATCAGGTTCGCTTTAAACACACACCGTAACGGTCGTCAGCGTTAGTTACCTCTGAGACTGGACGTGGCGTGTTGATGTCAGTCAAAGACGACATTATCAACAGGTCGCTGAACGAGGTCGTGTAATAGGGCTACGAGGAGCTGGATGTTCCTTCTGCGATAATGCAGAAAGACCTGGTAGGAAGGTAGCGACTGTGCATGGTTCCTGGGAGCGGTGGTCACGAGAATGTACGGTCGCAAGAAGACCGGGCTCCGTAAGGCCATGAGCCACTACTGAGATGGAAGACCACCGTGTTCGGTCTGTGGCTCTGGTGCACCTTACCACATCTACAGCAGCAGAAGCAGTTGGCACTACGGTGACACAACTGGCTGTTACAAATCGGTTACTTCAAGGACAGCTATCAGACAGGCACCCTTTAGCGTCCATTCCACTGACTACAAACCACGGCCATTGCGGCTTCAGTGGTGTCAAGCGAGAACTCGTTGGAGGGCAGTTTGGAGGTCTGATCTGATTTTTGATGAAAGCTGGTTCTGCCTTGGGGCCATCGCTGGCGGTGTGTTCGTTACAAGGAGGCTAGTAAGGGTCTGCAACCAACCTGTCTGCATGCTAGATACACTGGACCTACACCTGGAGTTATGGTCCGGGGTGCGATTTCGTATTGATCACTCTTGGGGTTATCCTACACACCCTGACTGCAAATTTGTACATCACTCTCGTGATTCGACCTGTTGTGCTCCGGTTCATGAACAGTATTCCAGGGGGTATTTTCCAACAGGATAACGCTCGCCCACATACCGATGTACTTATCTTAGAAGAAGGATTAAGGAAAGGCAAACCTACGTTTCTAGCTTAGAGAAAGCTTTTGACAATGTTGACTGGAATACTCTCTTTCAAATTCTGAAGGTGGCAGGGGTAAAATACAGGGAGCGAAAGGCTATTTACAATTTGTACAGAAACCAGATGGCAGTTATAAGAGTCGAGGGACATGAAAGGGAAGCAGTGGTTGGGAAGGGAGTAAGACAGGGTTGTAGCCTCTCCCCGATGTTGTTCAATCTGTATATTGAGCAAGCAGTAAAGGAAACAAAAGAAAAATTCGGAGTAGGTATTCAAAGTCATGGAGAAGAAATAAAAACTTTGAGGTTCGCCGATGACATTGTAATTCTGTCAGAGACAGCAAAGGACTTGGAAGAGCAGGTGAATGGAATGGACAGTGTCTTGAAAGGAGGATATAAGATGAACATCAACAAAAGCAAAACAAGGATAATGGAATGTAGTCTAATTAAGTCGGGTGATGCTGAGGGAATTAGATTAGGAAATGAGGCACTTAAAGTAGTAAAGGAGTTTTGCTATTTGGGGAGCAAAATAACTGATGATGGTCGAAGTAGAGAGGATATAAAATGTAGGCTGGCAATGGCAAGGAAAGCGTTTCTGAAGAAGAGAAATTTGTTAACATCCAGTATTGATTTAAGTGTCAGGAAGTCATTTCTGAAACTATTCGTATGGAGTGTAGCCATGTATGGAAGTGAAACATGGACGATAAATAGTTTGAACAAGAAGAGAATAGAAGCTATCGAAATGTGGTGCTACAGAAGAATGCTGAAGATTAGATGGGTAGATCACATAACTAATGAGGAAGTATTGAATAGGATTGGGGAGAAGAGAAGTTTGTGGCACAACTTGACCAGAAGAAGGGATCGGTTGGTAGGACATGTTCTGAGGCATCAAGGGATCACCAATTTAGTATTGGAGGGCAGCGTGGAGGGTAAAAATCGTAGAGGGAGACCAAGAGATGAATACACTAAGCAGATTCAGAAGGATGTAGGTTGCAGTAGGTACTGGGAGATGAAAAAGCTTGCACAGGATAGAGTAGCATGGAGAGCTGCATCAAACCAGTCTCAGGACTGAAGACCACAACAACAACAACATACCGATGTTGTAACCCAACACGGTCCACAGGGTGTCGGCATTTGCCTTGGCCTGCTCAATCATCAGACCTGTCTCCAATCGTGCACGTGTGGGACCTCATCGGAGAGCAACTCCAGCATCATCCACAAACAGCATCAACCATCCCTGTGCTGACTGATTGAGTGCAAGAGGCATGGAAATCCATCCCACAAACTGACATCTGGCGCCTGTAGCAACACAATGCATGCACGTTTTTATGCTTGCGTTCAACATTAGTTATTAATGGACCAGCATTTCATATACGCTATGGCTTATCTCACACTTACATTAAAATGTGATCTCGCAATATTAAGCACTTAAATACGTTATCTATAGAACAGTGTTCCCGAAATTTCATTACGTTAATTATTTTTTCGGTGATGCGACGTTTTTTTCTGTCAGTGTATAAGGTCGGCTGTTACGAATGTAAGTAAATTTGTGACTCTACTCACTGTACGATGATTTGCAGAGTAAGTATGCAGACGTGGACAAAATTGGACCAACAGAATTCATAGACAAGTCCGTAACATAATACAAATAAGGAAAATCAGGAACTTAAAAAATTTAATTACTTTTGTGGATTCAACTGCCAGAGATACACTGCTTGACATCTTAATTACTTTTGTGGATTTTAAAAATGCCTATGATTCAACTGACAGAAATACACTGCTTGACATCTTAAAAGAATTGGGACTCGTCACTAAAACAACTGAAATAATTAACGCAACTTTGACAAATTCAAGATCGAAAGTAAAATTTAGCGGAGAGCTCTCAAATTCGTTTGAAATAAAGTCAGGTGCCCGACAGGGAGATGGTTTGTCACCTCTGCTCTTCGTGTTTGGAGAAGGTAGTTCAATAATGGAGGTAGGCCATCAATACTAAAGGGATGCAAATACAAAAAAAAATCCAAACAAGATCACTGTCGAATACTTAACCTTCGCAAATGACATGGCACCGATTACAGATTCGCTAGATAATGCCCAAGAACAAATAAAAGAACTGCAAAAAGAAATATCCAAAGTAGGACTACAAATATCCTTTGAAAACACAAAAGTTCATGACAAACATCTCTGATGCTCCCCAAAATATTGCAGTTGAGAACAATACAATACACAAAACAGGTTCTTTTAAACACTTAGGAGAGTTGATTACATGCAATGCAAAAGAAAAGACAGCTATAGAAAATGGAGTGCACAAAATGGAAAAAGTGTTTGATGTGACCAAAAACATTTATAACAAAAAATACTTGTCCTGGAACTGGAAATTAAAACACTACCAAACAGTGGCCAGACCTGAAGCTCTGCGTATGTCAGAAACACTTAAACTAACAACAAATGGAGATCTTGAGAAACTAGAGAAGGTCGAAACAAGAATTTTAAGGAAAGTACAGGGAGCTAAAAGAAACGATAATACTGAATACAGGATGAGACCAAACAGAGAGCTATACTTGAAAATTGAAAAACTAACTGATTTAATGAGGAAGAGAAGACTACAGTTTTTTGGATATATATTCAAAATGGATAATAAAAGACTGACCAAGCGGATGTTCACATTACTCAATAGCTACAAATCCAAGCTGGCATGGTTCACGGGAACTGAAAAGGACATGGAAAACGCTCTAATTACAGTAGACACAGTAGAAAACAGAACATATTTCAGAGAGGCAGTTAAAAACGCAGAATTTCAGGAGAGAAAGAATACAACTAGACGAAAGTGGACTCAAGAAGAAAGGGAACAACGTTCTAAAAGGATGAAGGAAATTTGCAAACTAAGGAAATCTATTACAATAAAGCAATAATCGACCCGCTACATAAAAAGGGAGACAAACAAAATGTCAGTAATTGTAGCGGAGTATCACTTCTGTCAGTAGCTTACAAAATATTATCAAAAATTCTCCTCAACATAGTGGTAGATACTTTAGACAAACAACTAGGAGAATATCAGGGTGGTTTTCGAAAGGGAAGATCCTGTGCAGAACAAATTTTTAACTTAAAGTCAATAATACGCCATAGAATGTTAACCAGCAAACCAATACTAGTGTCATTTATAGATTTCAAGAAAGCATTTGATTGTATAGAAAGAGAAACGATAGATAAGGTCATTAGAAAATTTGGTGTTTAATCAAAACTAGCAAACATAATTCATGGAACACTGACAGGTACAGTATCAAAAGTCAAATTTATGAGAAGTATCTCAACCTTTTTAAATAAAAACTGGTGTTAGACAAGGTGATGGTTTATCACCTTTACTGTTTAACTGTGTTCTAGAAAAAATTGTAAGGATTTGGAATTCGGAGCTAAAAATCACAAAATTGAATGAATAACTCTGGGAAGGAAAACAAATGGAATTAAGGCAAACTGTTTGGCTTTTGCGGATGATTTCGCAATACTTTCAGAAAACCTGACAGAAGCAGTTACTCAAATAAACATTCTGGAAAAATTAGCAAACAGAACTGGTCTCAAAATTTCAGCTGAGAAAACAAAATTCATGACAAATATAAAAGATGCACCAAAATACATAGAAACACAAATAGGTAAGATAGAGCGAGTAAATAAATTTAAATATCTTGGAGAAACTATACATCAGAATTGACTAGAAAAAACTGCAATAGATGTAAGAATTAACAAAATGGAAAGAGCATATGGTTTGACCAAAAATATTTACAACAAGAAATGTATATCTAGAAAAACAAAACTAAAACACTACACCACAGCGGTACGACCAGAATGTGTATATGGATCTGAATGCCTGACGATGAACTATAACATGGACAAACTAGAGGTACTGGGGAGAAGGATTATTAGAAAAATAATGGGTGCAATGAAAACTGCAGATGGTTGGAAAATAAGAAGTAATGAGGAGATCTACAGAAATACAGGGTGTTACCAAAAGGTACGGCCAAACTTTCAGGAAACATTCCTCACACACAAATAAAGAAAAGATGTTATGTGGACATGTGTCCGGAAACGCTTAATTTCCATGTTAGAGCTCATTTTAGTTTCGTCAGTATGTACTGTACTTCCTCGATTCACCGCCATGATTTCATACGGGATACTCTATCTGAGCTGCTAGAACATGTGCCTTTACAAGTACGACACAGCATGTGGTTCATGCACGATGGAGGTCCTGCACATTTCAGTCGAAGTGTTCGTACGCTTCGCAACAACAGATTCGGTGACCGATGGATTGGTAGAGGCGGACCAATTCCGTGGCCTCCACGCTCTCCTGACCTCAACCCTCTTGACTTTCATTTATGGGGGCATTAGGAAGCTCTTGTCTACGCAACCCCGGTACCAAATGTAGAGACTCTTCGTGCTCGTATTGTGGACGGCTGTGATACAATACGCCATTCTCCGGGGCTGCATCAGCGATTCCATGCGATGGACGGTGGATGCACGTATCCTCGCTAACGGAGGACATTTTGAACATTTCCTGTAACAAACTGTTTGAAGTCACGCTGGTACGTTCTGTTGCTGTGTGTTTCCATTCCATGATTAATGTGATTTGAAGAGAAGTAATAAAATGAGCTCTAACATGGACAGTAAGCGTTTCCGGACACATGTACACATAACATATTTTCTTTCTTTGTGTGTGAGGAATGTTTCCTGAAAGTTTGGCCGTTCCCTTTGTGTAACACCCTGTATAGAGAAAATACCTGAAGTAATGGCCAATCGAATATTAACCTTTTTCGGACATCTCTAGCAAATGGATGGAAATAGACTAACAAAACAAATACTCCTATATTTCTGGAAGAAGAAATCGACAATAGCATGGATTGCAGAAGTAAGAAAAGATCTTGAAAGAAACAACATCAAAGAATCAGAAATAGCAGAAAGAAACCGTTTTAAAAACAAAATACTAAATTTGGAAGGCTCTCAAAGCAGATGAATAAAAAATCGGGAACAACATGGACAGAAGAGAGGAAGAGACTACATGGGGAGAAAATGAGGGAATACTAGAAAAATAGGAAACAACAAAGGAAAAAGAGGAACAGAAGTTGTTAACGTGATCGTAGTTGGTCAATAAGATTGTAAAAATGAATAAATAAATAAAAATAGAGTAGCCAAAGTTTATCCTACCGTCCAAAGGGCTTATTCGAAAGAAGAAGAAAAGTCTCTAAGCAGCGATTTATGCCTCGCTCCATCCTTGCTACAGAAGTTATTCTTTTGGTGCAAGCAGCCTTCTACCACGCACTGAATCAACTCGCACAGTATTCCCGTAGAGGCAGTCGTCATGTAGGAATGTTACAACGCCACAATTTGTGGCGCAGTACGAGAATCGAAGACTCTCTCGCTCGCAAGCCGTAAAGTTTATCGCAACCCAGTAAACTGCAGTGGTATTCGGCGAGTGTGATAGCGCCGGATGTGGGAATCCCACACGGAGCGGCCCCGCCCACGCTTGATGCGTCTCTCTCTCTATAACTCTGGCAGCTGTCACCTTTCTCTCCCTTCCCCCTCCTCTCCCCCCTGCCCGCCCCCCCCCCCCCCACCCACCCATGACGTAACAGCTTCCTCTACCACTCGACCGGCCGGCCGCCTCAGCCACGCGGCGAGCGAAGAGCTCATACCGGGACAAACTGCCTGCCGCTACTAACCGCGCAGCAAACATCGCGCCGGGCTCGCTACTACCCGCGTAGCAGACATCGTCCTCGCCTTTAACTGGAGTGGGCGGCCCATTTTCGATGCGTCGGCCTTTTATCCGCCCGGCTTGACATTTTCATCCACGGTGTTTGCCGGCGGCCGCACGTGTTCTCGCACGCGTGCCAACAAAATTACCTCAGTTTGTTCGACTGGTGCATTAAAAGTATAAAGTATGTAGTCATCCACTTATTCTTAAAAACCATCCTCTAAACACGTAACTTCATTTTATCCATTAGACATTGGCTGTTACTGTGTGACATTTATTACACAGTAAGTAATTACCATAATTGATTAATTACTAGCCTATATACTTACAAATGTCGAATTTACCTTTCTTCTCAGAGGATCACTTTCCTGTCCGCCTGTGCAACTGTTAAAACCATTTTCTCAGGAACGGCGTATCAAGTTGAAATTTATGTCACATATTGAGCTCTATGGACCCTTGGCGGTGTAAAAAATAGAAGCTTCGAAGTGAATATAATCAAAAGCTTCCGTCACTTATATCACGTACTTTGTCACTCGCAAACGCAGTCATCAAAAGCTATAGGGTACTTCGAATTGTCCCAGAGTAATGAAATTGGCAGGAAACAAGGTTTCACAGTACAACTAAAGGAAAAAAATCCGAAAATAGTTAATTACTATTTAGGCCTATATTACAGAAAACAAAAATTTTTTGTTATTTGTTTTCTGACTGTCTGCCTGTCCATAAATTAACACCCGTTTTTTTCAGGTACAGGCGAACGTATAGAGCTCAAATCAGGTACTAAAGTCTACGGGACGTTGGTGATGTAAAAAATTGAACCTTCTATGTTAATGCAGTCAAAAGATAAGGCCATTTACGTCACATATTTTGATACGATCTCACCTATAGCGTACTTCCCATTGTTCTAGAATCATGAAGTTTGGCCAGAAGCAAGGTTTTACAAAATAAGCAAAGGAAAAAATCGGCGAATTGTTAATGATAACGAAAAAAATATTTTTTTCTCGTTTGTTATCTGAGTGTCTGTCTGTTCTTCTGCTAAGAAACCGTTTCCTCAGGAATCAGTAGACATGTATAGGGCTTATCGATAAAAGGCAAAAATCGTTGAGGTTCTCCATTACCAGCTGAACTACCTGTATACGTACGACATAAAAGTTTTCTGGGTTTGGTACCGCGTCATAATGTAAAAACTACTGCTGCTGCAGAAAAACCAACGTTTCGGCCACGATTGCAGCGGCCGTCTTCTGGATCTCATGGTGCCTTCTAGCTATGCAGTGTCCTTCATATACTGTTGTTAGCGTTCACTGTGCATGCCATTACGTCACAATTTTAAAAAAAAGGTAGTTAGATTCATTGGTCACTTTAAAGAAGAAGGAGAGGGAACTTTATTTAAATGGGTTATTGCGGTGGAGGGAGAACGTGACCTCTGTCGTCCATTGGCTCTCGTGTTATGTGCCACGATTGGTGGTCACCGTCGAATGAGAAGTCGGCTGCTGTTTACCAGCTGCTGGACGTCGGCCGCGCGGCGGCAGTTACTCGCCGGGGGTGCTCTTGCCTCGTGTTGACAGTGCGCTCTGCAGGGCCAAGGTGGGGCAAGCCAAAGTCCATCCTCCCTGTTCATGATGTTAGGGTTTTTACATTATGACGCGGTACCAAACCCAGAAAACTATTATGTCGACTGACTCTGGCCACGGAAGCCTACGCAATTATATCTGTATACGTAAATAAGTGTATACGGAACATTTGGTGCCCGACTGCTATTCGCACTTATCCCGACATGTATCGGGATGAGTGCGAATAGGATATATATATATATATATATATATATATATATATATATATATATATATATATATATATATATATATATATATGCTTATCATGCGATGACTGAATCGTCCAGAGGTAGACCCAGTTTCTTCAAGATCTGAAATTAATTGGTCTGGGTCATCATCTCGAAATGACTGAGAACATGAATGGCATTTTAACATCGCTGGTTTATTGCCAGCTCTCTGATTCGACAACAGTAATGTTCGAAATCACTTCCAAATTTTTTTTTTTTTTTTTGGTCATCAGTCTACTGACTGGTTTGATGCGGCCCGCCACGAATTCCTTTCCTGTGCTAACCTCTTCATCTCAGAGTAGCACTTGCAACCTACGTCCTCAATTATTTGCTTGACGTATTCCAATCTCTGTCTTCCTCTACATTTTTCGCCCTCTACAGCTCCCTCTAGTACCATGGAAGTCATTCCCTCATGTCTTAGCAGATGTCCTATCATGCTGTCCCTTCTCCTTATCAGTGTTTTCCACATATTCCTTTCCTCTCCGATTCTGCGTAGAACCTCCTCATTCCTTATCAGTCCACCTAATTTTCAACATTCGTCTATAGCACCACATCTCAAATGCTTCGATTCTCTTCTGTTCCAGTTTTCCCACAGTCCATGTTTCACTACCATACAATGCTGTACTCCAGACGTACATCCTCAGAAATTTCTTCCTCAAATTAAGGCCGGTATTTGATATTAGTAGACTTCTCTTGGCCAGAAATGCCTGTTTTGCCATAGCGAGTCTGCTTTTGATGTCCTCCTTGCTCCGTCCGTCATTGGTTATTTTACTGCCTAGGTAGCAGAATTCCTTAACTTCATTGACTTCGTGACCATCAATCCTGATGTTAAGATTCTCGCTGTTCTCATTTCTACTACTTCTCATTACCTTCGTCTTTCTCCGATTTACTCTCAAACCATACTGTGTACTCATTAGACTGTTCATTCCGTTCAGCAGATCATTTAATTCTTCTTCACTTTCACTCAGGATAGCAATGTCATCAGCGAATCGTATCATTGATATCCTTTCACCTTGTATTTTAATTCCACTCCTGAACCTTTCTTTTATTTCCATCATTGCTTCCTCGATGTACAGATTGAAGAGTAGGGGCGAAAGGCTACAGCCTTGTCTTACATCCTTCTTAATACGAGCACTTCGTTCTTGATCGTCCACTTTTATTATTCCCTCTTGGTTGTTGTACATATTGTATATGACCCGTCTCTCCCTACAGCTTACCTCTACTTTTCTCAGAATCTCGAACAGTTTGCACCATTTTATATTGTCGAACGCTTTTTCCAGGTCGACAAATCCTATGAAAGTGTCTCGATTTTTCTTTAGCCTTGGCTTCCATTATTAGCCGTAACGTCAGAATTGCCTCTCTCGTCCCTTTACTTTTCCTAAAGCCAAACTGATCTTCACCTAGCGCATTCTCAATTTTCTTTTCCATTCTTCTGTTTATTATTCTTGTAAGCAGCTTCGATGCATGAGCTGTTGAGGTAATTGTGCGATAATTCACGCACTTGTCAGCTCTTGCCGTCTTCGGAATTGTGTGGATGATGCTTTTCCGAAAGTCAGATGGTATATCGCCAGACTCATATATTCTACACACCAACGTGAATAGTCGTTTTGTTGCCACTTCCCCCAATGATTTTAGAAGTTGTGATGGAATGTTATCTATCCCTTCTGCCTTATTTGACCGTAAGTCCTCCAAAGCACTTTTAAATTCCGATTCTAATACTGGATCCCCTATCTCTTCTAAATCGACTCTTGTTTCTTCTTCTATCACATCAGACAAATCTTCACCCTCATAGAGGCTTTCAATGTATTCTTTCCACCTATCTGCTCTCTCCTCTGCATTTAACAGCGGAATTCCCGCTGCACTCTTAATGTTACCACCGTTGCTTTTAATGTCACCAAAGGTTGTTTTGACTTTCCTGTATGCTGAGTCTGTCCTTCCGACAATCATATCTTTTTCGATGTCTTCACATTTTTCCTGCAGCCATTTCGACTTAGCTTCCCTGCACTTCCTATTTATTTCATTCCTCAGCGACTTGTATTTCTGTATTCCTGATTTCCCCGGAACATGTTTGTACTTCCTCCTTTCATCAATCAACTGAAGTATTTCTTCTGTTACCCATGGTTTCTTCGCAGCTGCCTTCTTTGTACCTATGTTTTCCTTCCCAACTTCTGTGATGGCCCTTTTTAGAGATGTCCATTCCTCTTCAACTGTACTGCCTACCGCACTATTCCTTATTGCTGTATCTACAGCGTTAGAGAACTTCAAACGTATCTCGTCATTCCTTAGTACTTCCGTATCCCACTTCTTTGCGTATTGATTCTTCCTGAGTAATGTCTTGAACTTCAGCCTACTCTTCATCACTACTATATTGTGATCTGAGTCTATATCTGCTCCTGGGTACGCCTTACAATCCAGTATCTGATTTCGGAATCTCTGTCTGACCATGATGTAATCTAATTGAAATCTTCCCGTATCTCCCGGCCTTTTCCAAGTATACCTCCTCCTCTTGTGAATCTTGAACAGGGTATTCGCTATTACTGGCTGAAACTTGTTACAGAACTCAATTAGTCTTTCTCCTCTTTCATTCCTTGTCCCAACCCCATATTGTCCTGTAACCTTTTCTTCTACTCCTTCCCCTACAACTGCATTCCAGTTGCCCATGACTATTAGATTTTCGTCCCCCTTTACATACTGCATTACCCTTTCAATATCCTCATATACTTTCTCTATCTGTTCATCTTTAGCTTGCGACGTCGGCATGTATACCTGAACTATCGTTGTCGGTGTTGGTCTGCTGTCTATTCTGATTAGAACAACCCGGTCACTGAACTGTTCACAGCAACACACCCTCTGCCCTACCTTCCTATTCATAACGAATCCTACACCTGTTATACCATTTTCTGCTGCTGTTGGTATTACCCGATACTCATCTGACCAGAAATCCTTGTCTTCCTTCCACTTCACTTCACTGACCCCTACTATATCTAGACTGAGCCTTTGCATTTCCCTTTTCAGATTTTCTAGTTTCCCTACCACGTTCAAGCTTCTGACATTCCACGCCCCGACTCGTAGAACGTTATCCTTTCGTTGATTATTCAATCTTTTTCTCATGGTAACCTCCCCCTTGGCAGTCCCCTCCCGGAGATCCGAATGGGGGACTATTCCGGAATCTTTTTCCAATGGAGAGATCATCATGACACTTCTTCAATTACAGGCCACATGTCCTGTGGATACACGTTACGTGTCTTTAATGCAGTGGTTTCCATTGCCTTGTGCATCCTCATGTCGTTGATTATTGCTGATTCTTCCGCCTTTAGGGGCAATTTCCCACCCCTAGGACAAGAGAGTGCCCTGAACCTTGAAACGTCCCCTTTAAACAGTTATACACGACTGTCCTTAAACTGACACATAATATTTTTAGCGCAACGCAATCTGACTTTCAAAAATCCCTACAAAAGAATGGCCCTGACTAACATTAAACTATACCTTTCAGAAATCACTTACCTCACAAAAATCTTGGTTACTCGAACTACTGCAATACAGCCAGCGCCACTACTGCCAGCTAAATAAAAGATTCAAACTATGGAAGGCACTAACTACTGATAGGGATAGTTAGCAAATGAAAGATTTTAATAGAGAACAAACAATGTATTTACCTTGATAGTCATAATATATATATATATATATATATATATATATATATATATATATATATATATATATATATATATATATATATATAGCAGTTCATGACAAATTTCAAAACTCCGCCATCTCTCTCCCCACATCCACCACTGCTGGCGGCTCACCTCCAACTGCGCAACGCTACGCGCTGTTCACATCCAGCTGCCTAACACCACAATGGCGAGTATTACAACAATGCAAAGCAGCCACAGACTGCACACAGCACAGCCAGTGATTTTCATACAGAGGTGGCGTTACCAATAAAAGAACCTAAACAGCCTACTTACAACCTCTATCCGCTCCTCCGCCCTCTTTGACAAGGCCGTTGGCAGAATGAGGCTGACTTCTTATGCCGGAAGTCTCCGGTCGCCAATGCTGATTATTTGTCAAAATTTAGGCAGTGGCGGGGATCGAACCCGGGACCGAAGACGTTTTTGATGTATGAATCAAAGACGCTATCCCTAGACCACGGGTAAGTCCACTTCCAAATACAATTCCATATAAACTGGCTCTTGAATCCACAGTCTTATCAGCTGACAGGTTTGGACGAACATCTCCAACTTCCAGCTAACGAGGCGCCCTACTGGTTTGAATGACAACTCCAAAGAGTCCATAGGTCAGAGGTACAGATTCCTAAGTATTTTCATTGGAATTAATATTCTCTGTGTTTCTGACAACATCGATGAAATTCAGATTTCCTGTGATAGTCTGTTACATAAAAACCTATTTTTGCTTCGTACGGTATCGTCGTGTGGATTTTTATTTAAACTGATCGTGATAAATATCAGGGTGATTAACTTTTAGGAGTAAATCTATTTTTGTTGCAAACTGTACTAAAATGTATTCATAATGTATAAAATGTTCAGTGAAATAACAAACCAGGACGAAAGTAATGACAAACTGAGTTATAGAGCTAAATTTGAATATCGTGAAAATTTCGATTAAGAGTGATGTATTGAACGATTTGGTTTAGAAGAATGAGGAACCTTGATTTGTTATAACTTGCACTCTAAGACGTCAATTATTTGTTGGATGTAACAGTTCTTTCGTAACAGTTTTCATTGTCTGTTGATCCTCAAGACATTCCCCTACCTCTTAACACGTGTTTCATCCTGCCCTTGTTACTGTCAGTGTTCTCCGTACATTCCTTTCCCCGTTGATTCTCCAGAAAATCTGCTCATTTCTTACCTTATCAGTCCACCTAATTTTCAACATTCTTCTGTAGCACATCATCTCAAAGGCTTCAATTCTGTCCCAGTTTTTCTCACAGTCCATGTTTCACCACTATACAGTGCTTCGCGCCAAACGTACACTATGTGATCAAAAGTATCCGGACACCCCAAAAAACACACGTTTTCCGTATTAGGTGCATTGTGCTGCCACCTACTGCCAGGTACTCCATATCAGCGACCTCAGTAGTCATCAGACATCGTGAGAGAGCAGAATGGGGCGCTCCGCGGAACTCACGAACTTCTAACGTGGTCAGGTGATTGGGTGTCACTTGTGTCATACGTCTCTATGAGAGATTTCCACACTCCTAAACATCCCTAGGCCCACTGTTTCTGATATGATAGTGAAGTGGAAATATGGAGGGACACGTACAGCACAAAAGTGTACAGGCCGACCTCTTCTGTTAACTGACAGAGATCGCCGACAGTTGAAGAGGGTCGTAATGTGTAATGGGGAGACATCTCTCCAGACCATCACACAGGAATTCCAAACTGCATCAGGATCCACTGCAAGTACTATGATAATTAAGCGGGAGATAAGAAAACTTGAATTTCATGGTCGAGCGGGTGCTCATAAGCCAAACATCACGCCCGTAAATGCCAAACATTGGCAGGATCGTAAACATTGGACGACTGAACAGTGGAAAAATGTTGCGTGGAATGACGAATCACGGTTCACAATGTGGCGATCAGATAGCAGGGTGTAGGTATGACGAATGCCCGGTGAACGTCATCTGCCAGCGTGTGTAGTGCCAACAGTAAAATTCGGAGGTGGTGGTGTTATGGTGTGGTCGTGTTTTTCATGCAGGGGCTTGCACCCCTTGTTGTTTTGCGTGGCACTAGCACAGCTCAGGCGTACATTGATGCCATAGGGACCTTCTTGGTTTCCACTATTGAAGAGCAATTCAAGGATGGCGACTGCATCTTTCAACACGATCGAGCACTTGTTCATAATGCGCGGCCTGTGGCGGAGTGGTTACACGACAATAACATCTCTGTAATGGGTTGCGCTGCACAGAGTCCTAACCTGAATCTTATAGAACACCTTTGGGATGTTTTGGAACGCCGTGCCGGGCCTCACCGACCGACATCGATACCTCTCCTCAGTGCAGCACTCCGTGAAGAATGGGCTGCCATTCCCCAAGAAACCTTCCATCATCCGACTGAACATATGCCTGCAAGAGTGGAAGCTGTCGTCAAGGCTACAGGTGGTCCAACACCATATTGAATTCCAGCATTACCGATGGAGGGCGCCACGAACTTGTAAGTCATTTTCAGCCAGGTGTCTGGATACTTTTGATCAGATTGTGTACATTTGTTCCTTAAATGAAGGCCTGAGTTTGATACTGTTGTGTACATAGTTCCGCGTAGTCAGCGCGTACGCAACTTTCCCACTAGAGCGCGCCCCGCTAAGCACAACAGCGCAGGCGCAGCGCTCGTCCGTCTCCGCACTACGAGATGGCGCTGCCATAGAGACGGACCAAATTCTGCTTCCGCCGATCCGCGTATTAATATGTAACGCAGCCAATGAGATTGCTGGTAACGTAGAACCTTTTCTCCTCGCTGATCACACTCGCGCAGTGATACATGAACATGCGAGGTATTATAACGAGTGTACAGACCTCTGATTAGTCAGTCTGCATTTTGTCTGCCTTAGTCTGTACCAGTCTATAGTTAAGTTTCAGTCTGCGCTTAATAAGATTATCATATTCCTGTACATAGCCATGAAGAGAAATGTATAGACACTTTGTCAAGTATCAGAGGTATGTGAGAATAAGATTAACGTACCAAGACCAAAGGAACTTCAGATTGTCAATTGTAAGCAGCATCCAGTAAAATATACGCTTTTTATTATTTTAATAAATGTGTGTGAAAATTAATCAAGTTCTGTTTAAAGTTGGTCACCGTCAATCTGCTACTCTAAGCGTGCAAGTGGCATTTCTATCGTCTGGCCTAACGGCAGAAGATAAACACGCCTCGATAAGACCACGAGACATATTGCTGACACTCGCCTACTTCGTTAGAGCGACAAGTCAAATAATCTGATGGTGTGTGTACCGAAGCTCTTACAGTACACATACCACAGATACTAATAGACTTCTCTTGGCCAGGAATGCCCTTTTCTCTTGTGCTTGCTAAAATCCATTTAATTTTCACTGTGTGGCCACAAGAGAAGGAAGCAATATGGCAGTGTTTTATGGATAAACCGAAATGAAGTGATCTGCCCAGAGTCCGAACCCAATGGATCACCTCTGGAGTGGATCAGAATGTCGATTTCACTGCATACCTTAGTCTCTGACATCTCTACCTTCTCTGGTTTCGCCTCTTGAGGAAGGATGGGCTCCCTCCACAGGCATTCAGACACCTCATTGAAAGCCTCACCAGCAGAGTTCAGGCCTTCATACAGGCATTTCTCAATAATGGCTTGGGTCTGAGCACTCTGGGACATAATATCTGACGTCATCAGTCCCCTTAGAACTAGTTAAACCTAAGAAACCTAAGGACATCACACACATCCATGCCCGAGGGAGGATTCGAACCCGCGACCGTAGCGGTCGCGCGGTTCCAGACTGAAGCGCCTAGAACCGCTCGGCCGCACCGGCTGGCTCCTCATTAATGTTCACCAATATGTGTCCTGATACTATTAATCAGGTATTGTAGATATGCGTGTATCATTCGTTGTGTAATGCAATACATTTCTTTCTGAAAGCGGGTTCAAATGGTTCAAATGGCTCTAAGCACCACGGGACTTAACAGCTGAGGTCATCAGTCCCCTAAACTTAGAACTACTTAAACCTAACTAACCTAAGAACATCACACACAACCATGCCCGAGGCAGGATTCGAACCTGCGACCGTAGCAGCAGCGCGGCTCCGGACTGGAGCGCCTAGAACCGCACGACCACCGCGTCCGGTGAAAGCGGGTCGGTTTTATTCAGGATGCCAGTACACCACATTATTGCCCTCTGTTTTGGTTACAAAACTCTATTTGTCAACATTATCTCCGTTCAATGCTACGGTCTTACTCCACCTTACTGGGAGGACCTGTATGTTCACTTGGTACCACTCCATCGGTTGACGTTGGAGCCAACCTCTTGCAGCCGCACGGTGTAGCCGCGTGGTCTTAGGCGTATTGGCACGGTTCGCCCTTCTCCCCCCCTCGGAGGTTCGAGTTGTCCCTCAGACATAGGTGTGTGTGTGTGTGTGTGTGTGTGTGTGTGTGTGTGTGTGTGTGTTAATGAGCAATGGCTACCTGGTATTATGCTCTGCATTAAGCCTTGTTGCTATTCTGTTATTAGTCTTACACGGTTATCACGATTATGCTGTAATCCTCCCTCTCCGCGAGTGGCAGCAGCAGCGTGTATCGATATTCGCATCCTTGTACTATCTTTGGCCTCGTCCTTATAGTTTATGGGTGTGGCGTGTACGGGCAGTTGGTCGGCTGGCGTGGAGCAGCGAGGAAGTCTCCGTGGTGCGCATCTGGCCGTGTCTGCTGGCAGCGTCCACCCGAGGTCGGAGTGTGAGGGGCTCTTCCGATTGCTACGAGGTCCTTGGCTCACCTATCCTGGACACCAAAATTGTCTTCACTTAATCTACCAGCCAGCCCCAACTTTTCACACTATGTCGTTTGAATTTCGTTGGGGGCTGTTGGGACATTCCTGTGTGTAACAACGTGTGTTTTCAAGCTGGCGAAATTCTAGCCGCCATCCTGTGGAGTTTAACCTATCTTGATTATTGGGTTGGGTTGTTTTGGGGAAGGAGACCAGACAGCGAGGTCATCGGATTAGGGAAGGACGGGGAAGGAAGTCGGCCGTGCCCTTTGAAAGGAACCATCCCGGCATTTGCCTGGAGCGATTTAGGGAAATCACGGAAAACCTAAATCAGGATGGCCGGACGCGGGATTGAATCGTCGTCCTCCCGAATGCGAGTCCAGTGTCTAACCACTGCGCCACCTCGCCCGGTGATTATTTTGAACTGAAGTGCACCAGCGGAATCTTCTGCCTTGTGGCCGTTAACACGTTCCTGTTACCTGCCATGTCTGTTGACGTAAATTCAGGCAATGTACACTTCTGGAAATTGAAATAAGAACACCGTGAATTCATTGTCCCAGGAAGGGGAAACTTTATTGACACATTCCTGTGGTCAGATACATCACATGATCACACTGACAGAACCACAGGCACATAGACACAGGCAACAGAGCATGCACAATGTCGGCACTAGTACAGTGTATATCCACCTTTCGCAGCAATGCAGGCTGCTATTCTCCCATGGAGACGATCGTAGAGATGCTGGATGTAGTCCTGTGGAACGGCTTGCCATGCCATTTCCACCTGGCGCCTCAGTTGGACCAGCGTTCGTGCTGGACGTGCAGACCGCGTGAGACGACGCTTCATCCAGTCCCAAACATGCTCAATGGGGGACAGATCCGGAGATCTTGCTGGCCAGGGTAGTTGACTTACACCTTCTAGAGCACGTTGGGTGGCACGGGATACATGCGGACGTGCATTGTCCTGTTGGAACAGCAAGTTCCCTTGCCGGTCTAGGAATGGTAGAATGATGGGTTCGATGACGGTTTGGATGTACCGTGCACTATTCAGTGTCCCCTCGACGATCACCAGTGGTGTACGGCTAGTGTAGGAGATCGCTCCCCACACCATGATGCCGGGTGTTGGCCCTGTGTGCCTCGGTCGTATGCAGTCCTGATTGTGGCGCTCACCTGCACGGCGCCAAACACGCATACGACCATCATTGGCACCAAGGCAGAAGCGACTCTCATCGCTGAAGACAACACGTCTCCATTCGTCCCTCCATTCACGCCTGTCGCGACACCACTGGAGGCAGGCTGCACGATGTTGGGGCGTGAGCGGAAGACGGCCTAACGGTGTGCGGGACCGTAGCCCAGCTTCATGGAGACGGTTGCGAATGGTCCTCGCCGATACCCCAGGAGCAACAGTGTCCCTACTTTGCTAGGAAGTGGCGGTGCGGTCCCCTACGGCGCTGCGTAGGATCCTACGGTCTTGGCGTGCATCCGTGCGTCGCTGCGGTCCGGTCCCAGGTCGACGGGCACGTGCACCTTCCGCCGACCACTGGCGACAACATCGATGTACTGTGGAGACCTCACGCCCCACGTGTTGAGCAATTCGGCGGTACGTCCACCCGGCCTCCCGCATGCCCACTATACGCCGTCGCTCAAAGTCCGTCAACTGCACATACGGTTCACGTCCACGCTGTCGCGGCATGCTACCAGTGTTAAAGACTGCGATGGAGCTCCGTGTGCCACGGCAAACTGGCTGACACTGACGGCGGCGGTGCACAAATGCTGCGCAGCTAGCGCCATTCGACGGCCAACACCGCGGTTCCTGGTGTGTCCGCTGTGCCGTGCGTGTGATCATTGCTTGTACAGCCCTCTCGCAGTGTCCGGAGCAAGTATGGTGGGTCTGACACACCGGTGTCAATGTGTTCTTTTTTCCATTTCCAGGAGTGTAGTTTCCTTGTCATGTTGTGGCTGCTTAGCACGGTGTGTAGTTTCACAGCTGAATGTGTAATTCGTTGTGGGCGCCGATACCTTCTGCGTTGTTCCATTGAACTCCCTGTTGTGTGCTGGTCGGGTGGAGCGGAAGTTATCCTGTCGCTTGGTCCGTTAACAGGTTGGGTTGCGGTCTGATTGAGAATTTGTTGGGCCGACTGCCGGTCTGCTTAAGCGTGCGTTGGTGTTTGAATTCCAGGCCGACCCTTGGAAACTTCTGAGCGCCGTTTGGTGTGCTGCTTTTTCTTATTTGTCCTTGTTTGTTTATGTATGGCTTCTAGCCGATTTTAAATTAAAGTTGTTTCGCCCTTGAGGCGTGAGATTAAATGGCGCATTTAGCCCGGAATTAAGTTCTAAAATTAATGCCGGCCAGAGTGGCCGAGCGGTTCTAGGCGCTTCAGTCTGGAACCGCGCGACCGCTACGGTCGCAGGTTCGAATCCTGCCTCGGGCATGGATGTGTGTGTTGCCTTTAGGTTAGTTAGGTTTAAGTAGTTCTAAGTCCTAGGGGACTGATGACCTCAGATGTTAAGTCCCATAGTGCTCAGAGCCATTTGAACCATTTTTTTAAAATTAATGTTTGGCTTCCTATGTTTCTCATGTTTTCTTTACTCTTGTAATGTTTGTCAAATGAATAAAGATGTTCGATTGCAACTGACAGCCACTCATTTTGGCCCCTTTTCCACAAATTAAACTGTGTCGTTTCCTGCGGGTACAGCAGGGGATCTCAGTCAGCTTAAGTTAGATATACGAGTGGTAGTATGTAAACCTAGGGACCGATGACCTCAGCAGTTTGGTCCCATAGGAACTTACCACCAACCTCTTGCTGCGTCAACAATATCCTCTTCATCCACATACTACTTCCTGCTGAGAGCATCGTTCATTGGGCCAAACAGGTGGAAGTCGGAAGGTGCCAGATCCGGGCTGTAGGGTGGGTGACAAGAAAAAATCCGTTGAAGTTATGTGAGCACCTCTCAGGTGTGCAGTCTTATCAGGGGCCTTGAGTTGTCATGTAGAAGAAGTTCGGTAACAAGGTTTGGTGTGCAAATACTGAAGTCGTTTCTTCAGTTTCCTGAGGGTTGCAGAATACACGTCAGAGTCGATTGTTCCACTATGAGGGAAGGCATCAAACAGAATAACGTCTTGATAGTCTCAGAAGACCGTCTCCATAACCTTACCGGCTGAGGGTGACGCTTTGGTGGTGTGGCGCAACTCCAGATTGCCCAGCGACTCACCGTGCTTTTGTTCACTACCACATTGTTTCCTTCTCTTGTGGCCACACAGTGAAAATTAAAGGGATTTTAGCAAGCACAGGCGAAAAGGGAATTCCTGGCCAAGAGAACTTTATTAGTAGGGAACACAGGCCTTCATTTGAGAAAGAAATTTCTGACAATGTACACTATGTGATCCAAAGTTTCCCGACATCTCGCTGAAAATGACTTAGAAGTGCGGGTGAGGCTTTGGACTTTCTATTCAGAGGAGATGTAGTGTGGTGCAACTCCAGATACGAGGTGCGGCTAGAAAAAAACCGGACTGATGCTGGAAAAAACATTTATTTACAATTATTTACAATTTCATGTTATCTCCTTCAATGTACTCTCCTCCTCGGTCTCTACACCGCTCCATACGAATTTTCCACTGTTCATAGCAATGCTGCAGATCATTTTCGGTAAGTCCATACATTACTTCCGTCGCTTTTTCTTTTACTGCTTCAACAGTCTCAAATCTAGTTCCTTTCAAAGCTGACTTGACTTTAGGGAAAAGAAAAAAGTCACAGGGGGCCAAATCAGGTGAGTAGGGTGGATGATCTAAGATGGGAATGTTGTGTTTTGCCAAAAACGTCTTCACTGACAACGCACTGTGAGCTGGGGCATTGTCTTGGTGATGGATCCGTGACTTTTTTCTCCACAAATCGTTTCGTTTTCTCCGTACTCGCTCACGTAGGGTAGCCAGGACGCTAATGTAGTAATGCTGATTCACTGTTTGTCCCTCTGGTACCCAATCAATGTGCACAATCCCTTTGATGTCAAAAAAAAAAAACAATCATCATCGCCTTGAATTTCGATTTTGACATTCGTGCTTTTTTTTGTCGTGGAGAACCAGGAGTTTCCAATGCACCGATTGGCGTTTAGTTTCGGGATCGTAAGTAAAAAACCACGGTTCATCGCAAGTAATAACATTTTGTAAGAAGGTGGGATCACTTTCAATGTTTTCCAGGATGTCAGAACAAATCATTCTTCGGCGTTCCTTCTGTTCAATTGTGAGACACTTTGGAACCATTTTTGAACACACTTTGTTCATGTTGAAACTTTCATGAAGAATCTGCCTAACACTTTCCTTGTCAACTCCTGTTAACTCAGACACTGCTCTGATTGTTAAACGGCGATCTTGTCGAACAAGTTTACCGATTTTTTCAATGTTTGCATCCGTTTTTGCTGACAATGGTCTGCCAGTGTGAGTGTCATCACTGGTGTCTTCGCGGCCATCTTTAAATCGTTTAAACCACTCAAACACTTGTGTTCGCGATAAACAATCATCGCCGTACACTTGTTGTAACATTACAAACGTTTCACTTGCAGATTTTCCTAGTTTGAAACAAGATTTGATGTTAACACGCTGTTCTTTCTGTACACTCAACATTTTCCGACGCACAGACAAAACGTCAACTACTTAAAACAGAATAGACGCCACGGGCAGACTGAGTGCAGGAGGCAGATGAAACTCGAGCAGTAGGCGGAGCGAGAGTCACGTGACAGGCCACGCGACTTTCAGCCTTATTGCATTCGTTTTATTGTTTCATCAGTACTAGTCCGGTTTTTTTCTAGCCACACCTCGTATTGCCGTTTTGCTTCCTGTTCCAAGTAATGAACCCTTGTTTCATCGCCCGTGACGATGTTTGACTATAAATGGTCACATCAGGTTCATAACGCGCAAGCAGTTCTGTACAGATGGTGTTTCGTTGCTCTTCATGATCCTCTATTAGGCTGCGTGGAACCAAACTGGCACACACCTTTGAGTATGCCAACTAGTGGACAAGTATCTCAGCACTACCCTCAGAGACATCCAGTCGCGCAGCAAGGTGTTAGATTGCGATCCGTGGATCACCTCGAATAAAAGTGTCCGCACGTTGCAACACTGTAGGAGTCATAGGTGTACGCTGCCGCCCAGCACGCGGTAGGTCAGATAGGTTTGCATGTTGCGATCATGATAGACGCCTTGTCCAACGACTCACCGTGCTTCTGTTCACTGCCAGGTCTCCGTAAACATTCAGCAGGCCCCTATGAATATCTGCGATGCTCTGGTTTTCTGCCAAAAGCAATTCAGTGACAGATTACAGACGCCGTTTTGGAGCCACAATTACCGCCACGACCAACGAGAACTTGATGAGATTACACTACTGGCCATCAAAATTCCTACACCACGAAAATGACGTGCTACAAACGCTGAATTTAACCGACAGGAAGAAGATGCTGTGAAATGCAAATGATTAGCTTTTCAGAGCATTCACACAAGGCTGGCGCCGGTGGCGACACCTACAACGTGCTAACAAGAGGAAAGTTTTCAACCGATTTCTCATACACAAACAGCAGTTGGCCGGCGTTGCCCGGTGAAACGTTGTTGTGATGCCTCGTGTAAGGAGGAGAAATGCGTACCATCACGTTTCCGAATTTGCTAAACTTCGGATTGTAGCCTATCGCGATTGCGGTTTATCGTATCGCGACGTTGCTGCTCGCGTTTGTCGAGATCCAATGACTGTTAACAGAATATGGAATCGGTGGGTTCAGGAGGGTAATACGGAACGCCGTGCTTGATCCCAACGGCCTCGTATCACTAGCAGTCGAGATGACAGGCATCTTATCCGCCGGCTGTAACGGATCGTGCAGCCACGTCTCGATCCCTGAGTCAACAAATGGGGACGTTTGCAAGACAACAGCCATCTGCACGAACAGTTCGACGACGTTTGCAGCAGCACGGACTATCAGCTCGGAGACCGTGGCTGCGGTTACCGTTGACGCTGTATCACAGACAGGAGCGCCTGCGATGCTGTACTCGACGACGAACCTCGGTGCACGAATGACAAAAAGGTCATTTTTCCGGATGAATCCAGGTTCTGTTTACAGCATCCCGGTGGTCGCATCCGCGTTTGGCGTGATCGCGGTGAACACACATTGGAAGCGTGTATTCGTCATCGCCATACTGGCGTGTCACCCGGCGTGATGGTATGGGGTCACCTTTTGTTCGCATTGACGGCACCTTGAACAGTGGACGTTACATTTCATATGTGTTACGACCCGTGGCTCAACCCTTCATTCGATCTCTGCGAAACCCTACATTTCAGCAGGATAATGCACGACCGCCTGTTGCAGGTCCTGTAGGGGCCTTTCTGGATACAGAAAATGTTCGACTGCTGCCCTGGACAGCACATTCTCCAGATCTCTCATCAATTGAAAACGTCTGGTCAATGGTGGCCGAGCAACTGGCTCGTCACAATACGCCAGTCACTCGTGTAGAAGCTGCATGGGCAGCTGTACCTGTACAGGCCATCCGAGCTCTGTTTAACTCAATGCCCAAGCGTATCGAGACCGTTATTATGGCCAGAGGTGGTTGTTCTGTGTACTGATTTCTCAGTATCTATGCACCCAAATTGCGTGAAAATGTAATCACATGTCAGTTCTAGTATAATGTATTTGTCCAATGAATACCCGTTTATCATCTGCATTTCTTGTTGGTGTAGCAATTTTAATGGCCATTAGTGTCTATGGGTTGCACTGGGAATATCCCACGATGTAACCCAACAAATTCCACATTTTTTGAACCGAAAATGTCTCCCAAGAAAATGGGTTGCATTATTGAACGCTCCTCCTAGAAGCTTGGATATAGATTTATATGAAATTAGGAAGCAGCAAATTTTTGGGCAGCTGATAAAATAAGCGAGATTCGTTGGTGGTTCTGAAGAAGGCAGAGGCCATCAGATTGCCGGCTAAATAAGTTTTGTTCCTTTATTTTTTCCCCTCTCTTCTTTGCGGCCAGAGCTAATTGCCGAGTTATCCTCAACGCCGAGCTGTCCGCTGCGCCGTAATTGCAAACATAATTACGAAATATGAAACTGAGAGTCGTCAGGCGCTGTCTGGCTGTAATTAATTTTTTTTCCCCCAAGCTTGGATACTGCATAAACGATCGACTGCGGAACAATGCTGAGGTAAAAACGCAGAAGCGGGAAAAGGCTGTTCTTCTGATGTGTCTGAGGTAAAACGCTGTACTAGACATCTATGATATTCTCTTATCAGACCAGTAAACTGTCTAGACAGGGTGTCTCGAACGTATTGCAATCCCTGTTTTCCTCTACAATTTTTACCCTCTACGGGTCCCTCTAGTATGAAAGACGTCATTCCTTGACGCCGAAACACATATCATGTCATGCAGTCCCTTGTCTGCGTTTTCGTTATCTCTCGTTTTCAGTGCTTCGGAGAACCTCCTCCTTTCTTACCTTATCAGTCCACCTAATTTCAACATCGTTCTATAACACCAAACGCCGAATGTTTCAGTTGTCTACTTTTCCTGTTTTCCCACAGTGCATGATTCACAACCATACAACACTGTATTACAAACGTATATTCCCAGAAATTTTTTCCTGGAATTAAGGTCAATGAGCTGATAAATATGACGAGGCTGAGTCAAATGAAAACCTTAAATTTGTAATAACAAATCGAAATTTCGCGCCGTTATTCTGTAAGTTGGTAAGCGTGCTACAAACAGCGTGCAGAATGGCCTGTAGGTGACAGCATAGTGCAGATGCACACAACCGTCGCAGTATCAGTATAAAGATGGCCGCCCCACTTGCCAGTTGCACCAGGGAAGAACAGCGTTCTGTTATTCGGTTTTTTGCGTAGTGAAGGTGTGAAACCTATTGAAATTCATCGACGAATGAAGGTTCAGTACGGTGATGCATGTTTGTCACAGCAGCAAGTCTACGATTGGGGTTGAAAGTTTGCAAATGGTGCGACTTCAGTGGAAGATGCTCCTCGTCCAGGTCAGGCACAAAGAGTTGTGGCTCCACAGAACATTGCAGCAGTTGAAGCCATAGTGAAGGAAAACCGCCGAGTGACACTGAATGACATTGCAGCATGTTTACAGATTAGTCATGGGTCAGCACATCACACTGTGTATGATGTGCTCAAGTTGCACAAAGTGTCTGCAAGATGGGTGCCACGGCAGCTGACTCCTGAAATGAGAGAACGACGTGTTGATGCTTGTGAAGAACTTCTTCGGCGCTTTGAACGAGAAGGTGATGGCTTCCTTGCAAGAATCGTTACTGGGGACGAAACCTGGGTTCAATTCCACCAACCGGAAACGGAGAGAGCGAGCAAGGAATGGCGCCATTCCTCATCACCAAAACCAGAGAAGTTTCGAACAGAACCATCGGCAGGGAAGGTTATGCTGACTCTCTTTTGGGACGAAAAAGGCGTCATTTTGGAGCATTACATGCCTAGAGGGACCACTGTCACCAGTGCATCATACACAGATGTCCTAAAAAATCATCTGCGGCCTGCAATCAAATCAAAGCGACGTGGATTGTTGCCAGCCGGTGACTTATTGCAACATGACAATGCGAGACCTCACACTGCCCGTACAACTATTGCAACAATCGCAGACCTGCATTTTGAGTGTCTTCCTCATCCACCATACTCACCAGACCTTGCCCCAAGTGATTTGGACCACTCAAAGACGCAGTGGGAGGAAAGAAGTTCCGTTCTGATGATGAGGTACGCCACGCGGTGCATGAGTGGTTGCACGGACTACCAAAAGAATATTTTTCTGAAGGAATTTATGCACTGTGTAAGCGCTGGAGGACTTGCGTTGAGCGTGGGGGAGGTTATGTTGAAAAGTGATACAGCTTTGTACCACTTCTGCACAATAAATAATATTTTAAAAAAATATATAAGGTCTTCATTTGACTCGCCCTTGTAGATTGTTTTTGGCCAGGAATGTCTTTTTGCGTATGCGGGTCTGCTTTTGATGTCCTGTTTGCTCCTCCCATCATGTGTTACTTTTTTCCAAGGTAAGAGTATTCCTTAAGTTCGTCTGCTCCCTAACTTAATGTGTTTATCTCTAATTTCAGCACATCAGTATCTTTCATTACTTGCGTCTTTCTTTGATTTACTCCCAATCCATATTCTGTTCATTTCAGTAGGTCCTGTAATTCGTCGTCACTTTCAATACCATCGGCGAATCTTACCATCGATATCCTTTCAAGCTTGAGTTTTAAACAGAGTCCTGACCTAACCTTTATTTCCATCATTGTTTCTTCACTGTAGGCGCTGTACAGCAAGGGCAGAAGTCTGTACCGGTGTGCTACACTCTTCTTAATCCGTTCTTAGGCTTTTATTTCTATTTTTTTCCTCTTGGTTCTTCAACACACTGTACGAGGGGCGTTCAGTAAATAATGAAGCATTTTTATCTCCTCGGCGAATTTCGATTGAAACAATGCGAAATTTTTTGAGGTATGTCTTGGAAGTTTTTCGGTTCAGACGTGCGTTGCAAGCAGAGTGCTGTCATTGCGTTTCTGTCGGCGGAAAACCAGAGCATCTCAGATATTCATAGGCGCTTGCAGAATGTCTACAGAGACCTGCCAGTGAACAAAAGCACGGTGAGTCGTTGGGCGAAGGGTATGTCATCATCGCAACAAGGTGGCGCAAACCTGTCCATTTCTCGCGTGCTGGCTGGCTGTGAATTCTGCAATATTGGAACGTGCGGACACTCTCATTGGGGGCGATCGACAGATCACTGCTGTCACGCTCGTCGACAGGTTGGTGTACTCGGAGGTGTGCGCCCGCTGGTTTCCTCGCCGGCTAACAGAAGGCCATAAAGAGCTACAAAAATGGAAATAAACTTCTCCTTCTCCATGATACAGTGTTTTTTTTGTTTATAATATGGGTGTGTAGATTCGTTGTAGCGTCAGTGTGGTGTCTTCTATACGTGTGTGTATGGCGTGTGGGTAAGAGTCACTGAACAATAGGTGTGAGCACACTCGTGCTGTTAATAACACATCAGAAATTCTTCCATTCCGTATGTGTCATACAGAAAACCAGTGCTTAACAGTATTGGTTAAAAACAGTCTTGGTTGCAATTGTAGTTTTTTTATTTTTCAACGACGCGTTTCGCCTCATTTAGGCAACTTCAGGTTATCTTTCGTAGATGGACGCGAGAGGCACCAAGATCTGCATAACGCGTTCCCGTTCACAGGAGCGAGTAACAGAGTAAGAAGGGGGCTCAGGTAGTAAGCATAATGCCAAAAGATAACCTGAAGATGCCTATATAACATCTACATCTACATCTATACTCCGCGAGCCACCTTACGGTGTGTGGCGGAGGGTACTTATTGTACCACTATCTGATCCCCCCTTCCCTGTTCCATTCACGAATTGTGCGTGGAAAGAACGACTGCTTGTAAGTCTCCGTATTTGCTCTAATTTCTCGGATCTTTTCGTTGTGATCATTACGCGAGATATATGTGGGCGGTAGTAATATGTTGCCCATCTCTTCCCGGAATGTGCTCTCTCGTAATTTCGATAATAAACCTCTCCGTATTGCGTAACGCCTTTCTTGAAGTGTCCGCCACTGGAGCTTGTTCAGCATCTCCGTAACGCTCTCGCGCTGACTAAATGTCCCCATGACGAATCGCGCTGCTTTTCGCTGGATCATGTCTATCTCTTCTATTAATCCAACCTGGTAAGGCGAAACGCGACGTTGAAAATTGCAACCAAGACTGTTTTTAACCAATAACACATCAGGCTATGTACAACATATTCACTACAGTTTCATTCCACGAGCAAGAAATCTTATCTTTCATATTGTTAAGGCTTCCTAGATTGAAGTTCCCGGTACATAAATCGCCTTTGTATGGACGTAAAATAAATTAGGAACAGATCGGTGTGAAAGTACCTTGATCGTTTACTCGTAAAAATATCTCACGGGATTAGTGGAATGTCTTCAACATGAATAATGATTTATACTTTCGTACGTTTGCGAGAAGAAACACTTTTTGCGTGGTACGCTTATTATTAATTCAAAGCTGAGAACTTCCTTATCTGTGAAAAATGTCGTCACTTGAGCAAAACATAGCTGTGAAGCGCCAACCACGAGAATTTGTTTTGATATCGATACTACTCTTTGCAAAATAAATGAAACTAATTTGACTTTAGTCTGTTTATTCGAGAAATTAATTGCAACCAATCTCCTATTGGCTCAACGCCATATATTATTGGAATCACTTGAAAAAGAATCTGCCCTCTTGCAAATGGCTGCCAACAATGCTAATTACAACTCGCGCTGTACCGCACATTATTAATCTCTGAAACATGAACATTTAATTTTTCATACGCGTAGGGATGCTAATTTTACTGAAATTAAGTGGTTTGGTTATCAGTGGCAGCCTGAATTTACCAGAAATACGCTACAAGGAACATACGTATCCATCCAAGACTTTCTCGTTGGAAGATTCGAACCATGGTAAAAAGATATTGAACATGTTTTGTAAATTATAGATTGCAGCGATCAGTCGTCCTTTTTAAATTTTACTGTGCGTATCTGGATTTCGGCTAGAAGCTAGCCATTCTCAGTGCTAAGAATACAAGAACTACATAGTTAGATGATGTCATAAAAAGTTACAAGTAATGGCTTAACTCATATGGTATGTATATTACTTATCACTATTTTTTTTAAATTTTTACCCACCTGACGTAATTAATTGTTTTAATAATAATAACGGACTCACAAGGAGTGCTGGCAAATATGAAACTTCCTGTTAGAAGTTGACGGTGGGAGGTAGTTGATGCAGCAAGACGTTGCCTCTGAGGTAAGGCAGTAGTACCATGTGGACATTCAGACTCTCCCAGTAACGTGATGTAAAACCGTCGCATGAACGGAAATTGTGTTGAAAAACAGTGTTTTATAGCCAAAAATTGGGGAATAATACGGTGTATTGGAATCCAAAATAAAACCAACCTGGTTTCAGAAAAAAGTGTTTTGCATTACTTATTGATCGCTTCCCCCCCCGTGAACCATGGACCTTGCCGTTGGTGGGGAGGCTTGCGTGCCTCAGCGATACAGATAGCCGTACCGTAGGTGCAACCACAACGGAGGGGTATCTGTTGAGAGGCCAGACAAACGTGTGCTTCCTGAAGAGGGGCAGCAGCCTTTTCAGTAGTTGGAGGGGCAACAGTCTGGATGATTGACTGATCTGGCCTTGTAACAATAACCAAAACGGCCTTGCTGTGCTGGTACTGCGAACGGCTGAAAGCAAGGGGAAACTACAGCCTTAATTTTTCCCCAGGGCATGCAGCTTTACTGTATGATTAAATGATGATGGCGTCCTCTTGGGTAAAATATTCCGGAGGTAAAATAGTCCCCCATTCGGATCTCCGGGCGGGGACTACTTAAGAGGATGTCGTTATCAGGAGAAAGAAAACTGGCGTTCTACGGACCGGAACGTGGAATTTCAGATCCCTTAATCGGGCAGGTAGGTTAGAAAATTTAAAAATGGAAATGGATAGGTTGAAGTTAGATATAGTGGGAATTAGTGAAGTTCAGTGGCAGGAGGAACAAGACTTCTGGTCAGGTGACTACAGGGTTATAAACACAAAATCAAATAGGGGTAATGCAGGAGTAGGTTTAATAATGAATAGGAAAATAGGAATGCGGGTAAGCTACTACAAACAGCATAGTGAACGCATTATTGTGGCCAAGATAGATACGAAGCCCACGCCTACTACAGTAGTACAAGTTTATATGCCAACTAGCTCGGCAGATGGCGAAGAAATTGAAGAAATGTATGATGAAATAAAAGAAATTATTCAGATTGTGAAGGGAGACGAAAATTTAATGGTCATGGGTGACTGGAATTCGAGTGTAGGAAAAGGGAGAGAAGGAAACATAGTAGGTGAATATGGATTGGGGGACAGAAATGAAAGAGGAAGCCGCCTGGTCGAATTTTGCACAGAGCACAACATAATCATAACTAACACTTGGTTTAAGAATCATGAAAGAAGGTTGTATACCTGGAAGAATCCTGGAGATACTAAAAGGTATCAGATAGATTATATAATGGTAAGACAGAGATTTAGGAACCAGGTTTTAAATTGTAAGACATTTCCAGGGGCAGATGTGGACTCTGACCACAATCTATTGGTTATGAACTGCTGATTGAAACTGAAGAAACTGCAAAAAGGTGGGAATTTAAGGAGATGGGACCTGGATAAACTAAAAGAACCAGAGGTGGTTCAGAGATTCAGGGAGAGCATAAGGGAGCAATTGACAGGAATGGGGGAAATAAATACAGTAGAAGAAGAATGGGTAGCTTTGAGGGATGAAGTAGTGAAGGCAGCAGAGGATCAAGTAGGTAAAAAGGCGAGGGCTAGTAGAAATCCTTGGGTAACAGAAGAAATATTGAATTTAATTGATGAAAGGAGAAAATATAAAAATGCAGTAAGTGAAACAGGCAAAAAGGAATACAAACGTCTCAAAAATGAGATCGACAGGAAGTGCAAAATGGCTAAGCAGGGATGGCTAGAGGACAAATGTAAGGATGTAGAGGCCTATCTCACTAGGGGTAAGATAGATACCGCCTACAGGAAAATTAAAGAGACCTTTGTAGGTAAGAGAACGACTTGTATGAATATCAAGAGCTCAGATGGAAACCCAGTTCTAAGCAAAGAAGGGAAAGCAGAAAGGTGGAAGGAGTATATAGAGGGTCTATACAAGGGCGATGTACTTGAGGACAATATTATGGAAATGGAAGAGGATGTAGATGAAGATGAAATGGGAGATATGATACTGCGTGAAGAGTTTGACAGAGCACTGAAAGACCTGAGTCGAAACAAGGCCCCCGGAGTAGACAATATTCCATTGGAACTACTGACGGCCGTGGGAGAGCCAGTCCTGACAAAACTCTACCATCAGGTGAGCAAGATGTATGAAACAGGCGAAATACCCTCAGACTTCAAGAAGAACATAATAATTCCAATCCCAAAGAAAGCAGGTGTTGACAGATGTGAAAATTACCGAACTATCAGCTTAATAAGTCACAGCTGCAAAATACTAACACGAATTCTTTACAGACGAATGGAAAAACTAGTAGAAGCCAACGTCGGGGAAGATCAGTTTGGATTCCATAGAAACACTGGAACACGTGAGGCAATACTGACCTTACGACTTATCTTAGAAGAAAGATTAAGGAAAGGCAAACCTACGTTTCTAGCATTTGTAGACTTAGAGAAAGCTTTTGACAATGTTGACTGGAATACTCTCTTTCAAATTCTAAAGGTGGCAGGGGTAAAATACAGGGAGCGAAAGGCTATTTACAATTTGTACAGAAACCAGATGGCAGTTATAAGAGTCGAGGGGCATGAAAGGGAAGCAGTGGTTGGGAAGGGAGTAAGACAGGGTTGTAGCCTCTCCCCGATGTTGTTCAATCTGTATATTGAGCAAGCAGTAAAGGAAACAAAAGAAAAATTCGGAGTAGGTATTAAAATTCATGGAGAAGAAATAAAAACTTTGAGGTTCGCCGATGACATTGTAATTCTGTCAGAGACAGCAAAGGACTTGGAAGAGCAGTTGAATGGAATGGACAGTGTCTTGAAAGGAGGATATAAGATGAACATCAACAAAAGCAAAACAAGGATAATGGAATGTAATCTAATTAAGTCGGGTGATGCTGAGGGAATTAGATTAGGAAATGAGGCACTTAAAGTAGTAAAGGAGTTCTGCTATTTGGGGAGCAAAATAACTGATGATGGTCGAAGTAGAGAGGATATAAAATGTAGGCTGGCAATGGCAAGGAAAGCGTTTCTGAAGAAGAGAAATTTGTTAACATCCAGTATTGATTTAAGTGTCAGGAAGTCATTTCTGAAAGTATTCGTATGGAGTGTATCCATGTATGGAAGTGAAACGTGGACGATAAATAGTTTGGACAAGAAGAGAATAGAAGCTTTCGAAATGTGGTGCTACAGAAGAATGCTGAAGATTAGATGGGTAGATCACATAACTAATGAGGAAGTATTGAATAGGATTGGGGAGAAGAGAAGTTTGTGGCACAACTTGACCAGAAGAAGGGATCGGTTGGTAGGACATGTTCTGAGGCATCAAGGGATCACCAATTTAGTATTGGAGGGCAGCGTGGAGGGTAAAAATCGTAGAGGGAGACCAAGAGATGAATACACTAAGCAGATTCAGAAGGATGTAGGTTGCAGTAGGTACTGGGAGATGAAAAGGCTTGCACAGGATAGAGTAGCATGGAGGGCTGCATCAAACCAGTCTCAGGACTGAAGACCACAACAACAACAACATTGATCGCTTCTCTGTCCCTATAACTCACCCATATTTTTCCGAGAATTCCCAAAATGTTGCACTATTTAAAATTGTCCAATTTTTTTTTTTCCCGTTCATGGTGTGTAATGGAGGTTCAAATGGCTCTGAGCACTATTGGACTTAACAGCGGAGGTCACCAGTCCCCTAGAACTTAGAACTACTTAAACCTAACCAACCTAAGGACATCACACACATCCATGCCCGAGGCAGGATTTGAATCTGCGACCGTAGCGGTCGCGTGGTTCCAGACTGAAGCGCCTAGAACCGCTCGGCCACACCGGCCAGGCGTAATGGAGGTGACTCGATTATTCGTAGCTCATGGTACCATTACAAAACGTAGTATCAGAAGTGTCTCTTTGGTGGCTTAACTAAAGCCAAACTGATCGAGATGTCACACACAATTTTTCCCCCCTTCGGCCCGTGTGTTGTTCATGTCAGCAACTTTAATACATCACCTGCCAAAGCTCTTACTAACACTTCTACAACATCAATGAGCCACAACGAAAGCGACGCCACCTCTGTGCCAGCTGCCTTCCTTTTCACGGCGCCCTCGTGCCAGTTCGGAAACAAAACGCAATCTCGATTTCTCTTCACCCCCCTCCAACATTTTCCGCGTCGCCTCCCCCACCGCCGACCGCTACTCCATCAACGCCTTTGAACGGTGGAGACTTAATGGCCGGAAGTTACCCCCACCCAGGCGCCCGGCACGACACCTAAACACACACAAACACACACACACACACACACACACACATAGTAATGACGCTATTTCTCGGCCAGCTTTGATGGTGGTCCGCTAATGGTCCCACTCTAGCCACAATACGCTATTATACGGTTATTATTGTAGCTTCTATGTGTGCGGCGGCTCCACAGCGCAGACACAATAACTCGCGGATCGTTCAGACTTTTGTGTGTACGTCATCATGGGGAGGGGCGTGGGGGAGAGAGAGAAAGAGAGAGAGAGAGAGCTGCAAATGTCGTCACTGTGAGTGGCGACGATAAAAAGAAATGTCACGAAAAATTGAGACGCAGACGCTTCCCAAACCACTGTGCTTCCGTGCTTCCACAGTCTTCCTCTTTCATCTATTCACCAATAACTCTCTCTCTCTCTCCTCTCTCTGTGTCTGTCTCTCTCTCTCTCCCTCCTTCTCTCTCTCTCTCTCTCTCTCTCTCTCTCTCTCTCTCTCTCTCTCTCTCTCCCCCCCCCCCCCACACACACACACAAAGAGACACAGGGCGATTCAGCTACCCCTACCGATAGGTTTTATGCAACCCGCAACACCTATATAAAGCAAGCACGTGGTGGTCATATTCTCTCACTCGCTACGTGCGAACTATTACTGTTATAGAAAAAATGAATAGGTCATATTGTAACAAATAAGCCCTCGGTCACAAATATTAAGTCAAAATTGGCCTGGTTTCGACTCTACTATGAGCGTCGTCTTCAGAAATAGACTAACTGTACTAAAACATTAGGTATACGAGGTGCGGCTAGAAAAAAACCGGACTGATGCTGGAAAAAACATTTATTTACAATTATTTACAATTTCATGTTATCTCCTTCAATGTACTCTCCTCCTCGGTCTCTACACCGCTCCATACGAATTTTCCACTGTTCATAGCAATGCTGCAGATCATTTTCGGTAAGTCCATACATTACTTCCGTCGCTTTTTCTTTTACTGCTTCAACAGTCTCAAATCTAGTTCCTTTCGAAGCTGACTTGACTTTAGGGAAAAGAAAAAAGTCACAGGGGGCCAAATCAGGTGAGTAGGGTGGATGATCTAAGATGGGAATGTTGTGTTTTGCCAAAAACGTCTTCACTGACAACGCACTGTGAGCTGGGGCATTGTCGTGGTGAAGGATCCATGACTTTTTTCTCCACAAATCGTTCCGTTTTCTCCGTACTCGCTCACGTAGGGTAGCCAGGACGCTAATGTAGTAATGCTGATTCACTGTTTGTCCCTCTGATACCCAATCAATGTTCACAATCCCTTTGATGTCAAAAAAAAAAAACAATCACCATTGCCTTGAATTTCGATTTTGACATTCGTGCTTTTTTTTTTGTCGTGGAGAACCAGGAGTTTTGCAATGCATCGATTGGCGTTTAGTTTCGGGATCGTAAGTAAAAAACCACGATTCATCGCAAGTAATAACATTTTGTAAGAAGGTGGGATTACTTTCAATGTTTTCCAGGATGTCAGAACAAATCATTCTTCGGCGTTCCTTCTGTTCAGTTGTGAGACACTTTGGAACCATTTTTGAACACACTTTGTTCATGTTGAAACTTTCATGAAGAATCTGCCTAACACTTTCCTTGTCAACTCCTGTTAACTCAGACACTGCTCTGATTGTTAAACGGCGATCTTGTCGAACAAGTTTGGCTCTGAGCACTATGGGACTTAACATCTATGGTCATCAGTCCCCTAGAACTTAGAACTACTTAAACCTAACTAACCTAAGGACAGCTCACAACACCCAGCGATCACGAGGCAGAGAAAATCCCTGACCCCTCCGGGAATCGAACCCGGGAACCCGGGCGTGGGAAGCGAGAACGCTACCGCACGACCACGAGATGCGGGCGCGAACAAGTTTACCGATTTTTTCAATGTTTGCATCAGTTTTTGCTGACAATGGTCTGCCAGTGCGAGTGTCATCACTGGTGTCTTCGCGGCCATCTTTAAATCGTTTAAACCACTCAAACACTTGTGTTCGCGATAAACAATCATCGCCGTACACTTGTTGTAACATTACAAACGTTTCACTTGCAGATTTTCCTAGTTTGAAACAAAATTTGATGTTAACACGCTGTTCTTTCTGTACACTCAACATTTTCCGACGCACAGACAAAACGTCAACTACTTAAAACAGACGCCACGGGCAGACTGAGTGCAGGAGGCAGATGAAATTCGAGCAGTAGGCGGAGCGAGAGTCACGTGACAGGCCACGCGACTTTCAGCCTTATTGCATTCGTTTTATTGTTTCACCAGTGTTAGTCCGGTTTTTTTCTAGCCACACCTCGTATAGTACATTAATAAAATTAAAGTTTGTACTGACTCGAAAAGATGCAGTACATACAAGTCATATATTAAAAAAGATCTAAGCCGGAAAAACGACGTCATGAACACTTGCGAGATGGCGAGCTGCTAAGGGCTGCTCGTACTGTGGACAAGGGTTGCAACAATGTTTTAGTACAGTTGGTCTAATGCTGAAGACGATGCTCATAGTAGCGTCGAAACCAGGTCAATTTTGACTTAATATTTGTGACCGAGGGCTTATTTGTTACAATATAATTCTGACACGGTCACTGAACCTTAGCAGCAATGTTCAAAGTTTTAATGAATAGGTCCTTTTTGTAGGAAATTTAAGGTTTATCAAAACTATACATGATTGTCTTAATGAGATTGCCGCGATCGTTCTTTAAGTAAAAATATAGCATTTCAGTCTTTGATCGCTATTTTTTATTTTCAATGACCGGTTTCAGGCTAGCAGCCTGTCTTCAGATCATACACTCCTGGAAATTGAAATAAGAACACCGTGAATTCATTGTCCCAGGAAGGGGAAACTTTATTGACACATTTCTGGGGTCAGATACATCACATGATCACACTGACAGAACCACAGGCACATAGACACAGGCAACAGAGCATGCACAATGTCGGCACTAGTACAGTGTATATCCACCTTTCGCAGCAATGTAGGCTGCTTTTCTCCCATGGAGACGATCGTAGAGATGCTGGATGTAGTCCTGTGGAACGGCTTGCCATGCCATTTCCACCTGGCGCCTCAGCTGGACCAGCGTTCGTGCTGGTCGTGCAGACCGCGTGAGACGACGCTTCATCCAGTCCCAAACATGCTCAATGGGGGACAGATCCGGAGATCTTGCTGGCCAGGGTAGTTGACTTACACCTTCTAGAGCACGTGGGGTGGCACGGGATACATGCGGACGTGCATTGTCCTGTTGGAACAGCAAGTTCCCTTGCCGGTCTAGGAATGGTAGAACGATGGGTTCGATGACGGTTTGGATGTACCGTGCACTAATCAGTGTCCCCTCGACGATCACCAGTGGTGTACGGCCAGTGTAGGAGATCGCTCCCCACACCATGATACCGGGTGTTGGCCCTGTGTGCCTCGGTCGTATGCAGTCCTGATTGTGGCGCTCACCTGCACGGCGCCAAACACGCATACGACCATCATTGGCACCAAGGCAGAAGCGACTCTCATCGCTGAAGACGACACGTCTCCATTCGTCCCTCCATTCACGCCTGTCGCGACACCACTGGAGGCGGGCTGCACGATGTTGGGGCGTGAGCGGAAGACGGCCTAACGGTGTGCGGGACCGTAGCCCAGCTTCATGGAGACGGTTGCGAATGGTCCTCGCCGATACCCCAGGAGCAACAGTGTCCCTAATTTGCTGGGAAGTGGCGGTGCGGTCCCCTACGGCACTGCGTAGGATCCTACGGTCTTGGCGTGCATCCGTGCGTCGCTGCGGTCCGGTCCCAGGTCGACGGGCACGTGCACCTTCCGCCGACCACTGGCGACAACATCGATGTACTGTGGAGACCTCACGCCCCACGTGTTGAGCAATTCGGCGGTACGTCCACCCGGCCTCCCGCATGCCCACTATACGCCCTCGCTCAAAGTCCGTCAACTGCACATACGGTTCACGTCCACGCTGTCGCGGCATGCTACCAGTGTTAAAGACTGCGATGGACCTCCGTATGCCACGGCAAACTGGCTGACACTGACGGCGGCGGTGCACAAATGCTGCGCAGCTAGCGCCATTCGACGGCCAACACCGCGGTTCCTGGTGTGTCCGCTGTGCCGTGCGTGTGATCATTGCTTGTACAGCCCTCTCGCAGTGTCCGGAGCAAGTATGGTGGGTCTGACACACCGGTGTCAATGTGTTCTTTTTTCCATTTCCAGGAGTGTATATTGCAGTTACGGAGTAACTTGTAAGAAAAAACTATCGGTTCGCTGTCGTGTACTGACAAGTTAATCTGTAACTTCAATATATGATCTGAAGATCGGATGCTAGCCTGAAACCGGTCATTGAAAATTAAAAATAGCGATCAAAGACTAAAATGCCATATTTTTATTTTCATTTAATGTTGTTAACAAGTCTGTTTGCGTGGCCATCACCTGCAACAAGCACAAAAATATTCGATTTATATACAAAAACCGCCTTTACTTGCAGCAGTATATTTTATTTCATCCAGACAGGTTTCGCCTTGTACTTTCTTCTCCAGTGGAATAATCATCTTCAGTGGAATTGCGTTTTCGGTTCACATCTGCCTTTCATCTCATTTGGTTGCATGATGGAGGTCCCTATAACGTCACTTGCGAAACTTAAGCGCGTTTTCTTGTTATGAACTTTTTTTCCTTCACAATTTTCATATTTTTTACACTAATTGCTGAGGAGAACTATCATAAGTCTTGTGTCACTAGTTGTAGATATTTCGTCGAAAACTGTGACTTAAAGTCGTAACTACTGTGTGTTTGCTTTATGTGTCCTCCAGAAAGTTATCGTGTGACCTCCAGCATGTGCCCAGATGAGTGGAAACGCAGATTCCAACCAAGAACGCGAGTAAATATTCCACTGCGACTGGAAGAAATAAAATACACTGCAGCAAGAAAAGGCGGTTTCTGTTTAAAAAACAAATATGCCTGTACTTGCTACAGATGATGGCCACGCAAAAGAACTTGTTAACCTACATTAAATTCCCTACAAAAATACTATTCAGTTTTTCTGTAGGACTAATTGTTTGTATGTAGCGAGCAAAAGAATATGAAACTCTCGCATGTGGTTTTTGAAGGTGTTGCGGGTTGCATAAAACCAACCGGCAGGGGTAGCTGAATCACCCTGTTTACTACACACATCTCTTATCCCACTACTTTACCTTACAACTCTCATCCCCAACTGTCAATTTTCCCTTCACAGTATCACGTTATTCTTCATTGCAAATGGTATGTCATCAAAGAAAAGATGCAAGTGGAAGAAATACTGACATTTTACAGGGTGTTTCAAAAATGACCGGTATATTTGAAACGGCAATAAAAACTAAACGAGCAGCGATAGAAATACACCGT